>NW_017306347.1:1140946-1190522 GCF_000935625.1 Nanorana parkeri | reverse complement strand
TGATAAGGATACTCATTTTTTAAAAAGTGACTTTTTTTTGAGCCCCATCCAATGAGATTTGACAATTAAAGTCACATGGTTAAACTAAAGCTCCTTATCCTTGTGGTAAAGCTTTGAGCTTGAGCCTATCATGACTCCACATGCCCAATTGAGGAGTAAACCCAGATCTAGTTCCCTCCATCCAAACCTTTCCAGCATTTATTAGGGGGACTTGAAAAAAAAAATAATAAATGACTTGTTAATAATTACTCATCTTTTTAGGTATTTATTTTTTACATTATTTAGATTTGTAAAGCTAAACAGCACGCTCCAACCCTCTGTCACCCCTGTTTCTGATTCATTTGTCATTTATCCCCATCGAATAGGCACAGTACAACTAAAAAAAAACCATGAACAAAATATTCAAAATATTGATGTTTCATCTTCACAGCCGGCATTATTTTCTGAGTCCTGTGGCTGTCTGCTGGAACCCGAGTCTCTTTTGTACCTGCAGGTGTTTATGTTCTGTGTCTGACTGATGGCTCTGTGACTGCGTGCTGCTTTTTGCCAATGAACAAAGATAGAAACAAAAACACAGGTGGCAGGAGTTATTACTGTAACGGAGTTAGCAAAATAAAATGCAGTTCTCTTGTTTAAAACTGTAATCAGTTGCCACTGAGCCCATCCTGTGTGTTATTTGCTGAATGTTTGCCTTAAAGTGATTTTTAATGGGACTTTTTTTTCCACTTTTTACATGTTTGCTGTACCATATTTATATATATATATATATATATATATATATATATATTTGTACAGGCCGGCGTCCCAATACTTTTGGTAATATAGTGTATATTCTTTTAATTGATATATTTATTTATTTTTTAATTATATATACACATATATATAAAATAAAAAAAAACATATAATTGTGCATGCCCGTGACGTCGTTGCACAACGTTATCACGCAGAGAGGAGGGGACATTCACCCGGCGGGATAAGGCATGCCTCTTGAGCAACTTTTGGACTCTCCCAGTCCATGACCGAGTGCGTGGCTTTACAGAGGTGGTGACACCAAAATGACTGTCAGTCATTTTGGTGTCCCCACTCCAATGGTGTCACCCGGGTGCGGGCGGCACCCCCCTAGTGACACCACTGAAGACCTGTAAGTGTTAGTTCACCGCAGCAGATACAAATCAAGACAGGGCTGTGTGTTGTAGCAGACCTGTGTAAATCTCAGAACCAGATGGACAGAAATACAAACCCTTTGCCAGGTAATCCAGCAGCCTTACATGTCTCTCATCTGGAGTTCGGCTTGAAAATATTTTGTAACCAAGGAGCTTCTTTTTTTATGCCTTAGATACAAGTCTCCGACGCCAGCTATGGATTATATATACTGATTTTAGATTGTGCCCTATTTGCTCAGCAGGGGAAGGGCAGTTCTTCACATTCTCTTTTATTGGCTTTGAATGCGTTTGCAATACATTCTTTCTGTTATACAGAAGTACAAAATCAATGACAGATTTTCTTTTTTTTTTAATAAGACGCAGTAACTTTAACAGAAATCACTTATGTGGTGACAATGTTTTGACATGACTTTCTTATTTGTTTTATATCTACATTTCTTAACAATGGTAATAAGGTAGATGGCAACTTTTCACGCCCTTATTTTAACATCCTTCAAGGCTCAATTATCAAATTTTTTTTTTTTTTAACACAAGGATAAGGATCTTTATTTTAGCCATATGGCTGAAATGTTCAAATCTCTCAGCTAAAAATAACTGTCACTTTATGAAAAATAAGAATGCTTACCCTGGTGTGTTAGATCTCAACTGAGCTGAGCATTTAATACAAAAATAAAGAAAGAAAAATTATATAAAACATTGGTGTAAAAAAAACATTTCAGCTGTGTATATATATATATATATATATATACAGATAGATGTTGGGGAATTCACAGAGCACTCGCACAGCGGGTTTTACACAAAACCAAAAGCTTTTATTTCCTCTTGCAGGGCAGCAGAAAAAATGGTAAACACAAATATATGCTTATCTTCAGCACAGATAACAAAACAAAGATGTATCACCGACTTGTTGTATAAAGTCTCAAACCTGGGGGAATCCCTTTCCAGGAATGTTAGTCCGGCAGCCCAGCACAGCAGCACAGCAGATCTCTCACTAGTCAGGGCTGATTACCCTCTCCTCAACTCCCCACACTCCTCTCTGGGAGTTGCCAACCAAACTCCCTACTGGGGCAGAAAGGTTAACCCTGTGGCTGCCCTTAAAGGGACCACAACCCAAACAGCGGTGTGTGTCTCCTCGGCTGTCTTCCGAGGTGCCTCCAGCACACACAGCCACCTGTCTCCACTCTGACGTCTGGGAGGAGTCCTCCTGACTTCTGAACACCTCTGTTCCTCTTCCCAGCTGGAGCCCAGAACACTAGCCAGCACCCTTCCCATAAGTACTGTGCACAGGTGTGCAATTAGGTGCTGGCCACTATTAAACAATGGACCCAGGAATGGAGATTTCATCCCTCCCAATTCTCTTTGAAATCTCCCGGTTCCAGGATCCCATGCCAAATCCAGGTTTTCTAGGGAGAGAACTGAAAAGCCAGTTCTTTCCCAGCAAAATAATTTGTTTCCTGGAACTGCTCAGCCCCTCTGGTTGAGAGTCCTGGGTTACTACAACCCCCAGTTCCACTTTGGGATTGCCACACAATACCACAATATATACAGGTGAAACTCGAATAATTAGAATATCGTGCAAAGTTCATTTATTTCACTAATGCAACTTAAAAGGTGAAACTAATATATGAGATAGACTCATTACATGCAAAGCAAGATAATTCAAGCCGTGATTTGTCATAATTGTGATGATTATGGCTCACAGCTCATGAAAACCCCAAGAACCCCAAATCCACAATCTCAAAAAATTAGAATATTACATGCAATAAATAAAGCAAGGATTGTACATAGAACAATATCAGACCTCTGAAAAGTATAAGCATGCATATGTACTCAGTACTTGGTTTTGGCCCCTTTTGCAGCAACTACTGCAATTACTTTTGCACGATATTCTAATTATTCGAGTTTCACCTGTATATCAGTTTTTCCACATTTTTGCCGAAGCCAATTAATTCTCCAAATAACGATGTTCCTTTTGTTTTGATAATCATTATTATTCCATAGCAGCTTTTAAATGCTTCTTTTGTTATGTAAGCACAGATCGCGCACCCGGTCTTGATTATAGGAAGATGACGATAATTGATTTAGACTACTGTATGCAGCGTACTGTGGATTAAAAACATTGATTTTGCACCTGTGAACATTCATACAATCCTAAACATGAATATATTGGAAAAGAAAAGTGTTTTCATACGCTTTGTGACTTATTGTTGTATTTTTGAATATAGTTGTAAGCAGTTGTAAGTTGAAGTAGGCGTGTGAGTTTTAAAGGATAAATACCATAGGTGGGAAGTAGGAAAAAGTAACAATGACTTTTGTTTGTTTGGGCAAAGTAAAATGCTTTCTTTGTTCTCAGATATCTTTCTAGATCTGCAAGCCTTATTCAAGTCAAACCTGAAGCACAATTGATGTAAAGGAGATAATGATTTAAAACAAAACATCCATACTTTAATTTTAAACAGTGTGAAGTAAATCTGGATGATTTAAACTGAGTTAATGATGAAGCAATCAGTAAGCAGAGGTTACCTTCACTGAGAACCGCATGTCATAACTTTTTATAGGCACAGAGATTTAAGCCGCCCATACAAAGGGTAGGCTTAAAGTGACACTAAACTCAGGAGTTAAAAGAGAACTATGGGGTAAGTGTTTTCCCCCCATAGTTCTCTTAAGGGTCACGGGAGGACACATACTAGCGTCCTCCCGTGACCCAAAGCTCAGTATATAGGGAGCTTCAGCTCGTGGTATACTGAGACCGCCGCAGCCGGGAGGGATCCCGACATTACTGTCGAGATCCGGCCAGCTGTGTGAGGACCCCCTTACACTGGTGGTCAGTGGGCGAAGGACCCCCTTATATAGATGGTCAGTGGGATGAGGACCCTTTTTACATTGGTGGTCATTGGTGGTCAGTGTGAAGATGCCCCTCTTTCAGCAAGCTAAAAAGATCATTGGTGTCAGTGGTCACACAACTAAAAGAAGAGAGGCTCCATTGGTTCCAATCCACTGGCTCCTATGAGTAACATCAGTTCTGGATCTATGCAGGCACTTTTTAGGAAGAAACTTTGGAGGAACCTGGGTTCTACAGAATCCGAGTTGAGAAAGGCCGGAGTGGAGACTGTACACTTAACAAAGTGATTGTTCACTTAATTTAGTAAATATGGGGAAGCTGTGTTCACTTTGAATGACAAGAGCAATTATAAACCAGGTTTTATGTTTGCACCTGATTGAATGAATAAAGTGAATGTGGATTTAGCTTGTTTACTAACGTGACCTTTCACTAAGTGAATTGTCTCTAATTATTGAAAAGAAAAAAAAAAGACATGTTGTTTCACATTAAACCGAATAACTCATACATTTAATTTTGAAAATGTCCGATGCAGTCATTAGCTATTAAACAGGTTGAAACAAAGTTAAGTGTTATTATTTTAAAGTAAAGCCTGCTGCTTAATATATTTCCATTTATTTTATTATATAATAATAGTGTTATTTGTGTTATTATTATTATTTCAATAAACAAATATGTTTTTAGGTAACTTTATGCACAACCTTACTATTTTACTCATAGTCATAACATATTAAATATATTTTAAAATTATATTCAAAATGCTGAATCAAAGGTAAAAGCATGTCATTACCTTGTCCTGTATAATTGTAGTTATTCTTATCTCCAGTAGTTGGTATTGTAAATGTTGACAGCCATATATATAAATGTAATATATTATATGATATATAACATATAAAGTCATTGAAAGTGTTATGTTATATCAGCGCAATAAGTGCAAACAAAAACAACTTGTTGATCCTGCCAGAAATCCGGTGCACTGATAACTTCCCGTGCTCTGTATCTCTGTTACACTGAAATCTTAAGCTGTAGTTCAGTTCTCTTTTGTAAACTACAGTGCAGTTACAGAACGCATCAAAAATGCATCTAATGTATTTCAACTGTATTTTGAGCGTTCAGCTCCAAAGCATGTGGAAAAACTGCAGCATGCCCTATTTTTTCTGCTCTGGAACGCACCAAAACACATGCAAACGCATCAAAAACACATGCAAACGCCCGGGATCGCACTGAAAGCCATTTGTAGGCTAAAAAAAAATAAACGCACCGGAAAGTGGCAAAACACACGGCACTGCATATGCAGAAACTCATGCAGATCTGGTCTGCATTTGGTGTGAACAAGCCCTAAGAGGTGCATGTAGTCCCAATCATGAGACCAGCCTAAGGTGACAACACTCCTTCTCCATAGGTACAGTATACTAAGTGAGCATTGTCACCCTGGGACAGGAAGCATGTTAATGGCAAGACCACCAGGGAAATAAATAGGAAATACATTTGGGAAAAAAGAAAACAAATGGAAACACAACATCCAATATGTAATATATTGATTTTATGCTCCTGGGTTTAGGTAGCCTTTAAGAATTCATTAAATATAATTACCATAAGGGTCTGATCCTGTCTTCATTTTAGCAGGACTCATATGCTGCAATATATTAATGTATTATTCCGGGACTTTGAACATCATTAACTATAATTACCATAAGGGTCTGAGTCTGTCTTCACTGTAGCCTCTTGTAATTTCCACCACAGCAGCACTTAGACTGGGAGAGAGGGGGGCAGCGGTTTCAGCCAACCAGGCTCCACTGCACACTGCACAGTCAGTCTTCCTTCTTGAGCGTACTTACCAGAAAAGAGAGCAGAGAGCTGACCTCATGTGTGTGCTGCTGCATTTGGCTGTGCAATCAGCAGACTGGTGACCAATATGAACTGCCTAAATAATGTGGAGAAAAGCAAAGTCATCAACCTAGCTAAGCTGTTGGTCATGGATGTCTAGATCAGAAGAGCGGATGAACAAATTACAAATAATTTGGCAGTTAGGAAAGCCTATGTGTATTTCAACATCATATGTGACTGTTTTCCAGCCAATACTTTAGATTCTACTTTATTAAAGGGGATTTATACTCAAGTATCAATATAAAGCCAGTTTTGGCTTTATGCATAAACAAAATATTTATACAGTATAGAAAAATGAATATAAATAAATATAACATGTTTAAATAAGTATAAATCAATAAAGATAAAATATGTATTTATTTATATATAAAGTGGTTATTTATATATTTTTGCTGGAATGGATGAATTAAAAAAAAAAGTAACAGAAGTGTTGAAACACTTTTTTTTTTTTTAACGAAGTGAGGTGGGATTCTGCTTCAGGCTAGGTCCACATCTGCACTACACCGTACAACACCCGGGACACGCGTCCCCGGATCGTGCGGTCCTACACAATGCAGGCAGCGATTGCCGCACGGCCCCATTGATTTCAATAGGGTGACACCTGCGCGGCAATCGCAAAAAAAAGGTTTATGTACCTTTTTTTTGCAATCCACGACGCGCTGCTGTGTTAGCCGAGTTCAGAAGCACGGGTGGAATCCACACGGCGCGACTGGGAAAATAATGGCACTCACAGCGCGATCGGTTCACACCTTGGCAACTCCTGACCGCACGGTAATCCGTAAGGTGTCGCCTAGGTGTGAACCTAGACTTAGGCTCCCTCAAGTGCTGGCCAAGGCATTTGGTCACATGTTTATATTGAAGAGGAAGATTAGCAAGTCTGAATTTTGACAACCCTATCAATCATGTGATGTGACCAAGTGTCCAGAGCTTTGTTGTCCTTATTGTATACTCAGTGTTCAGGCAGGTATCAGGAGGCAAAGCTGAGGCTTGTTAGAGGGGTCATTTCAAGTTAAAGTGTATCTAAACTAGAGCTGCAGCTAACGATTATTTTCAAAATCGATTAGTTAGCCGATTATTACGTTCGATTAATCGGTTAATCGGATGAAAAATTAAAAAATAAAATACATTTTTAAAAATGGCTCCAGTGATGGACTACTAGTTTGTATTGAGATTGCAGTTCATCACAGGAGCAAGCTTGGAACGGTGGAAGTAAAAAAGAAAAAAAAAAAGCATGGTGTGCAGTATAGTGAAATGAAAAGTGTAAAATTATACAGCAATGAATGCAGAATGACCTCGGCTATAGAGGACTACAAATCCCAACAATAGTACATTATACAGCACAATGAAGAATACCACCAGCTATAGAGGAATACAACAAATCCCAGCAATAGTACATTATAGCTGGGGGTATTCTGCATTGCGCTTTATAATGTATTATTGCTGGGTTTTGTAGTCCTCTATAGCTGGTGGTATTCTGCATTGCGCTGTATAATGTAGTATTGCTAGGTGTTGTATTCCTCTCTAGCGAGTGTTATTCCGCATTGCACCACTGTATAATGTACTATTGCTGGGATTTGTTGTACTCCTCTATAGCTGGTGGTATTCCGCATTGCGCTGTATAATGTACAGTATTATTCTTTGTTTTGTAGTCCTCTATACAGCGCAATGCAGAATACCACCAGCTATATAGGAATACAACAAATCCCAGCAATACATTATATATACAGTGTATAATGTACTATTGCTGGGATTTGTAGTCCTCTGTATAATATACAGCACAATGTACCATCAGCTATAGAGGAATACAAATCCCAGCAATACATTATAGAGCACCATGTGTGGGAAAGTGCAGGCTTACATGAGCAGTCTTCCAGCAACTTGTTTCTTGTGGAGGGTGGAAGCGGGCGGGCGGATCTGGCAGCAGCGAGCGTGAGGTGGGGAGGAGGTGTGGCGTGCAGCGTGTGTGGAGCTGTGAACAGGGCCAACCAATCGGAAGACGATTAATCGATTGAAAAAGTTGACAACTTTTTCAATAACTGATTATAATCGATGATGTCGATTAGTTGTTGCAGCCCTAATCTAAACCCAAACAAACATATAATATATTGCAGCTTAGATGTGATAGATGCATTTGTTTTCGTTTTTTTAGCCTTTTAAATGTATTTTCACCTGGTGAAATGGCCAGTAAATAACAGATTTTAAATACAATCAATGGAAAATACCAGACAGATACAATGTTGCATATTTGTATTTATTAATCAATTTGTTTTCTCCGGAGGGGTGGATGAAGGAATGCGGTGCAATGAATATACATCGCTGTTGTGTTGTAAGGGAATTAATCAATAAGAAAATAATGTTTGAATGTGTACAAATTAGATCATGTAGCATTTCTGTTTATTCTCTGTTGGTTCAGATTGTTACAATGTATATAAGTATTTCCCCTGGACATTGAATCTGAATAATCTGTAGGATACACAGAAGTGTCCAGAGCTCTGCCTTCATTCGGTGTCCACATGGTTGCAGGATTTTAAGACCAGCACTGTGCTTCCTCTTTAAAGCATATCTAAACCCAAGACGAAAAGTGTAATATATTGCAGCTTATTGTTCCTTAGATGTGGTGGATGCATTTTTTTTCTTTTTTTAGGTTTTTTAAATGTATTTTCAAATGGCCAGTAATCTGTTATTTTTCAACTTCTTTAATAGGCCAAGCTGCCCTGCAAAAGTGGAGGTTAGAGGGCTGAGATAAATGATTTAACGCTGGCAAGGGGGCTTACAATGGTCAGCTTTTATTTATTTATGTTAGGGATGCACCGATACCGGTATTTCGATATCGAGTACGAGTACTGATATTTATTTTCGGTACTTGCCGATACCGAATACCGGATACCGGAAGTCCCATTCAGGAAGTCAGGCAGCGTGTAATGACTCGCCACCTAGCTTCCTGATTAGTCGGGAAGCCGGGCGGCGTGTAAAGACTTGCCACCCTGTTCCCCGATTATCAGGGAAGCCGTCCCCATGCTTCTCTTCACTAGGTGATGAGGAAGCATGAAGCCGGCTTCCTGACCTCGTCATTACACGGTGCCCGACTTCTTGATTGGCCAGCTTTCCGACCAATCAGGAAGTCGGGCAGTGAGTCATTACACGCTGCCCGGCTTCCTGATTGGCGGGGAAGCCGGCTCCATGCTCTCTCGTCACAAGTGAACAGGGAGCATGGAGCTAGGATCCTGATCAATCAGGAAGCCGGTCAGCGTGTAGTGACGCACTGCCCGGCCTCCTGATACCGGAAGTATGTGGCTAGGCATCGGAGCATTTGGGCGAGTACGATGTTGCTTATCCAGCAGAGTGGGGCCACCATAAGACAGGAAGTATGTTACTGGCTGGATCACCAGGTGACAATAAAGAAAAAAAGCCTTAAAAAATTGAGCTAATGCAGCCCCACATTTATGGACTGGTAAGCTGAAGTATATTTCATTATTTGTTTTAGTATATAAAATATTTTTTTTTTTTAAACACATGGGAAGCATTGACTTTGGGATAAAGCAGAAATCTAAGGTTGAGATAAAAATATAAACTAGAAGCTTTTTTCGCTCTTTAAAACATTGGGGTTTTTTTTAACAGGGAAGTTGTTTTAATATGTTTTTGATAATTTTTGTTTCCTTGTTTCATTGGAAGCTTTATCAGCGCCATTTGTTATATGCGGTATGTTTGCAATATCGGTAACTCTTATTTCATTGTCCACAGGTGTTTATTGGAGGATGGAGCATCTAAAGGAGCCTGGTTGAACCGTTCCAGTATTATATTTGCGGGGAACGACAAGTGGTCAGTGGACCCCAGAGTTTCAATTTCGGCATCGAGCAAAAAGGATTACAATCTGCGGATACAAAAAGTGGAAATTTCAGACGATGGACCGTATACGTGCTCAGTACAGACTGAACACAATCCGAGGACAATGCAGGTTCATCTTACCGTTCAAGGTATGTGTTGTTCAGTATGTGTTGTCTGTGCGGCAGGTGATCCTAACATACAGTTAGGCAGCTTTTAAATAGGATAAAAATATATATATTGTTTGCTTTAAGAGCAATTAAAGGGTCACATGTGAAGACAATAGGTGATTTATTATCCTGTCATGCGCTAAAATTAAAAGCTTTACACAGTTTTCTGCAGCGCACTGCAGCATGAGTGCAAAGACCACCTCACAGGGTTACTGGGAACATGATTTTTGAAGACCGTGCTGTGTAACTTCCTTTCATTCTCCTAAATATTTGCAAGGGCAAAACTAGAAATCACAGGGCCCCATAGCAACATTTTGTATAGGGCCCTGTGATTTCTAGTTACGCCCACCTGAAATCCCAAACAACCCACCTGAGAGTGATCCTGCAGAGCCCACCATAAACTCTCTATGGTGGGCCCTGCAGGGTTTCAGGGGGGCTGGTCAAACCCTCTTACCTGTCAGCCCTGATCGCTCTCCGCCTCCTCCGTTGCTGGGCCCAACCCTCCTCCATTGCCGGGCCTAACCCTCCTCCATCGCCGGGCCTCACCTCCTCCATCGCCAAGCCCCGCCTCCTCCTTCACTGCTGACGCTGGTGTTCTATCGAAAGCTCCGACTTGTCGAGCTCTTCGACTGGGCACATCACATCTGGTGACTGCCAGTAGGAGATGTACAGCACATGGACGTAGTGCACATGGCCTCCTCTGCAGTGGCTGGCTGTCACTGACTCAGCAGCAGCTGTGAGGAGGAACGCGCCGTTGCACAGATCTCTGACAGGTTGTCAGTTATCTGAACAGCAGCGTGTTCCTCCTGACAGCTGCTGCTGAGTCAGTGACAGCCAGCGGTCTGAGATGCCATAGCAACCCAGGTGACCCGCACGGCAGCCTGGGTCTTTATGGTGATTGTTCCGCCACTGATTGTTTGCTAACCTTATTCAGACTTCCAAGGCAGGTTTGTATCTAATTGGTTGCTGTGAGACAATTCTCAGTTCTCCGTACTTTTACAACTTCATCAAGCCTTCTATGCATGTAAGAGAGATTGCTGGGAGTCTGCAAAGGTTGTATTTTAGTACTCTCCTAAATCGCAAGCTGGGGTTCTCAAAATGGAGTGGGGTAGATTGGTGTGCTGCAGCCATGTCTGGATAAAATACAAAAATGTTGAGGTAGGTAGGTTGTGTTCCATGTACAGATGACTTAAATTTAAAGTAGAACTAGTGGCTTCCCATTATTAACAGATATGTGTTGCAGCACTTCATTATAAGTTCATATGCACTTACTGTTTTTTCTTAGTTTCCCTGCAAAGTCCCACAAATACCTGTTGACTATATCCACCTACGGTATTACAGCTTCCATTGATGGGGTGGCAACAATGCTGCACTGCTGCTGAGTTCAGAGCAGAATTGCCCCTCTCATGTAAGCAGTGCCTGCTTGCACTACAGTGGGATGAAAAAACTGTTGCAGGGGGCATGCTGTCAGCATTGTTACTGCTGATTCACAGGCTTGTAATGTGAGCTGCAGTGTCTGGGAGGGGGAGCATATAAGACACAAATGAAGGAGGATTTGGCTCAGTCAGGGAAGGCATTTTTTTTGCTTACTTTATAAGGCTTGTGCATCACAGAGTAACTGGATTTGGAACGTGTTTAGAATTTCAGACAAGGGCCTTTACTTCTACATCATGTTTTCACTCGGATATACCCTCAGAAATATATTTATAGCGGAGTGGAATTAAATTTCCAAAAGATTTCAAACATTTCCAAGTGAAGCTTTTCCCACGTGGATATTTTGTGCCTTAATACAATTTACCATCATGTTTTTTTTTACACAGACTTTGACTATAATGGCAGAAGCTCTATCTATCACAGTGAAAAGGCCAAGGATGACACTGGGAGAGCCTATTCAACCTAAACAGGTGAGACTGACTGGAGACAGTTGGGTGTTACCCACAAAAGAGAGGGGTCTCCAATCAGTCAGGGCTCGTGTCTAGGTTGAATTCCGATGGAAATAGAGTGGGACACTGTCTTGCAGAGAGCTGGCCATCGTATAGGCAGAGAGCCTTCACAGCCCAGGCTGAGCAGCTAACTTGCCAGGGGGCTAAATGTTGAGTTGTGGCTGTAATAATCCCCTGGCAGAATACACTTTATGTGAAGTTACTTTTTGTTGATGAGTAAAAGTGCAGCACTTTGCAGAGTGCAATGAATCTGTCAGTACTCTCCATTTAGAGCTAAATCTCACAATATATACTGTATAGTCATCTGTTCTTGTTACACATGCATGCTGCCCCATGCACAGCCACTGTCCTAGTATCCTAGTGCAAGTCCGTGGGCGAGTCCAGACCTATAATGATTCAATGGACTGGCATGCAGGCTGCTACTAGACAGAGGGCCATAAATCTGTATGTAAGTAATATAATAACTCTTGGTACAGCAATGAAAAAGATACATTGACATTTGATTAGAAGTAGCTTCATGTTATCTAAATGTAAATGCTCACTGAAAGCCCGGTATAGGTTTATAATGAGGAGTCAGTCTGCTGAAAACATTTATCTAAACTTATCTAAGGTTCATTTAGGTAATTATGGACGCTCTTGGACTGAGCCACTTGCTAGTTTCTTGTAACACTCGGGTCTTAGGTCTAAACAAGCAGTCAATCCACGTTTTTACCGATCCACGGCTACCCACTGGCAAGTTAGGATTGCAGCCAAACAGGGCTGTGCACATTGCTGCGGCAGTGATGCTTTGCTTCTCAGCACAGCAAAAATTATATACCGTGTCGCTTTCGGCAGGCGTGCCATCTGCCAAACATGGCTATTGATGTGAATGGGATCACATCACAACTGCGTGCCAAGTGTTCTATGTAAAATCATACTTGGGATAAAAAAAAAACAGGCAGGAGGCGGCAGTATTGCTTCCTTAACATCTGGAAGCTGCTGCTGTACCGCCCTCTGGATAGAGGAGGCCTTACTTGTCGTCCCTGACATCCCCATGGGGTAACGCATATGTCCCCAGGATAAATATATCACACCAGGATAATTATATTAATTATAAAAAAGGGCAGTCATTTTCAGTTGAATAAGATTTGAAAATGACATTCCCATGCCTAAATTAGGGAGCCTTATCCATGTATTAAAGTTTTGTGAATTGAGCCCTACTATTTGATATATGCAATGTTACAGGTGGGATACTCACCTATTAAGCACAGCTGCTCTTAGAGTGTTATTTGATTCCTAGCGCAGTTTCTTTATATCTAACAATGTTACAGGTGTGGTTGGATACTGGTGCCAGGCTATAGTGGACAGTTAGAGACTGCCAAAAACTAGGGGTATGGCTGAAGACTGACACTAAACTCAGGAGTTAAATCTTAAATATACATTCAGGTATCTTAACTATTACCAAAAATGTATCTTATTTGTGTATCACTCGGCAGTAGGTCCTCAAATCATCTCTGAATAGGTGCTGGCGCTGTCCTTCCTTCTGGAGGGGGGCTACATTAGTTCCCCATGGTCCCTGTGTGTGTTATAAAGTAGTCACCGCTCCAAGCTCACTCACGTCATGGACTACAATCTCATGTTTAGTTTACTAACTAGTATTGAGATTATAGTCCTTCAACGGAGGGAGTTTGGAGTGGTGACTACTTGACAACACACACAGGGACCACGGGGAACAAAAGTAGCCCCCCTCCAGAAGGAAGGACAGTGTCAGCACCAATTCAGAGATGATTTAAGGATCTACAGCCGAGTGATACACAAATAAGATACATTTTTGTTAATAGTTAAGGTACCTCAATGCATTTTTAAGATATAACTTTGGTGTCACTTTTAAATCCGGGATGATCCCATATTATACACGATGGGTGACAACCCCAATTGAGATGCCATTCATAATGAAAGGCAGCACGGCGCACCAACACGAATGACCTGCGCCGCCATGTGAGTGCATCATTGTGAATCTGACCCAAATCCTTTAGTTTATCCAACTGATCAGCACAGAGGCCACCTTCTGCTAGTTAAGGTACTTGAATGCATTTTTAAGATTTAACTCCTGAGTTTAGTGATCACTGCTATTAAAAATAAGTTATCTCATCTTAGTACTGGTTACTGTTACTGGGTCCAGAGGGCCACGTGGTAAGTACCAAAGTCCTACATCTGGCCCTTGAGCTGTTGGTTGGGCATCTAGGGAAGCTATAGGTTAACCTAGCTTGAATTACTATATCTGCTGCCTAAACCTACAAAAAGAGACCCCCATTGTCATGTCAGTGGTATGTAGGTGGAAGAGGTGGAATATCAGCACAGAGGTCCCATAGTTAGAGCGCTTGAGATAAACAAGGCTTGATTCCACTCCATTGCACCCACCCACCCACACCCAAAAAAAATCATTGTTTGGTGGACTGACCCTTTAAACAACCCCGAGATCCATATAAAATAGATACGTCAGCGTGCCCTGTGAGCTTGATCCGGTGCCGTGTGCAGGAGCCCTACGGCTAAGCTATTAATAAATAAACTGGGCAAGCTGGATGGACCTGCCGGTCTTTACGTGCCATCAATATCCTGTGTTTCTATGTTTAACACCGTCTTCCAGCAGAGTTACTTAATGATTTATTTCATCATTAGCTGTTATATCTGGAGGGTATAATTTCAAACTTTGAGAGTTTCCCTTAGTTAGAAAAGTTCCTGTAACGCTATACGGTTTTAATGAGACGGTTAAAAAGGAAAATTTGACAAAATAGGGCTTGCTGCTTACAAGTGGCATTTTACAGGAAGTTGTATTGTAAATTCTCATCCCACTGAGTCCCAGCTGGTTGTAAGCTAGTACAGGCTGCTTTTAATTTCAGGCGGTATTTAATTTTCTTTGTAACAATTTTTTTTGCAAAATGTATTAAACAGTACGTTTGTCTTTGGTATGGGGCTTATGGCCTACCCTAAAGACCTATCCCTATCCTCACCTTAAAGCAGAACTATGAGGCGAGTGAAAATCACTCAGCCTCATAGTTCTAGCCGACCTGTGACAATTAAACTGTCACAGGTCGGCTCAGTAGATCGGGAAGTGAGCGAACACATACCGTTGCTTGCTCACTTCTCGATCCTGTCCCTGCAGAGAGCCGTGACTGTCACTCACGGCTCCCTGCAGGGATTCCCCCCCTGTCCGATCCTCCAGCGCTGACTGGCGGAACGGACGGGGCGGGTACAGCTGGCTCTGCCTCTAAATAGGCAGAGCCAGCTGTCATTCACTCAGCTGGGTGGATCCAAACAGTAACGTCGGGATCCGTTCCGGCTGCGGCGTCTCTGTATACTGAGCATTTGGGGACGGGAGGATGCTAGTTTGTGTCCTCCTGTTACCCTTAGGAGAACTATGGGGAAAAGCCCTTACCCCATAGTTCTCCTTTAAAGCAGAAGTTCAGCCAAAAGCAAAATAACTTTAATAAACCCTTTTTAAAATAAAATAGCAAAACCAGCAATATTCACTTTCAATCCATAGATTTTCCCTGCAGTATTTTTTTCTGTCACTGGGTGTCCTCAGTCTGATGGCCAACATCATTCAACCCACTTCCTCTGAGTCAAGGTCTTTCTGGACCCTGCCCCCAGCCAGTTTTAAGACTAAAAATGAGCTCATCTCTCTGTCGATCTGCTCTCTCCTCCTATCACCATGCTTCTTGTCAGCACATGGACTGATTGGCACTTTTATCTGCTTCTTCTTCTCACAATCCAACCGTGCTGTACAAGGACTGCAAGAGGCTGATGCCGGGTCAAATCCAGGTGCTTGTATTTACAAAATACATTTAATGATGTATAAGAGATTGCAGAGGTGCATTAATTTGTTTCATGTATATCTTATTTTATGCTATGTACAGCACAGAAAGGGAAATCAAGGTAAAACAGGGTCAAGCAGAGGCACAAGGAACAGAGGGCAAAACAGGCCAGGAACAGGTAGCAGTTACTAGAACAACAAGTTCAGGTAGCAAGAGGCAGGTCAGGAATGGGGCCTGGAATGGGTAGCAGGTACTTGGACAATGGGGAAAGGTGGCAGGAGGCAGGTCAGGAATGGGGCTGGAACGGGTAACAGGTATTTGGGCATCTGATATAGGAAGCAGGTTTGGAATGGGTCTTGGAATGGGCAGCAGGTACTTGGACAACGGGTAAAGGTAGCAGGAGGCAGATCAGGAATGGGGGCTGGAACGGGTAACAGGTATTTGGGCATCTGATATAGGAAGCAGGAGGCAGGTCTGGAATGGGTCCTGGAATGGGCAGCAGGTACTTGGACAACGGGTAAAGGTAGCAGGAGGCAGATCAGGAATGGGGGCTGTAATGGATAGCAGGTACTTGGGCAACAAGTATAGGTAGCAGGAGGCAGGTCTGGAATGGGTCCTGGAATGGGCAGCAGGTACTTGGACAACGGGTAAAGGTAGCAGGAGGCAGATCAGGAATGGGGGCTGTAATTAGTAGCAGGTACTTGGGCAAGGGGTAAAGGCAGGTTAGGAACCTGGGCTGCAATGGGTAGCAGGTACTTGGGCAATGGGTAAAGGCAGGTTAGGAACTGGGCCTGTAATGATTAGCAGATATTTGGACAACAGGTATAGGTAGCAGAAAGCTGGTCAGTAACTGGGGCTGGAATGGGTAGCAGATACTTGGGCAACTTGTATAGGTAGCAGGAGGCAGATCAGGAACTGGGGCTGTAATGGATAGCAGGTAGCAGATAGCAGGTTCTGGATGTACATCTGGCCGATCAAGTGTACAGCAGTAATTTGCATGGCTCCACCCACTTTCTGGAAATCAGGAATAATCCTCTTATTTTTGGGATATGTGATGGAATGTGACATGTGAACACATGTTCTAAGAAAGCGTTACTGTGGTATGGAAAAAGGCAGACAAAGCATACATAGGATCTTCGTGGGACAGCACCATGCAGTTTCTTGTTAGTTTAGCACAGCGTACCCAACTACGATCATTGTGATGTTTCCAAAATCTGCTCTGCCAATATGCCGTGTGCATATCCAACAGATGGTTAGCGACTCAGTCAGTTTATATCATATATACATGTGTGCTGGGATCTATGACTGCCTGAGCTGTCAGTGCAGTGATCGGTCCTCATCCCACACCGCTCCGCCCCTTACCTTCACACTCGGATTGCAGATCCCTGGGGCACCCCTTGTCCAGCTGGGCTCAGGCTCTCTCTCCCCCTAGGATCCTGGCACCGGTCACCGCTGTCTTGGTCCACGTCCGCCTAGGAGGCAGATCAGGAATGGGGGCTGGAACGGGTAACAGGTATTTGGGCATCTGATATAGGAAGCAGGAGGCAGGTCTGGAATGGGTCCTGGAATGGGCAGCAGGTACTTGGACAACGGGTAAAGGTAGCAGGAGGCAGATCAGGAATGGGGGCTGTAATGGATAGCAGGTACTTGGGCAACAAGTATAGGTAGCAGGAGGCAGGTCTGGAATGGGTCCTGGAATGGGCAGCAGGTACTTGGACAACGGGTAAAGGTAGCAGGAGGCAGATCAGGAATGGGGGCTGTAATTAGTAGCAGGTACTTGGGCAAGGGGTAAAGGCAGGTTAGGAACCTGGGCTGCAATGGGTAGCAGGTACTTGGGCAATGGGTAAAGGCAGGTTAGGAACTGGGCCTGTAATGATTAGCAGATATTTGGACAACAGGTATAGGTAGCAGAAAGCTGGTCAGTAACTGGGGCTGGAATGGGTAGCAGATACTTGGGCAACTTGTATAGGTAGCAGGAGGCAGATCAGGAACTGGGGCTGTAATGGATAGCAGGTAGCAGATAGCAGGTTCTGGATGTACATCTGGCCGATCAAGTGTACAGCAGTAATTTGCATGGCTCCACCCACTTTCTGGAAATCAGGAATAATCCTCTTATTTTTGGGATATGTGATGGAATGTGACATGTGAACACATGTTCTAAGAAAGCGTTACTGTGGTATGGAAAAAGGCAGACAAAGCATACATAGGATCTTCGTGGGACAGCACCATGCAGTTTCTTGTTAGTTTAGCACAGCGTACCCAACTACGATCATTGTGATGTTTCCAAAATCTGCTCTGCCAATATGCCGTGTGCATATCCAACAGATGGTTAGCGACTCAGTCAGTTTATATCATATATACATGTGTGCTGGGATCTATGACTGCCTGAGCTGTCAGTGCAGTGATCGGTCCTCATCCCACACCGCTCCGCCCCTTACCTTCACACTCGGATTGCAGATCCCTGGGGCACCCCTTGTCCAGCTGGGCTCAGGCTCTCTCTCCCCCTAGGATCCTGGCACCGGTCACCGCTGTCTTGGTCCACGTCCGCCGCTACTGAAGGACAGACAGCAGGAGGCTGTCCCTGCCCCCAACTACTTCCTTCCCCTTGGCTTCAACGAAAGTGAAAGTGTGGTGGTCAGGTGCTTCTTCAGCTTCTGGCGCTGACTGCCTCACTGGTTTTGGAATGGCTTTTTTTGCCGCCCCCCTTGAAAGTGCCGCCCAAGGCAAACGCCTTGTGGTGGATACGCCCCTGCCAATGATGATATATGGGAGCATGTCACAGAGAATAATTTAACATCAATATAGGGCTACAGACTTACAATAACACAGTGCTGATTTGCCCACGACCAGTCACATGCTCATTCTTACTACTGGTGGGTATTTCCTTTGACTTCTGGCACTGAATGGAGCATTGGCAAAGTGAAGGAAGGATAGATCTATGGTTTAATCTGGGGACGGGGGATTAAAGCAAGGCAATGCCTACCTTTGGAGAAATATAGTAGTAAAGAGATTTTTCCCAGATATATATTTTTTAACCCAGAGTGCAACTTTTAGCGCTAATTGTTGCATTGGCTAAGCATCGCACATTTTAATGGAATGGAAGAATGGATGATTTATGTAGAGATTGACTGTTGATTTCACTCCCTTATTTCCTGTGCGTGAACCAGCTTTCATATGCCACCATTAGAATTGTTTATTTCTTTACACGTTTCAATTTGTTGTTATTTTCTGCTTATCCCCTAATGATGAAAACACAACGGATCCAACATCATATTTTTTCCCTACTAACAATTTATCTGTATGAAAAGATCTGGCACGCCTGGCACCCAGCGCTGGCATGCTCAGCCAATTAAGAAGCCCTGGCAGGAGCACAGGATGTGCATTTTCTCTCGGACTGAAATGCTGCGATTGTTATAATGAGGTTATCCAGGCCTGGCTTCCAATAGGATTTACCATGGATAAACCTAGGATATTGTATATAGCAGGTGAACTGTGCGCCAGTGACAGATGAGATCGGACTAGCTGAATGTTGTTCCCGTGTTCTCCAAAAAGAACTTGAGCACAAGCTACTCATAGAAGCGGCTGTATATTGCTAAAGCTGAAGTTTAATCTACTTATATTTTGCCTTTCCTGGTCCCTCTCGCCACCCTATCCCCTCATCATCATGGATAAAACTAAAAGAACATAGGGGTACATTTTAAATCTTCCCCATGTTCTAAAACTAAGAAAAGTGTCTGGAGTTATAAATTATTTGTTAAAGGCTTTCATTAGGGGTTGTGCCACAAAGGATACCTTATAAAGCTGGCCATGCACCTTTAGATTTTCTATGGTCTGATGGAAAAAGTGCAACAGATTCCTCCATCTACGCTAAACTGTGTGCATGGAGGAATCCCCCACTGGGCCAAGCTTCAGAATCTTGATAGTCGACCCCGCTTGCTGTCAAAATACCTGAACAATGCCTGCATCCAATCAGATTGCTCAGGTATTTTGAGAGCCATGGGGGCCAACAAGCAAGATACTGAAGCTTGGCCCAGTGGGAGATTCCTCCATCCACACACTTTAGTGTAGATGGAGGAATCTGTTGCATCATAGAAAAAACCTGCAGATAATCTATAGGTGTATGGCCAGCTTTAGAGAAACTGTTGGGGAAGTTGAAACTTTTCCTGAGAGAGAAAAGTGGGAGGCTGGATAAAAACTCTTTATCTATGGAGAGAGTATAGATTTACAGGGGACGGCAGTGAGCTGCTCTGAAAACAGAATACGCGCAGCTTGTTCATTCTGACCATATCTCATGTTTAACAAATGTTCTAGTTCCAGTTTGGATTCCCCATTATTTTCTATTCCTGTGACAATGATGACCAAGGCAAACAGAAAGCACCTTCTTCCTCTGCTTCCGGTTATGGAGGATCATGTGACTTTCTCACCTGTGGGCCTAGCAGCCAATCGCTAGGTTCTGTCATTGAGGGAGTGATGTTACACCTCCCCTGTGTTTGCCAACATAGCTGATATCAGCATTGGCTGCGCAGGACGAATGTGCTGTAAGGGAGCTCATGAACGGTAAGTATAAGGTGGGGCCAGGGATGCCAAGACCTTGTCATTCAGGTTATGGAGGATCATGTGAATTGCTCCCCTGTGGGTCTAGAAGCCATTAGCTGAGTGCTGTCTTTGAGTGAGTGATGTTACACCTCCCCTGTTGTTGCCAACATAGCTAATCTTAGCATTGGCTGCGGAGGAGGAATGTGATGTAAGGGAGCTCATGAATGGTAAGTATAAGGGGGACCAGGGATGCCAAGATCTTGTAATTCCGGTTATGGAGGATCATGTGACTTGCTCCCCTATGGGTCTAGCAGCCAATCGCTGGGTGCTGTCATTGAGGGAGTGATGTTACACCTCCCCAGTGGTTGCCAACATAGCTGATCTCAGCATTGGCTGCGTAGGAGGAATGTTTATAAGGGGGACCAGGGATGCCAAGATCTTGTAATTGTCACTTTGCCCCACATGTGCAAGGTCACTGTTTTTAAATTTTTTAAATGGCATAGGCAATACAAGTGGCTGGTTTACAAATCATCGTGCATCCACAATTGAATTCCCTGTTTTTATGGATTTTTAGTATGCTGCTTTTATCAACCAAAGGGTTGCATAGGTGTGGTCTGGGCCCGTGCTTAAGGAACCCATAAAAAGCTTCTTTTTTTTTCTTCTTTGTAACGCTGAGGACGAATCCTGAAACCTCAGGAATATTCTCTGTCATTCTGAAGTCCGTGCCATTTTTCTAAATCCCAGCAAACAGCATCCCACATCTGCCCCATGGTCTGTATAATTGTGAAAATAACACATTCTCCCTCCATATAACATTTATCTCTCCTGCTTGAACTGATGAGAAATGACAGAGCGGGGAAATTCAGCAGCGCATTTTGCTACCGATCTCCCAGCTCTTCAGTAAATATATGCATTATCTGGATCAGAGGCTGAAGAGCTCGGCAAGATTTGATCTCTCCGTGCCATAAATTATCAGATAATATTTCAGATGTGTAATTTGGTACACGTTTTTGTATTATAACAACATTTTTTTTTTTTTTTTTTAAGCTGAATAAAATATTGATTATGGGTGGATAGGTGAATAGATAGATGGGTGGGGGATGCATGTATGTATGAATGGGTGGATAGTTGAATAGATGGATGGGTGGGAGATGTATGTATGTATGAATGGGTGGATAGGTAAATAGATGGATGGGTGGGGGATGTATGTAAGGATTTATAACTGGATAGGTGAATAGATGAATGGGTGAGGATGTATGTATGTATGAATGGGTAAATGAGTAAATAGATGGATGGGTGGGGGATGTACAGTATGTATGTATGTATGTATGTATGACTGGGTGGATAAGTGAATAGATAGATGGGTGGGGATGTATGTAAGGATTTATAACTGGATAGGTGAATAGATGAATGGGTGAGGATGTATGTATGTATGAATGGGTAAATGAGTAAATAGATGGATGGGTGGGGGATGTATGTAAGGATTTATAACTGGATAGGTGAATAGATGAATGGGTGAGGATGTATGTATGTATGTATGGGTGGATAAATGAATAGATGGGTGGGTGGGGGATGTATGTAAGGCTTTAAAAGTGGATAGGTGAATAGATAGATGGGTGGTGGATGTTTGGGTGAATGAGTTGATTAATTGTTGGATTAGAGGGCGGATGGATGTCTGGGTGTATAAATCAATATTTATTCTCACAGTTCATATCAGCGTGGCAATGTTTGCATTGTGATTCCACAACTTGTTTGTATTGGGTTTTCACTACTATCATGTGTCAGTATAATGATGGCATATAAATACTAATGTCACAGACAGTATTGTGCTGTCATTATGATTTTGGAGTTATGGTAATCCCTAAATCATAGTAACTATAACTAATAGAATGTCACAGTCACAGTGTGGTGTAAGTCAGTATTATGGTGTCAAAGTGACTATTATGATGGGTTTTTTTTTCCTTTTGGGAGAAAGGTTTTACCTAAATTAATAAAAGCTGATCATAAGCACCCCTTTTAGTGTTAAATGGTTTGTCTCATCCCCCTAACTTCTACTTTTGCTGGACAGCTTAGTCTTTTAAAGGAAGTTAGTAATAGACTTACTGGTCGCATCAACAGATAATAAAGCTATGTTACATGGGGACTTACAAAAGCGGCTTTGTTGATGCTATTGACAAACTGCACAATAGGTGTCATTTTTTATTTTGTCCATTGTTCCGCTTTGAAGATCAAGTGGCATTCTGAGTCTGATAGGGTGGTCTTATTTGTCTCTATCTATCTACCATACCTAACTAACCACTATTTGAACTTGAGCAGTATTTCAGGGAGGGTCCAGTTGTTCTTGCTCAAGTCCTTTGGTGACTGTGTCCTCCACTATTCAGGCTTGTGTACACAGACTTTTGTTTGTGTCAGAACTGCTTTCCTCCCCAATAAAGTCAATGCAAATGGAAAATCAGCTTGAGTTCACCTTAAGTAGGTCAACTGGAAGCCAAATGCACCTGTGAAGGAACCAAGATGGAGCATCCTAAATCAGCGATGAACAAATTATTATAAAATCCTTGAGCCAGTCTGTCCAATCCATGAGTAAGCAGGTTTTTTTAGGAGGCAGTTGACAACAACTGGAGAAAACCATAAAAATGTGGCACCATCTGTTATTCTTAAGGAGCATTAGCTACCTGGCTCCTGGGATCTGTTCAACCCTGTCTTAAACTGATGTCAAATTCAAGTGGAATGCACCTGAAAGCAAACTGCATTCACCCATCAACACAATCCATTATTAATGTCACTGTGCCAGCTCTTTAGGCCATTGATATCCCTCTTATACTGTCAATCACTGCAGTGCAATGTTACAGAAGGGTGGGTCATTTGGAACCCTGCAGATGTTGGTGCATAATTGGCAAATTTTAGATCACGGACATCCTGCCCAAATCTAACAAGCTCTGCCTTCTTTGCTATGCAAAAATCAGGACAGCCGTACAAAAATCGGAACTGTTGGCATGTGTGAGCAATATGCTGTGAGAGTTTTCTCTACAGCGATCTAAATTCACTTTCATTATTAAACCATACAGAAATAGGAAAATAATTTGAGATGCAGACATTTGAATGCATTTTCCAGCATAGTAATTTTAGTCCGCATTCCACACTGTCTGCACAGCAAATACACGTTTTGTGTCACCTGATAACACCATCCCGTCCCTTATGTTTAATATGTCTGCGGAATGAACCTCAAATATTAATATAGCGATACACTTGGCTTGCAGAGTCTAATTTGTTTTTTTATTCTTTTTTGTTTCTTCCTGTATGGCTTTGCAAGGTTAGAATGTGGAACTAATAAGATCATTTTCAAACAGCTCTTCCTGAAATGAAGTAGGAGATTTTCTAGGGACAGGCAAAGGATACTTAGCAGATAAAAGTGACAATGTCTTGTTTTCCAGAGCGCCAATACCCAAGCGGGAGGCCCTGTAGTCGCAGCCGTGGCCCTCGTTATCGTTTTGTCCCAGGCCTCAGAATGAAAAGAGATTATTTTCTGCATGTTGTGTGACAAACATGGACAATATCGCTACGTGTAAACATATTACTTACACCTGAGCATAAAGGATGTATATAGGATAAATACAGTCATCACACTTCATGCCATTTAATCAGAGAGTTCACTCAGCCTACCTTTGAGCAGATGTCTAGGAATACAGAAAAACCCATATAATATATATATATATATATTAATTTATTTATTTGTGTAGCCACATATGTACTGTTTGTTATTCACAGTCACAGTGAAGGAATATAGTGGTGTCACTTCCACATATCCAGCTTGTTGATTGTACAATGAAGGAGCAGCGGCGCTCTGATAAAGTTATTCCTGTTTCTCCCCTCGCACACAATAATGTTCAGCATTGAGCAGTGCAACAGAAACTGATTGACAGATTCTGGTAGCCCTCCTCTTCTCAGTTGAAGGTAGAACCATACTCAAAAGGCATGATTTGCTGTCTTTTGGGGAATGGGTAGAATGGTTAAAGAACAATTTCAGTGAAGGTAAGTTGCACTCTGAGGAACCACTGTAGACATCCATGAGTACAGCTTACAAGCTCAAATTATTTTGAGTAAATAAGTACCTCTTTGTTGGCATGGATAGAAAAAACTGCCTGGGCAGTGTATATATCACTCATGACTGTTCATGAGTGTATAGTTTCCAATCACCAGTGAGATAACAAGATCAGTAGATCTGCCCCAAGTACATAGATAATTACAAATTATACATAAAAACATAGTTCACAATATGTGAAAACACATAGATAAATTGCTTACTTTTGGGTGATCTCTTTCACATGTTCTTCTTAAAAACATCAAAAAGACTATTGGGTCTATTCACGAAGCAGCCGAAGGATCTAGCCGTAGCTTCGGTCAATCCTTCGGCTAGCTTCGGCCCCAGGACCCCTTCGGTTCAGTGGAAATATATATATATATTTTTGCCCATAGGAATGCATTGCTAGATTCCTATTGGCTATTTCAATTTGCAATAGCCAATAGTAAACTAGCATTGTATCCACCCTCTGCTGCAGTTCTCCATCAGGTCCATCAGCAGAGGGCGGGTTCAATGCTAGTGAGCTCTGCGGCATTCGGCTATTCACTCGCTGCTGTTCGGCATCTATAAGAATAGGCCGAACAGCAGCCAGTAGCTTGCCAGAGGTTCGGCTCAGCCGATCGAGATGTTGGATTGGCTGAGTCGAACTCCTTCTGAACTTCGCGAACCCGAAGCCAAGCGAAGCAAGCCGATGTACGGCTGATTTCAGCCGATATACAGCTGTGAATAGCCAGTGTTCGGCTCACTTGGGGTCGGTTGTTCACTCGGCTGCCCTCGGCAGCTTAGTGAATAGACCCCTTTGGCTCCCATCAGAAGTGAGTAGACCATACTGAAGTACAGCTTGTGCAATGCTTTACAGTATAAGGAAGACATTACAAACACAAGACAAGATGGTAAAGGGGGCCCTGCCCATGAGGGCTTACAATCTAAAAGGGAGGGGCACGTGATACATGAGTAGGTAGCTGTGTGGGGATGAATTGTTTGAAATATGTCTGTAAAGGTTCTCATTCATCCAGGTCATGGTTTATCTGTAAAAAATAAGTCAAGGCAACTGGACTTGCTGTATTTTTCTTGAAGATGTTTCACTAGTCGTCCAACCAGCTTTCTCAATTCTGAATTGAGAAAGATGGTTGGACAACCAGTGAAACATCTTCAGAAAAATACAGCAAGTCCAGTTGCCTTGACTTATTTTTTACAGATACATCATATGGCAGTTCTCACATGCCAGAGGGGCAGGTGAGTCTATGATTTTTTTGACGAGTCTATGACAAATTGGACCTCTTCAAAGCTCCAACTGATAAATTAGCTTCAATCAGTTTTTCTTCAAGTCTATGGTTATCCTGCCACAGTAGTAGAGAATTGGCGGTGGTGCCATACCTAGGCATGATTGTATTGAGGGCTGTTTTGCTGTCTATCACAGCTAGGGTAACTGCATCACCTGTGGCTCTGTACTTACATTCTTCTGTGATGTCCCAGATGCTTTGTCTTTTGATGAGTTTGCTGAATCAAAGACTTGAATTTGTACCTCTTTGGCCCAGGAACCAGACATGAGGGCCCTCTGTAAATAAGAAGAGCAGGTGGGATTTTAGTAGAAAACACTGATTCAATGATCAATACAAGAGACAAAAGGAAGGGTTAAACTCTTTAGTATGTTCTAGCCACTTCAAATGGATTAATTGTTTCTGAATATTAAAAAAAATTAGATCTAGTCTTTGCATCATTTCCTTCTGAGACCCGAAATCCAGTTAATTAAAACCGAGTTTGCATTTCCTATCACCACATTAAGTCTTGTCCATCTTAAAGCCATCCATCACTCAAGCCGTGCACATGCCCCCAAGCTAATTGGCTAGTGTGAGTAGCTATTTAAATGATTCTCATTAATTACAATTATTAATATGCTCACCATATGCTGAAATAATGTGTATGTTCCAGAGAGATACCAAGGGACAGAGTAATCAGCGTTTTTTTTCCTTTCCACAAATGTGAAAAATGAGAATTGAGGCCGAGTTCTATTAAGGGGTTCAAGAGTCAGCTGGCCTAAGGGGAAGAGAAGAAATTAACTTCCACCCCTTTCTTTCTGTCATTGAAGTTTTAATTATTTAGACAATTGCAGCTTATGAAAACTAGCTTGAAAATGTTACTGATTGCCAAACTGCTGGCCAAGGACCTCAAGTGTGTCGGATGTTCCAAACCAAATAATTGGCAGTATAATTATGTGTGCGTTTATTTTGGACTGCCAATGCACTTCCTGCATGCATGCATCAATTAGATGCTCTGTCTGGGGATGTCATAAGGGCTGTAGGGACTTGGCAGACGGGAAAAATGGTTTATGACTAGTAATAAGCGAAGCAGTCTGCTTGATCTAATGTTCAATATGAACTCACCTGATTCACTTGCTTGGAAGTTTGATGCTGTGCTACCTAAAGGCAAAACTTCCTTTTTTTTTTTAGTTTTTGATAGTGATGAGAGTTTGGAACCCCTTTTAAGAGTTTTATGTTCTAAGTGTAAAAATCTTAACGAGCTTGCCAGATCAAAGAAAACATGAAATGGCCAATGCGTTTCTGTCAGGGTTCCACCCTGACTTATCTGGTTTGCAGCATTCTGGCTTGGCTGACATTTTACCCACCTGTGATTCCTCTTTTGCCTGAGCAGACTCTGTAACGTTGCTCACTACTTCCAGGCTCCCTCTTATGGCCAAACAGGAGAGCATCATCTGAGAGAGCCAGATGGGAATTTCCTGTCTCTGAGTGATGATGTCACCGCACTCACTATATAAACCACTCAGTCCAGTCTGACCTTTCCCTTGCGTGGGCTTGCCTGCTAGTGCATTCCGGCTGCTCTGAGTATTCTGATTCTGTGTATGACCCGGTCCTTGCTGACGTTCTCCTCTGGTTCCTGCTCCTGGCATGTTCCTGACAATGCTGATTTCCTGGTTCCTGCTCCTAGCTTGTTCCTGACGACGCTGATCTCCGTGTTCCTGACCTGGCTTGTACGACTACCCACTCCGGCTCCTGACCTTGGCTTGTTCCGGTTTATGATTTTTGCTTTCTCCTGTGGACACTGTTCTTTATAAATATTTTAACTAGCACCTTATGCTTGTCTGGTTTTCATTGTGCTCTAACAGATTTGGGGCCTTAGAGATCTCCCCCTTCTTCAGGGGTCAGATATTATATTAATAAATAAAATGGAAAAAAAAACAGCCATTGAAACAGTCCAATATACTATAATACATTTCTGCATTTGGTCGGTAACTTGAAACAACTACAACTGAAATGACCACCTTCTCAAAGAACAAGAGGTGGTTAAAGAAGCTATTAATACAACCAATTTTCCTTTAACCTAGCCAAAAGGCTTTTCTTTATTATTAATAAATACCAAAGAATGTAAATTCAACACCATCAACAAAACACCCCCCCCCCCAAAAAAAAAATGTACAACATTGTCAACCACCACACACATTAAAACCTCTCTGGGCAGCCCGAATCCATACCGCTCATTCTAAAGTATACAGTGATGGCCATAGCTATTAGTTGCGAAGAGTGCACTCTTAGTATATATTTATCAGTTTTCTAGAAAACAGTGCGTTTGATTTATGTTGTCCTGGTTAAAGATTCTGCAATCATGCATATGTGGTTCATATGCTTCTGATGGATAAACGTGCCCTTCCTTCAAAATTTTTCTTCCAAGTGACAACTATGTTCCATGTTGCATAGACAGCATAACGATTCTAGCACCAACAGAATCAGCCAGACATATCTCATTGCACCATTGATTCAATGTTAACTGTCCATGGGAGACTCTATAACAAGACGGAATACACTGCGGTTGCTGATGGATACTATCTACGTGACTAACTCTGCTGCTCCCGCTGTTATCAATAGCAATCAACCCAGCACTTCAGTGCTTCAATTGTTCCATTGACAGTTTTTGATTGAGTCCACAATAGACATCCTTCACCAAGCGTGGTCACACAGACCGATCGAATGAATCAGAGTACCTCATTGCAGCAGTGTTCCATCCAAAGCCACCTGCTCAAGTACTATTAGATGAATTGAAATGCATAGCCAGGCATACAGTATTTTGTCACAAGGTGAGCCGTGGATTTGGGCTGACCAGCCGAAAGCATCTACGTGTTTTCGACCCACCTCCTCCGGGTCTTCGCCAGGATGGAACACTGCTGGGATTTCCCCTCACTTCCTGTTATGTCTACAGGACAGGAAATGAAGGAAAATTATCCCCAGTTGTACACAGATTGGAAAAAAATACTGACAGGTTTTAACAGTTTCCATTTCTATATTAAAAAAAATTGTATTAGATATACTATTATTCTATGTGTTGGTTATTAGAGTTTAATAAAATTATAAGAATTAATCCAAAGAACAAGTGAAACCATTCACTGAATGGCTAGTCTTCCAAAAAAACAATGCATATGCCCTAAAGTAAAAAAGAGTCTGCTGATTGTAGCATAGTCTGTGTTGTATTCAATGCAATACATGTGTGCCTTTGACAGTAGAAGAAAAAGCAGTACTTGTTCCAGGAAAATGTGTAGCTTTTGGCTTTTTCAGCAACTTACTGACCCTCTTCCATAAAGGACTGATGGTCGAATTCACATGCTTAAAAAACCCAAGGCAGCCCATGACCTCCATGTAACATGCAACCTACTGAAAGCCTTCCTGAAAGTGTTTCAAGCACAGCTGAGTCACTAATCTTATTAGTGTACGTCTTCCCTTAGTAATGGGAACCAGGTAGATGGAAAAGATTAAGAAATGTGAAGGATGATCTGTATATATGACTGCTCTCTGCTGTCATGCAGACAATTCTTTTCAGGGGCCAACGAATTTCCTTGTTCAGTGTTCATTTCGGTTCTCTCAGTCTGCACACATGGTGGTGCTGGTTTGCTTTGGAGGGAAAATCTCTCCCAAGTGAAGATAAATCCTCCCTTGGAAATTGTTCATCAGAACAAGTGTCCCAAACAGACAGTTTTACTTCCCTTTCTGTTCTAGGGACAACTTTAAAATATTGGATTTCACATCCGTTTCTGTCCCAACGACAGTGGTCACCAGGACAAACGGAGGGGTGAATCTACTTAGCGGGGACCCAGACAGTAACAAAAACCTGACCGAGGGTCTAAACCTTCCCTACCTCATCTAAAGATAAAGAAAATGTTTTCCTGGCTTTAAGTAAACTTTAAAGGGAACCTGTGAGTATAGAAATATGCAGGCCATTGCCAAGGTCAGATTTCCCATTAGGCATGTGTAACTATTATGTCTAGGTCCCACAAAGGAGAGGAAAAAAAATGAGAGCTGATAAAGGGCTCTGAATAACCCCTTACCCGATCACTACAGGGAACTGTGCTGCTGGAGTAATTGAAGATTTCACTATTTACTTCCCAGGGTTAGATTGACAGCACCATGCAATGCAGTAAATGGCTCTCAGTTCCGTCCTTCTGTCTCGCAGTCTGAATCCTGTGATGATTTCAGGAGTCTATTATAAAGACAGATGCAGATATGTATGCTACCTGTATTTAAAATACACCTAATGGTTTTATTTTATTTGTTTAATGGAATGCAGTCAGTAGTAAATGGTGGCCTTTTATATCCACTTCAAGTTCAGGTTAAAGCCGACCTCTTAGCCACTTTACAAGTCAACATGAGTAATTCTTGACATGTCACAATGTACAGCAGCAGTATAACCTTTCAGAAAAGTTTCAATGGACCTGTAGAATTTACGTGCATGCCTGCCATAGACTCCGGGGTATGTGCATATAGGAGCCAATATTATACCAGATCTTTAAAGTGGAAGTTCACCCTAGAATTACTGTATGAAAATGATACAGCCATATAACACATGTACCTTGATAAATGTATAGCTCCATGTTTAAATTCTGTCCATGCTCCTGTTGTCCAACAGTCCAATTTACCAGCAACGCCCTGCAATTCATGCTGTCACTCAGCCCCTCCTTCCTATCTATATCTTGTGATTGCAGAGCCTGACTAGGAAGCGCTTCCTCTGTGCACTGATGCTATCTAAGACATAGACGGCACAAGAGAGGCTGAGTTATGAGTTGCATGGTGTCACTGGTAAAAGTTTCCAATGATGACTGCTAGACAACCGGACAGAAGTCCAACATAGTGCTGTGCATTTATTAAGGTACATGTGTTATATGGCTGTTTAATGTTCATAAAGTACTTCTAGGTTGAGCTTCCCCTTTAAAGCCAGTTCCACAACTAAAGAGGAACGCTTACAGTGCACAAGAGTTTCTGGTAAGGACAACAAACAGAATAATTACTAAGCAGTTTCTTATAGCCACCAGTCAGGTTCAAACCTGCCTTGGAAGTTGGAAAGTGGCTAATATTGCTTAAAACGACCTATGTCGTAAAACCAGTTCCTTACAATAGTAGTGGTATCATGTTCTCCTCTCCAGTGGCCAGTGTCTGGTATATGCCCTCCGTTTCAACGCTGTGGCCTCAATCTTTCTCTTTGGCATTCAACACAACAAAGAGTGTTGTATGCCCCTATTCACAGCTGCTCCATCCTCTGATTCCTATGTGACTGTTGAGTCCTGTGGTGATGTAGGGTTCAGAGGATTGAACCACAGCGTATGGTGGGGTACACAGCCACAGACCTGTCTATCTCACATGTGACGTGGTCTTTAGATTCTGTTGCCAGTGTGAGTCCACAAAAGCCACTCCAGTTCTCTGGTTGGAGAATGCCATGACATACAATGTGGGATGGGCGGCCTCTGCTGGTCCTGCATTGAATGTGATGACATTAAAGGTCCACCTACTTTCTGGGGCTGAAGCGGAAGGTTTAGGGTAAGTATTTCTCTATATTACATCCCCCTGGACCCCTGGTGCTCAACCCAAGGTCACAGGCAGCTCTTTGGTGTTTGAACTGCGGCCCTCAAGCTCCAGCAGTCAGTATTGGGAACATTGCTTTGTAAGGGGGCCTTTTAATAACAGTAATCCTAGCAGTTTTTATGTAACATGTCCCCAGTCTCTGTCTCCTACGGATATGACTTCAGTCCCCATCCACACTTGTGGAACCCTCTCTGACCATTTCCTCTTGTACGTTTTCAGTCTATGACAGTCCTCTGTAGCTTTACATATATTAAACGTTATATGCAGCCCTTGGAGACATCAGGGGCTGCACTTGAGGCCCTCTATACCTTGTAATTTGACAACCACTGCTCTAGACTAAACAACCATTAGATCCTTAATATATGGGATGGGACACCTGCATTGGATTTTCTGGAAGCTGACCGAAGTTCAGCTTAAACATCTGTCTTGACACATTCCGTGGTGATTGCATTAAGGTGACTGAGTTACCTGTGTGTCTATAAATTCTGGTAATTGAAGAAGAAGACAAAACACTGGGGGCATTTGTAGAAAAGAGGAATCTTGATTTTCTTAGTCAGGCATAGCTCCATAGATCAAGGCTATTCTATTTTCAATCCTGGTATGCTAGCTTTATCTTCAGTTACTTGGATTTGCACCACAATGCTGCCCCCACCACCTTTTCCTGTTATCCATTGGCCCTGAAGGAATTCATTGTGCAGAATGGACTATATTTGATGCTTTGGTCTATAAATGCTATGGGAGTGTTCCTGACAGTCATCAGGACTGAGGATGAAAATTCTCTTCAACATTACAGAACAAGCCCAGCTGCATACAAGCTATGCCATGACCTGGATACATGAGAACCTTTACAGATGTGTGTTTGGTTAGTATGTGTACTGAATTTTTTCAAACCTTTCTTCCTTTATTAAGTGAGCCGAGTTGTGATATCTCCACATAAAGGTTTGTTGTTTCTCTGAATCCCCACGGGATTCCCATTATGTGGCCAGTTGAGATGCAGATAGCGCTTGCCAGGGCTCTGTATTACGACCCTGGTACTTACAGTTCCATCACAGCTGAAAAAGCTACAGGTTGCCTACGTCAGGGGCAGTCCATCCATTTCACTCATTGTCAGACTTACCCAGCCGGCGTTCCGCGATGGGGTAAATACAATCAATTTTAATACATTCCTGTATGTGTGCAAAATAGACAATTAATTCTAATACTGAGCAGTCTCGCTACAGCGACCCTGAAATGTCGCTTTCTCACAGCTGGTTATTACTATTTATCTACCAGCTTATCTTCCTGCTGCTATCTGTGGGTAAAAAAAACTAATTAGCCATCAAAATGAAGAGAGTGAAAACACAGGTTTGCAGCAAGGCTTTTCCACCGGATCCCACCGCCGTCACTATAATTTATACAAAAACAAACAAACCAAACAGGATCTTAAAACGTTAAGCCTGGCCTTGTTCTGCTTTGTGTTGTCTGTTTATTTGATCACGTAAGCCGGGTTCTAGATTGTGCGCGGCTTAGACAAATTGCCGTTTCACTCAATTTCACTGTTTGTAAACATTTCCTCTCTGGTTTGCGTTGATTATTTTATTCAGAGATCATATTTGAGAGGAGAAGGATGGCAAATTAAAGGAGCATTAGAGCACACCTGAAGAAATGGAGCAAATTAGACGCTTCAGCAGAAGAGGAGTGGGCACGCAGGTGGTGGCCTCTGTGCTGATCAGTTGGATAAACTAAAGGCTTTGGGTCAGATTCTCAATGTTGCACTCACATGGTGGCGCACCTCATTCGTGTTGGTGCGCCGCGGTGCCTTTCATTGTGAATGGCATCTCAATTAGGGTTGTCGCCCATCCTGTTTAATATGGGATCATCCCAGATTTAAAAGTGACACTAAACTCAGGAGTTAAATCTTAAAAATACATTCAAACACCTTAACTATTAACAACAATGTATCTTATCTGTGTATCACTCGGCTGTAGATCCTCAAATCCTCTCTGAATTGGTGCTGACACTGTCCTTCCTTCTGGAGGGGGGACTACTTTTTTTCCCCATGGTCCCTGTGTGTGTTGTAAAGTAGCCACCGCTCCAAGCTCACTCCAGGGATGGACTACAATCTCATGTTTAGCTTAGTCATTTGTACTGAGATTGTAGTCCATCATGGGAGCGAGCTTGGAGTGGTGACTACTTTACAACACACACAGGGACCATGGGGAACAGAAGTAGCCACCCTCCAGAAGGAAGGACAGTGTCAGCACCAATTCAGAGATGATTTGAGGATCTACAGGTGAGTGATACACAAATAAGATACATTTGTGTTAATAGTTAAGGTACCTGAATGCATTTTAGGATTTAATACCTGAGTTCAGTGTCACCATAAGCCTACTCTTTGTATAGGCCATTTATTCCAAACTGCATACAGCTGTTTTACGCTTTCTGGCCATCATCAGTGCAGTATATGAAAACCATGGCTGCTACGAAGTTGGGCTTGGGACCAAGGGGGTTCAGTTGGTGAAGAGTTTGATGCCAATTACAATAATAGAGATGCTGAAACAGCTGAGCCTGTCAGACCCATCTCTGCCTAACTTGCTTTGATAACAAGACAGACTAGCAATAGTCTTGTTTCTCCTCCAAATATAAAGGTTTTAGGGTGTTTTGGATGGAAATAAGCAGCTTATCTATAGAAGTTGAGATTCATCCTCTAAACAAATTCAAGGAAGCTTATAATAAGCAAAATACAGAGGCAGCTGTTCATCACTTCCCCTGAAAATGCTAATTGCATACAGTATATGTCACTTTCTGACTTCAGTACTTTTGAGTCATCAGCACTAAGAAGGCTTTACTGTGCTAAGCACTGATTTGGTTGGAGGACCTTTTGATCCCTTTAGTCCCTCCTCATCATGACATGTATGGTTATACTGTCTTGTTTGGCCTCTAGCCCAGCTCTGTAGAAGCCATGGTTTCCATGCACTGCATGGATGATGGTCAACAAGCCAGGAACAACTGCATGCAGTTTGGAATAAGACAATATTTGTACTAAACATCAGCAGTTGTTGATGTGCATCTGGCTGATAGGGTGTAAAAGAATGATTTGCATGGCTTCACCCACTGCCCTGAAATGAGGACTAATCCTCTTATTTGTGGGATAGGTGATGTAATGAGATTTGTTAATATCTTCTGCTCTAAGAAGGCTTTACTGCGATATGCACTGATTTGGTTGGGGGGCTGTTTGTTTACTTTATTGTCTCGCCATAACCTGTATGGGTATACTATCTAGTCACAGACAGTATAGCAAATATACAAATCAGAATCTGACTTGCTGCATACTTCTGCAATTTAGAAAGTCATAGAGCCACAAGTGAGGTGTGGCAGAATTTTCAGAAGGTGGTCAAGAAGAGCAGCATCCATACATCCATACTTCTTTCATACTTCTCTCATAAAAAGTATCCTTTAAGCATTGCTGTTAGCATTAAAGTGGATCTGTATTCAAGCAGCTAAATTCCCAGTTGGAATATATAGATTTGAACTGCCCTACCTGCCAAAAGTGTTTAAATCTGTTCAGCCAGTTTTCTAATCTAGACATCCCTTTCAGAAACACTGCCACAGTCTGACCTCACTTCTCTACTGCAGTTACTGCAATACAGCTTGGTCAAGGACAGTCCCAGCCTGTAATTTTGGCAGCAACACACTAATGAGATCAATCAAGTGTGCTCTCCTCCTATCAGCCAGCTCCCTGTGCTCTGTACATTGCAGTAAAGTGCTATACCTACCCGGCACAGTCTGAATACTGCTGTGCAAATAAAATAAATGTTTAAAGTGAGAACAGGACTGGGTTAAATAGGCGTGCTTTCTTTCTGGCTACAATTGTGTTGTGAGCTTAACAACTTTATATATTGCCTTTGCCTGAGAGCATTTGTTGTAGTTCTAAGATGCTGAACGGCAGCGCCAGGTAGCTGCCAATCAGCATCTTAGAACTACAGCCCAAAATCCCTTACTAGACCTTTGATCCCAGCAGCAGCCTTGCAGAGCAGGAAAGGGGAAAGGAATGGTCGTGTGCCCTCCCCCCCTTACCACCCGCACCATGACAGACCACTTGCCTTCAACATGGGGCAGGGTCCCCGGGTTCAGGAGGACAAGGGCCTCTTCCCCACAATGGCTCGGTGGGCAGGGTCTGTGGGTAGGGGGGGCTTATCTGAATCCGGGTGCCCTCTTTCATAAAGGGGGCACCCAGATGTGCCCCCCTCCCTGTGAATGAGCAGGGGGTAGTTGTTACCCCTACTCATTCACCAAATAAACAGTCAAATAGTAAAGAAACACACCACACTGGTTTGAGAAAATCCTTTGTTAATAAACACACCACGCAGTTTTGACAAGTCCTTTATTAATTAAAAAGAAAAAACCCAAAAATGTTCCACGATGTTAATCCATTGTCAATCACGTCGTCCAGCAATGTAGATCCTCGTCAATCACAGTGCTTGCCAACTTAACGAAAGAAAAAGTCCCCACCGCCACATCCGACTAATACCGGCCGCAAGTGACAGCTCTGCTCTGGGATGTAAACAAAGGGGCGAAACAAGTCCTGTGACGTTGTCTCTATTTACATTTGTTTACATTACAGAAGGGTCTGGTATGGATTTGGGGGGACTCCACGCTGTTTTTTGTTTTTCACTTTTCACATTTAACACTGCACTTCATTCCGAATAACATTCAGACAAAATTCGTATGAATCCGAATTTTTATCAAAAATTTGTGTACGTTCAAATTTGTTATTTTTGCTGTTCGGAAATGCGGATGCATCTGAATGTCCGAATTTAAAGAAATGTGTTAGAATTTCAATTCAGAACGAAACAAAACTCACATGTCTAATACTTGCATTTAAAAATACATATTTATGTATACAGAATTGCATTATATTGTATCTTTTCTATCTGTCTGGAGTTCAGCTTTAGGCCCCGTTCACACCGGGGCGGTTAGGCCGTGCAGATTTGGCTGCATGGATCTGCCGACATGAACAATCCCATACATTGCTATGGGGACTGTTCATGCAACCGTGCGGGTCCACGCGATCCGAACCACCCCCCACCTAAGCTGCTCCCTGCACTATTTTTGCCGCGCTGATCAGTAAGGTTTCCATACAGCTTTCAATGGAACTGTGCTGAAACGCAATTAAAAACTCCCAAAACCTCTCTTTTGAAATCAGCCTGGTAACCGCACTGATCCGCAACCACCCTGATGTGAATGGGCTCTTAAGTTAAGTCTGAACACTTATAAAAAAATTATTTGCATACGTATTTACGCCTTTAGCCTTTTCCACATTTTGTAGTGTTATAACCTGGACCTAAATGTGACATGTAGGTGAATTTTCCTGGTGAATGGTTTAATATACTGTGAATAATTCCCCACCAGCAAATGTTTGAGTGTCACATTCACTGCTCTATAAATATGCCTATTTATCTCTTTATGTAAAGAACATATATAAATAAGCTGTAGTGTTAAAGTGTGACAAATCAGCAGCTGGTGCAATCAGCAATCTGAGCTATAAGATCAGAAACAAATCCCAATCATCAAACACCCCACACAGAATCATATGCCACGAACATAACAAAATGAACATGGACAAATAAAATGTTTATGTGATATTGGAAATAAAATTATGTAGAAAACTAGCTGCGGCAAGAAGGGAAAGGAATGGATTAGGTACGGGTTAGTAAAGGTTAATTAGGCATTTAAAAGGGAAAAAAATCTTTATTAAAAATGAAAAAAAAGAAACTTTATAACAAGATCATTTTAAAGAGATACACTGAATGATCACAGTGGCTGTCTTTTGCAGTGTTCATTTCGGCAGGAGCTACTGTGATTTGCCTCTAGACAAGATTAGATCTAATTTAATTTAAAGACTAGGACATCGGCTGTCAAGTTGACAGCAGGTTCCGGCAAGGGGCGTGGAGGGAAAGGTGCACAGCAGTGTTGTGGAAGAAGGAATATATCTCGTATCAACATCCTGATGGTTTAAAGTTACAATAAACTCTGGAGTTAAATATTAGAAATGTATTCAAAGTACCTTAACTATTAACAAAAATGTATCTTATTTGTGTATCACTCGGCTGTAGATCCTCCAATCATCTACAGCCGAGTAGGGGGGCTACTTTTGTTCCCCATGCAGTGGCGTAACAACCCTGGGGGCGGCCGGTGTGTCTGCTCCGGGCGTTAAGCTGAGGGGGGGGGGCGCCGGACGGAGCCCCCCCGGTTATTATGCCACTGTTGGATTTGGCGGGTCTCTGTTGCTGCGGTCCTGTCAGACTGGGACTCTCTCCGTGGCCGCCCGTGCGTATGTGCGGCCGCGCCGCCTGTAGTGTCACTCCTCACGCAGGCAGCAGGCTCCTCCCACAGTCTCGGAGTCTGACTCACTGTGCTGGGGGTCAAAGGCAAGGCCTGTGTGAACAGTCAGTCGGCAGAGATCGGGTCGGTGTCCTGACTCCTGGGTATAGCAGCTGTCCTGACTCATGGGTGACAGTCACAGGTGTTGCACTGGTCAGGTCAGTAATATGTTTGCTGTCTGACTCCGACCGTATCAGGTGTTGGGGTGATCATGGCTGATGACGGGTCCCAGTCTCATGTGGGTCTTGGGGGGGGGGCGAAAAAAAATTTCTGCCCCGGGCGCCCAGAACTCTGGTTACGCCACTGTCCCCATGGTCCCTTGTGTGTTTTAAAGTATTCACCGATCCAAGCTGGTTCTAATGATGGACTACAATCTCAATAGAAATAAGTAAACTAAACGTGAGCTTGTAGTTCATCTAAGCTTGGAGCGGTGGCTACTCTACAACAGCAGCGCCTTAGATCTCACACTGCATATATTATCATGCACCTTAAAGGAGCTTAAATTGAGGAGTGTGACCTCTCTTAAAACTCCAGTCCCAAAACCCCTTAATGGAGGGACATGCATATCACAGCTTGAAGGGGCATGAGTGCTAAAAGACTTCACTGCTGATAGAAAATGCCGGTCTCTGTGATGAATTTGTGGATGGAAGTAAAAGGAGACACACACCAGAGCAAGCAGTGTGGAACAAATCGTAGCCAGATGCTAGCTGGGAGCATGATACCAAATCAGCAGGCAGGATTGTAGTGAGGAAACAGGCCGATGTGAGGAACGCACAGACACTGCAGTATGGAAACAGCAGGCTGAAGCGAGGTCAAGGGGCAACCCGTGGTCAAAGGGATCAGAGCAGCAGAAGAATAGTCAAGACGAGCTGGGTCGGTATCAGGAAATCAGAGTCAGGATTTAGGATCTCAGGTGTACCATGAAGCTGATGATCACTCAGCACTGAGAGTGTGGATGTCACAGCCTAAATAACCTGTCCGGTGCCACAATTCGAAGTACGTGTGCATGCATGCCCATGCACATGCGTGCACGCGGCGCATCCAAGCAGAGGCCTGATTCTATGACCCATACCAGGCGCATGCACCAGACGCTTGTGCAGTACTTCTTGACAGATACACAGCTATGAGAGTGTGGGTAGAGGAGTACCTAGGCACACTTACATACTGGGAAATCCACTGCTATTTTATAGGAGGAATTCCAGACAAAATAAAAAAAATAATTGCACTGCTTAGGTGCAATTATCATTTCTTAAATGTTCCCTTCAAAATGACAAAGAAAATCACTTTTTGCTTTCAGTTCCACTTTAGAGAACTGAAGCTGGTCCACATTGCAATTCCAAAAGCTGCCCCTATACCCTTCTGATTACCCATGTGTATAATAACACAGACCCCACGTCTTGCCTTTCCTAGGGTATGATGCTGTTACCTACACCAGGCACCACTTGTTTTCACTAGAAGATGTGCAAAGGTGCAGTCCGGTGAAATTGGCTTAAAATTCTCAACTGTCTGTAGTCCTACAGGGACTCAGAGGTGTGGTTACAATACATACTATGGTTCTTCCGTTATTGAATGACTCGGTCCAAATTTTCAGTTTGACAAATTGTGCATCAGTGCAGGCTGCCTCTGCTGTGTTGTCTCAGTGCTCTGTGAATCCTTTGTTTTGGAATAAATAACAAGCACCTCTTGCAAGAGTGGTATACTTGGCTACTTTAACACAGCAGCTGGGTACCTTAGGACTTAGACAGGGGTGCGGACACTATTTATATTAATATATAAAGCAGATATTGCATACAGGTATTAGAACACAGATATAAAATGCTTTGCATATTTTATAGTGAAACTCCAACCTATTGCCCTCCCCTTTTCGTGCGGCTTGCCTCTTCTTGTTGGGTGATGGCAGTGCCTGGTCCATTCTCTTGCACTGCATAGCACTCACTGGCTGATATGATGATGCACCTCCAAGGGGCATGTTCATGACAGCCCAAGCTCAGGGGAAGTGGATTGAATAAGTTGGGCCTACATGTAATCCTGAAGACGAGCTCCATATAGTGGTGAACAGGACCCTCTGGGTCCCACCCAGGGACACTCACAACAATGGAGTGAAACTGAATATTGCAGCAAACATTTTTTTTTTGCACTCTCTGGGTTGTGTTTTGTTTTTTTTTTAAACTGGAGTTCTGCTTTAGTCTATAAAATATAATCTTGAAGTTGCAGCAGCAATCTTGAGCCCACCTTCATTTCCTGCCTGAACGACCTCCATCATTTATCAATGACCACCTGTTGTAAATAGCTTGTTGCCCAGTAGCTCAAGCTGAAATATGCAGGCATGAGTGCATTAGGATTTCTCATCCCTTATCAGATGGCTGTATCCCAGGATTCAATCAGACAAAAGAAGTCTCAAGGCAGGCAGCAACTGAGTTTCTGTCTCTTTACCCAACCCATAGGGACTGGGGAATTGTTTTTCATATATGAAATGTTTATTTGTTGGACAATGATTATATATAGCTAGTAACCAAATATAAAGCATCATCTTTAAATCTTGCAGTGTCACATTGAAATTTTAGTTTCACCATAGGTGGATTGCAACTATTGCCTACCCCTGCCAAAGCGCAACATCTTGAGCATCATTTGAAAGGCTTGTGTCCTTACTAGATACATTCCAGGCCATGTAGAAAATAAATTCTAATGTATAACAGCAGAAATACATTGTAGACTCATAATTTTGAAGCACAAACTGTGACAGTATTTAGTTTAAAATGAAATGCTTATTTTGCTCATACAGGCTGTAATTACCTCTACATGATGATAGGTTATAAGAAGGGAGATACCAAAATAATAACACATTGGAACACATTTTACATTGATTACTTGCGCTTTGTCAAACCTGCAATAAGGATTTGTAACAATGTGTTTAATTACCTGTAGATTACAACTCTGGTTGCAGGTGTCTCTGTGAACATCCTACAGAAAGAGTTCCTTACCCATCACAATCACAATTCAATATATGAGTAATCCGCCATAAAACTGTTAGCCTTTTGATAGAGATGTTCTGGTTTCTCTATAGAACTGCAGATCCAGCTCTCTGTTACACCCCTTTTTTGTCATCTTGAAATATTTTTGGGACGTTCTTTATTTATCATTTGCCAATTTATTATTCTGCTAAATGTATTTGGATGCAAAGGGTTCAACAGATAAGCTCTGTATTTCCATAACTACCGGCTAAGGTTTTTATAGGGAACGTTGTGGTCTTCTCTCCCCAGAGTCCTTTCTGACATTTTGGGTGTTCCGTTTCTTGGGCCATAGCTGTGCTCTCTGCTGGCTGAAATTAAGAATTCCACATGGATAAGCTGGTGATTTAATCTAGTTGGTTAGATTTAAAATCTGCTCAGTGCACTGGATTGGTGTCTGAGTTTAAGAATGTCTGTTAGTACGTTTTGTTCCTTAAAGTGTAACCGAAGTTTTGTTAGTGAGCTTACCCATACCTGTTCCCCCCCGGGGACTGTTATCACTGAAAGTGAAAGAAAAATCTCAAATTTTTGGTTGTCATCAGAGGAAGAATAAATGGGAATTATTCAAATGGTGACACTAGTTCTGGTAACTCCGCTGAACACCCAGGATTTCCCTCAATTCAGAGGGATTTCCTCCTACTTCCTCTTGTGACTATCAGGCAGGAATTTAAGTGAATTCTCCCCAGCTGGCAGGGTCTCTGCTCTGCGATCAGTGACACAGGAGCGCTGCATTTACAGTGTACAGTTTACTGTACAGAAGGTACAGCACAATGCTGTGCTGTATCTTATTTTTCGGTGGGCAGGTTCATAAAGAGAGCCTGTCACCTCCAAATTATATCACATAGCAGCTTGTTATCCCCTGTGTGATATCAATAAATTTAAGTGATAAAAAATACAAAATAATACAATGAAAATGAAAAAAGTGATAAAAAGGTAAACAAATAAAAACTAATACAAATTAAAATAAAAAGCAACCCTGCCCCCTGCCATCTGCATGTGAATAAATGCATGTGTAGGGCATTGTGTGTGTGTATGTGCTGCCCTCATTCCACTGTGTGCCATATTGTGGTAGTTGGGCAGCAGCACTCTCTAACATGCACAATGCACATTAATGGGTAAGTTCACTTTCCCAAGTAGTTTGGAAAAATGGAATTACCCTCTTACATTTGGCCAACTCTCTCTCTTCCCCCCCATACTTACCTTTTGATGAACGGTCCTTCCCCTCCACTTGTATGGGTGTACTATCTGTACCTCATACTGCCACCCAGTGCAGCCCTGCGCTCCTGATTTAGAATTTTACTAGGAAATTGCAAGCACTCGTTGGTCAGTGCAGTCAGATGACCGTATTGACCAATGAGAAGCGCTTCTTAGCCCAGTCAAATATGGTTTTGGTTAAAATAATTTTTTTGTATCAGGACAAGTATAATCATGGATTGAGTTACAGTTCTTCATAATTAAAAAGAAACTGCACTAAAATCGTTAGTCTGTATTGTTTTAGAAAAAAATTCACATCTCCCTTTAAGAAAAAGAATCGGTCAATGTTATCGGCAAGTACCTGAGGGAAAGTACTTGTACTTGGTCTTGAACAAATGGTATCGGGACATCCCTAGACTACATGATACTGTATCATATATGTTTGTGACGAGTCAGCTGGACCCATGTTGAGAATTTCTGGCCCGGTATCTCCCTTATTACCCCTGGAGTTCTGATGGTTATATTCTTGCTGGTATGGCTGACACCTCTTATCTGTCCCTTTATAAATGAGCCCCAGTGTATAACAATAGATCATGTAAAACTTGTACGTCATAAAACCAAAACTGGCACACTGCTGAAAGTTATATGGCAGAGGAGGCATGGTGCAATTTCAGATGTACTTGCTAATTTTTCATGTGTAATCACAAGTCTTTCATCTCATTACCTTTCCTCCACGGACATGTTATTTTCTGATCTAGATAGGACTGATCTTGAAATAATGTCAACAGCCCCGGTTGTGCTTTTCATCTTATAAATAATACACTCCCTGGCTTGTGTAGATTTAGTCAATTTTGACATCTTGAATGTGATAACTTGTTTCTAAGATAAATGCCCCAGGCACTTCCATGTCTGCTGCAGTATTCTCTGGCTTTCATCATCCAAGCTACCTGGCAATATGTCTTTTGTTCTTTTGAAAGTCTGGAGCTACTTGTAATGGGTAATGGAGTGTTTGAAAGTCTACCAAGCCCAGGGCTGGGGGTTATAAGAGGGACGGCCTGGGGCAGAGAACATTATGGCCCAACATTTGGCTGAGTTAATTAAAGAAAATACAAAGTTTCTCTACACATATGTGTTAGAGCAAGACTAAAAAAAGAACAGATTGTTATCATTTACCAAAATGATGTATTGAGGATACACCTTGTGTTCATAAGCTGTGTTAATGAGAACTGTAGCAGAGAATACCCAACTTTTTTATCAAGTGGAGAAAACTACTGTTGTAGGTTGAAACGTTATCTATAATTGAAACCTTTTAAGGTATGAGTAGAGTGGGAAAAGGTTAGAATCCCTGTCAGATTTTTATTGTTCTCTGTGCTCCAATTGGGGAAATCTACTCTATTTGTCCCGGTGACCACTGTCACCGAGACAGGAAGTGATGGTAGACATGTGCGATTTGTTTCGGAAAGATTTGTTATTTGGACAAACTTTTGTTATTCGGAGTTTAGCATGTAGCCGAATTGACATTGACATTCTCAGCTGTCAAATACCACCGAATGCTATTCGTGAGCTTCCGAATGCCATTCGGGTATGTGAGTCAAGGGGGTTGATTTACTAACCTTATAAACACACCACTAACATGTATACACCTCTGTAGTGTGTTCCCTCCCAGCATGATCTATGGGTGGAATCTAAACACATTTGTAGTGTGTACACACTCAGCAGGTGTGTTGTGCAAAGCCCTGCATGAATTGCAAGGTGATGCTGTGTAAATTAGCTCTATGTTGTGTTGCTTGCGTTGATGAATGCAGGAATGTAAATGCATGAGCTAACCATTTTTGTCTTAGGAGAAATCTCCAAAGCAGAACACAGACAGCAAAAAAAGTAATAACAATAAAAATAAATTTAAAATAAATTAGTTTTTTTTTTATAAATACTTTATTTCAGGATTTTTTTTCTAAACAATACATATATCGTATAAAAACAGAAAGAAAGGTACTAGAGACAATAAACATACCTATTGGTACATCACATCACATGTAGAAATATATAAAATCGAGGGAACCTGAGGGTAAAGTAGTCCCTCCCAACTCCAGGTCGCACCCGTTGTACCTGGGCCACCAAAGATCAGCATTATTTCAACCTGAGTTAAATACTCATAGGCACTCATAGAAATAATGAGTTTTTAATTCATGTGGGTTTTGCTGACCTGGTAAACTAGACCCTGGTTCTTGAGCAGGCACCAACTGCAAGTATAAATCCATAAATAATTTACTAACAGGGTTATTCATTAAAGGGTGAAGAGTTTGGAGAAGGCAGGAGAAGTGAACATTTTACTGTAGGACAACATAGCTGATTTGGAAAAATTCTCAATTCAGCTCACTTTCCAGCTCAGCTATGTTGTCCTAGATTGTTCACTTCTCCTGCCTTCTCCAGACTCTGCACCCTTTAGTGAATAACCCTGTAAGTCTCCCAGAATCCGCAACATTTAAGCTAGCAATACACTTTTAGATCTCTCTTGTTCCTCCATCTACACCAAGCAGCATGGTTCCATTGTAATTTGATTTGGGTCATTGCCTTAACTTTAATTACTTAACTACACAACGAGTGCAGGTCATAGAACTGTAATTAAAGTAGAACTAAGCTCATCCATCAAACCCATAGGAGAGCTCACCTTAATAATAGTCCATCTATAGTGCTTCCATTCCCAGGAACATTAGGCTTGGAGTTCAAGTTGACTGGGCACTGACCTCAACCCTACTGAACAGCTTTTGGGATGAATTGGAATGTGAGACAGATCTTCTCATCCAACATCAGTACCTGCCTCACAAATGCACTTTGGCTGAATGAACACAAATTCCAAAAGACTCCAAGATCTTGTGGAAAGCCTTCCCAAAAGAGTGGAGGCTATAGGCTATAAAGGGGTGTGTGTGTGTGGTGGTGGTGGTGGTGGGAGCTCTACTCCATATTAATATTAGTGCCAATGGTGTTTGGAAAGGGACGTCCAACAGTTTTATACAGGTGTGATGGTCTGGTTTCCACAGGCTTTTGACCATATACGTAGTGTACCAGCCAATGGAACCCTAAAAATTCCATATAAGCTATACACTGAAATCAACCAATTATTGACAAATAACAGGACTTTTAGGGTGCCTGCAAAAATACACACAGCTGAAATGTAACACAAAAGAAACATATTTTTGTATTTATGGTATGACTGTTAAAAATCTTTTTTTTTTTTTTTTTGCTACAGATTCATTATTGTAAAAACACAATAAATAATTTGGCTGGGGTGATTCTGATGATTTTACCTGTCTATAGCTTCCCTTTACCAACACCTTCTTTTAAAGATGTGCTTTGATTATAGATAGTAGAAGATCATTAGTCTGGAATTCCTGTGGTGAAAGGGGAGCAATCTTCTTAATGCTTTTCACAAAGTTTGCTTCCTCTGGAAATCAAGGAAAATGTATGTATAAACCATAGAATAAAAGACATACATGAGGCGTATGAATAGTAACTCAAATCAACAGGTGTGACTCAAAGAGTATTTTCTTATATGGTGATATCACCTCAAAACAACCATCTTAAGGGCTGGCTCACACGAGCTCAAGTACATTCCAGCACAATTCACTGCTGGAACGCACTGGAGCTGATCCCGGCCAGCTTCTTGCGTTCAGGGGTGGAAGGGGGCATGGCAGTGTATTGAAGTCAACGGCACCGCAGCCATGTCCCCCACCCGCAGTGCAATTGCCTGCACCAGAATGCATGGCAAAATAATGCCTGCGTTCCGGTCCAGTGCAAACAAAAAAATTGCTGCAAGCACTATTTTTTCAGATCGCACTGGACCGGAAAAGAGGGCATTGCTGTTCCTCATTTTCTGGTGCAGACGATCACACTGCGGAGGGGGGCATGCTTGTGGTGCCATTGACATGAATGGCACAGCCAAGCCCCTTCCTTCCCCAAAGCATAGATCCCCGATCTATGCTTTCCAGTGCGTTCCAGGCTCAGATTGCACCGAAACACACTTGATATGGTGTGACAGGGCCCTAAGGACAGAGACCAACCCAGAATTCAGCAATGAGATGGAAAGGATATCTTAAGAAGTCGGGGGCTATGCAACCTTACTTCAAAGTATGTTCATCTTATAAAAGGTAAATACACTACCTGGCCAAAAACACAAAGTCAACACCTGGATTTAGTTAATCAAATAGGTAAGAGCCCTCCATTGGATAATTGTGGAAATGATTAATATGTTTCATCTGGCAACAAATTAGGTTAATCTGAATATACGGATTGACCAGGTTTTTCCATCAATGGATTTTTTTCTTTCCTGATGGCACATTGGGCATATTCCAGGATGACAATGTCAGGATTCACCGGGCTCAGATTGTGAAAGAGTAGCTCAGGGAACATGAGACATCATTGTCACACATGGATCGGCCACCACAGAGTCCAGACCTTAACCCCATTGAGAATCTTTCTGATGTTCTGGAGAAGACTTTACACAGTGGTCCGACTCTCCCATCATCACTACAAGATCTTGGTGAAAAATTAATACAACTCTGGACTGAAATAAATGTTATGACATTGCACAAGCTTATTGAAACTATGCCACAGCAAATGCATGTCATAATCAAAGCTAAAGGCGGTCTTACTAAATAATAGAGTGCGGGACTTTTTTTGGGCAGGCAGTGTATATACAGTAGCTGTTTAACTCAGAATAGGAAAAGGAAGGTGTTTAGTGCCTTTATTATTATCATATACATGCTAATGAACGTTGTCTCTAATTATCAAAAAACAAAACAAGGAGTTGTACTTATTCGCATGAAATGTAACCCTCAAAGTCTTGATAAGGCTTTGTTGTACTTATTCGCATGCTAAACAATGGAAAACATCAATAGGTGAAAATATGAATCAGTCAAAAGACTTTAACATGCAAGATGTGTGTGCACTAAAAGACCTATTACAGCTCTTAAAAGAAAGTACTAACTCCCCTTCAGATTATAATCATTGACACCCTAAAAGTCCCGTTATTTATATATGCTTGGTTGATTTTTATGTTTGTTGGCATGTGGTGCCTAGACCGATCAATCAGCCCAACTCATAATGGCTATTAAACAGTTCACTGAAATGATGCTCCTAATAGCTACTCTTATACTTGTGAGTTGTGAAACATCTACTCAACTGACTACAAAAGATATGCCAGGAACAGACACAGTAGTTGGTATTTAGTCAGTAACTCTGCATGCAGGCAACCCATTGCGCTGTGTTTCCTTAGGGGTCTATTTGACAGATGTCAGAGAGAATAGGAGAAACTCCCCCAATGGGCATGCAGACAATAACAAAAAACTAAATTCTAACAATGATGAAGCTTTAGAACCTCTTTAAGGATTTAATTGTTGTCTATGTCCACATGCTGGAGATTCCCCCTCATTCACTGTCCTGGCAGTTAGACAGAAGAGAAATAAGAGCAATAGTCAATTTATTGGCACATTGCCATTCAACTGCAGTTGAATGGCAATGTGCCAATAAATTGACTATTGCTTCACTAACCCTTGGTGTGCTGGTGATGTTATTATTTCGGCCATTACAGATCCGCGCGGCGTGCAAGGCCATATCGGGCCGCTCCCGGGAAGGACGGATGCTGCATGTGATTGTACGCAGCAGCCCGTTCTTCTCTATGTGTACGCGGCTGTATGCTCACCCGAGCTGCACATCCGTGCGGGTGTCCGTGCTCAAAATGATTGCCGAAATAATAGGTCCATAGCTGAAATGAAAAAAAATAAATGGCTGTGCAGCTGAAACTGCTCAAGGATTCCATTATCACTAGTGACAACCTTGTTTTTTTTATGATGCTTTTACCCGTACCAAAAGGTAGATTCATTATTTAAAACTTCACAAATCACTTCATAAAATAAGACATATAGAAATGTAATGGAGTGAAATGAGAGAATTGTGAAGTAAATGGCCTGGAGTCGTGAGGATCAAACTTGAAGCAGCTCCACAGAGCCAACCAGGTTTGCTACTTCTCTGGTTTCCAAGAGAATGAAATGTTCCCACTTCCACCAGAATGCTGTGAAATACCCCTGACAGGAGAGGCGTCATCTCCTAGCAGATAAATAATGTTTAGGGAAATTTCGAGTAAAATATGTTTTTAAAAATATAAATAATATCATGGAAACAACGCTTGATGTTTTAATGATGTTCCCTCTTACTCAGTGCTCCAGGCTAAGGCCCACAAGTACATTTTTGCCAATGCATTCCAGCTTGCAGAACCTTTCTAATCATAACCACCCTCTGACCTTTTCTACAGCTGCTCTAGGTTCCTTAGGGGAGGTGCTTATTAAAACAATTGTAAAGGTTATTTTCTGCTATGCCAATATATGCTTGATATGTGTAAGTTAAAGCTCTAAAACGTCTCCCTCTACACAGAAGCAATGGAGTATCAGACACATGAATGAACACCTATCAGATATCCTGCAGTGAAACATTTTAATTTAGGGGAAGGATATCTATGCAATGTTAGAATGTTTCTAGTTAGGCTACAGTCAATCCTCCCTTGATATCACAAGCTGCTTCACAAACATTTATTTTCGTTATCTGAAAATATCATTCATTTGTATCCTTTTCCTTAAAGAAATGTTCTCTTTTTTTAAAATTTCTACTTGATATGATAACAGCAATAAAGGACATTTCAGACAAATCATAATATTCCGCTGGATGAGCAAATGTAATGAGTTTTGTTATTTCAATAAAGTGGGCATATATATATATATATATATATATATATATATATACACATTATATATATATATATATATACACAGTATAGCAACTAGATTAGGCATCTACAAGCGAAATAAACTGGTCGTCAAGCAAGCACTGGTAGAGGATATGAAGAGGTAACATACTGTGGAGTACATAGAAACATGTCTACATCATATTGGTAAGCATGGCAGTTCCTATACTTGATGCACATGGATCTGGTGGTGGAATGTCAGAAAATGGTGGGTGGAATCTCCTGATCGGTAGGTGTATAAAAATCATGTGATTAAGATTTCAAGGATTTCAAGACTGTATAGCAGTGGAAGGCCCAAGAACACAATATATCATCTAGTGGCATGAGACTAAAGCAAACTTTAGGTGGTTTTAAGTGGTTTTTAAAGTAGAACCATGGCCTCCCATTTAAAAAATAAATAAATATATATTTACAGTATATATACTGTGTATCCAGGCAAAAAGAAAAAACATGTACAGTTTTCTCTTCTTGCCTGGACAATCCCACAAATACCTGTTGATCCTGCCAGTGAAGCCCACCTAATGCAGCTTCCCGTGATGGGGTGGCACCAATGCTGCACCGCTCCTGAATTCATAAGTGTGTTGTTACTCTCTCTTGTAGGCTGTGCCTGCTTTCACTACAGTGGAATGAGAAGATTTTGTAGGGGGCATGGCTATCAGCATTGTCACTGCTTAATCAAAAGGCCATAGCTTGTCAATCACCTGGCAACACCTAGCCCCACCCACTGCTTTCTGTATTGACAGCACTGTTTCTGTACCTGAAACCCTTCTACTGTGAGCTGCAGTGTCTGGGAGGGAGAGAGTGTGAGACACAAATAAATGTGTCTCACATTTGTGCAGAAGTAATTAAAAGTTGCATTTTCAGTAGGATTTGGGGAAACCACATGAAACATTTGTTGTGTTGACCTATTTCAATTGCATGATTTGTTCATTGCAAACAACTGAAAGTTTGTAAATTTTGAAAAAAAACCTGATTAGGGCTGCAACAACTGATTGACTAAATCGATAACACTCGATTATGAGAATAGTTGCCAACTATTCTCATCATCAATTACTTGGATGGGGAAAGAGAGAGAGAGGGGGCAGAGAGAGAGAGAGAAGGGGGGGAGGGAGAGAGAGCTAGG
>NW_017306347.1:1113964-1140733 GCF_000935625.1 Nanorana parkeri | reverse complement strand
AGGGGGGAGAGGGAGAGAGAGCTAGGGGGGAGAGAGGGAGAGAGGGGGGGGGAGAGAGAGAGAGATTTTTTAATACAACCAATTGATTCGTTGAAAAAATTATCGGCCATTAATCGATTATGAAAAGAATCGTTAGCTGCAGCCCTAAACCTGATTTGCAATGGGGGTTGAATAATTTGGATTAAACTGTAGCTTTACTGAATAGTCCATTGGATATGGGCAGTGCAAGAACCAGCGAAAACACTTGCTGGAATTTCCCCATGCCGAGATTCAGGGCAGTTCAGAAAAACAAAGTCACTGCACAGGTAGGTTGTGTTCTTTGAGGCTTGACTTGAATGTACCTTTAACAGGAACAGTTGAGAAGAAAAGCTTATTGATGTTAGGTTTAAAAAAGAAAAAGAAAAGCTGTTGTGGAAACAGACCCTTACATATATACCAGTCAGTTGAGGGGGAAGTTTATGAGTTCTACATTTCAATCAAACAGTGAGAGACCTAATCATGTACCCTGTAGATATCCGTGGATCTCACAGTTGGGGACTGATTGCATGGTAAGCTCCAATGTGCTTTAAATTCTGTAATGCCGAATATTACTGGATGGAGTTTTGTTTTCCTGGGGAGAAATTCATCTTTCATTCCTCGACAATCATGGCTGCATAAAAGCTTATTCGGAGTGGCTGTGCAGGGAGTTGTTAATTGTACAAGTGTTCCTGTACTGATGAACAGGAAAGTGTAAAAAAAAATCAGCACGGGTTATATATGTGCATATGTATATTTATGTACATTTTATATTGTTACAGTATTTGCCCCACAGTACATTGTGTATCATCATTGATAATGCATTGTTTGTGAATAGTAGGAAGTATATGGACGTATTGACAATAAACCGTGCAGTTACATGAATAAGTATGAGCATTTTGCTTTTCGTCAGTGAACATTTAAAGCTGAACTCCAGGCAAATATGTATCATTTCAAATTCATTTAAATTATGTTCAGACAGTGTTGTGACCCAGGAGTCTCTGCCAGACTTCACAGGTCCTGGAGCTGTTGTTTAAACTATTTTTAAAAAGGATTCTTCGCTGCAATACTCATCTGCTCCCTGGTGATGTCCCTGGAAGGCTCAACATTGCGTGGTCCAGTGCCAATCCCAATCTGGGTTGAGTTACATATCTTGTTAGCTCAGGGCTTTATGGACCTACCCTTTGAATGTGCATCATCACGGTGCTCTGCTAGAGAACAGTGCTGATGTCAGAAAGAAGAAAGAGGACCCTGCATGATAGGCCAGAAGGCATCTGACTTGATGGAGGAGGGTGGACTGGGGGATGGAAAGGGAGTATGGAATTGGTCTAGTGACAGGAACATGACTTTGAAGTAAGAAGGAAAGGACCTTCACCCTCTTGGCAGTGACACACTGTATACCTTCAGCAGGTCCTGTCTGTTATCTTGCTGATCTCACCAGTCCTGACAGCTCCCACTGTAAATCTCACCACTGGCCATGGTGAGCAGGCTCTTGCAGATTCACAGCAGATTCACAGGCTCCCAGCTTATTGTGTGAAGCTGGGGGACCTGTGTTTTCCATTCCTATCCCACAACAGTGGATATTTTCTGGATTCTGGTTTTAACTTACAAACTGTATGGACATCTGTTCGCCCCATTTACCTCCACAGTTGAGATTGTTTTAGTGCCTCTGGATTTTATGTTTATTTCTTTCTTGACCCAGGGCAATCAATTCTGTATGTCAAGGGACACCTAGAGTGAACCTGTTCTTGCCCATGCAGGAGAAGTAGAAGGTTTACTTAAAGCTGAAGTGTATTGTATGTATATAATACATTCCCATGTAACCCCCAATTAACATGCAAATACATTTTTTTTTAAATCATGAAGTTTTTCAAGAAATAACTGTTCTGAGACCCAGTAATGTCACCACTGGGTCTGTTTGCTGCTTCCTCGTGGGAGGGGCTGCTAGGCTCCTGTAAACATCACAGCTTTCTCCCATGGATCTTTTTCAAAAGCATAAAAAAAAACACATCTTCAAGATCCCATTATATGTGTCTGCTTCTCCCTGCTGACCACTGGTGGGTTGCAGGCATGTCTAAAGAGATGATGGAGATGTGTTCTTTCATATAAAGCTCAGAAAATGATAGATGGCAGAGAAAGCTAATAGCGCTGAAGGGGGAGCCAACAACAATACGGATCAGGGGGCAAGTGAATAATTAAAATGAAGGCAATAAAGGCTGGCTTAAGATAGCTGCAGATTCAAGATGTTATTTTGTAGAGATGCAAGCTTTCAGGGAATTATGAGTAATCAGTTTTTAGCACAGAAGAGGACTTGCTACAAGTGTGGGGAAAAAGGTAAAGCTTTAAAGCCGAACTCTATCAGCATAGTGTCCCCAGAGCATACTTGCACATTATGGAAGACTTACCTCCCAGTGTGCCTTACTCCATCAATGCAAGGTCTATACTGCTCTTCATCATTCCATCACCATCACTGCCATCTTCTCGCCCATCTTCCTTCGGGTCCAGCATCTTCTTTCTTCTGGCATTGATGACATACCCCCATGCATGATCTCTGACTGCAACATTTACCTCCTTGCCGGTGCTTCAGTAATTTAATGTAATGTAACTAGATGTCCCTGAGGTTTTAGGTTAAATGGGACCCAGTATAAGGACAGGGTATCATAGACGTGCCTCCTGAGCCCTGCACTCAATTACGTCATTACATCAGCACCATTCTCTGCACTGTTTAGGACCACCCAGCGCAGGAGAAGATCCAAAGAGGGCCCCATGTATCACAGGACCAGCCTGAAGACATTTGGGAAAGGTAAGTATAAAACACAAGGCATAAAATACAACTGTGTGTAAGTTTTGGGGAGGGGAAAGCATTGGGGACTGGGAGGGAGGAGGGGTAATTACTGGTGGTTGGAAAGGGGGGGACGGTTATTGGTGAGATCGGCTTTAAATCCCACACAAGGGCTTCTGGGCAATCTTGGCTTTTATAAAAGGGTACCTATTTTAATTGCGATTAAACATTGCAAAACACGGCACTAAGCCACTTTCAATACAAATGCTTAATAGAAGCTATTGACTGTTACATTCAGAGCTGTATGAGTCATAGTAAGCAACATATAGAACAAAGTGAATAGGCAGTACAGTCAGGACATGCTAAAATGTAATTCTTTGCAGATCATTCAAGGGTTTTTTTTTTCAAGGTAGATAAATGCATTCAAGAGCTTTAGAAAAACTTGAGCATATGTTTGCCTTACACAATAATATTTCATCCAGCACAATGAAGTAGGCAGTCACAGAAAAACCTCTTGATCTGTAGCAAACAATCATTTTTTTTTCACAAAAGTCTTCATTTTGGGGAATCTGTGTTTATTGGCACTACCTGCTATAATAAGCGCACTTGTTCTTTCAGTAAACCTTCCCTGTGCCTTCCATACAAAGACAGCTCCTAATCCCGCTATCGACTTAAATAAACAGAAGCAAAGCCATAGTAAAACATAGAGGGATTGAAAATGTGAACAATATTTCAAGTAAGCGCAGTGTTTAGTAATTTTCTAACATCTCTACAAGAAAGGAAACTGTTTCCTTGTTTCATATTTGTGGTATGGTTAGAAACCCATTTAAAGTAGATGTATCGTTTGGAAAATAAAAAAAACATTGTAGAAGATGAAGTTGGAGGTGCCATTTGGTTTTGGAAAACACCCCAAGAACATTTATTTTAAAGTTTATGTTAACTCAACTGCTTAAATCAAAATTTAGACTTTAACATTTCAATTTAAGTCATTTTAAATTTGAAGCTTTTATTAAAAACATTTGGCTGGTGATCCCACCATGTTTAGGCACTTGCTATGAAAGCTCTCTGTCCCTGTCTCTCAACTGTGCTCCTCAATTGTCACCCTTTCACAGAGGCCTCTGTTTCAGTACACATTAAAGCAACTTTGTCGCCTAAAGTGACACCAAACTCAGGACCTAAATTTTACAAATGCATTCAAGTACCTTAACTATTAACAAAAATGTATCTTATTTGTGTATCACTCGGCTGTAGATCCTTAAATCATCTCTGAACTGGTGCTGACACTGTCCTTCCTTCTGGAGGGGGGCTACTTTTGTTCCCCATGGTCCCTGTGTGTATTGTAAAGTAGTCACCGCTCCATTCTCGCTCCTGTGATGGACTACAATCTCAATACAAATTAGTTAACTAAATGTGAGATTGTAGTCCATCACAAGGGTTATTTTTTTTTTTTTAAACATTTTTTCAAGTGACAAAGTTACTTTAAGCAGGCATTGTCCACTGTTGTCACCATCAGGAAACCTGTCCTAAGGAATGGCATGCAGACATTCATGAAGTGCATGCAGACAAAATGGCATGGTCCACTGTTGTTCACTGTTGTCATCTTCAGGAAACCTGTCCTGAGCAATGCCATGCAGCCATCTATGAAGTGCATGTAGAAAGAATGGCATGGTCTACTGTTGTCACCATCAGCAGATCCATTCTGCGCAATGCCATGTAGCCATATATGTAGTGCATGTAGACAGAATGGTATGGTTCACTGTTGTCACCATCAGCAAACCCGTTTTGAGCATTGTCATGCAGCCATCCATAAAGTGCAAGTAAACAGAATGGCATGGTCCACTGTTTTCCACTGTTGTTACCATCAGGAAACCCATCCTGAGCAATGCCATGCAGCCATCTATGAAGTGCATGTAGACAGAATGGCATGGTCCACTGTTGTCACCATCAGGAAACCCGTCCTGAGCAATGACTGCCATGTGGCTGCAGGAGAACAGCAGCAATGAGATCAAACAAAGATGCAAATAAATTATCTGAAAAATTGGTAATTAAAGATGTCAATGGCCAATTGCAACAGCGTTTTAGCAAACTAAATATCATCCATTTAGGGGTTTATGTCAATATAACTATTTTCTTGATACTACAATGCAGTTGATCTATAACCTGCTTTCTTTTTGCATTTTAGTTTCTCCAAAGATCTTTGACATCACCCCCAACATGATTGTCAACGAAGGAACAAATGTATCACTTACATGTTTGGCTGCTGGAAAACCAGAACCATCAATATCATGGAGACATATCTCCCCATCAGGTAGGGGTACGGAAATATTTTTTATATATCTGTTTGTGTTTTGTGGTCCAGATCTTAGTGCCAGATTTGTGTGGCATTGACGATCGGTGATACTGTCGCCCACCTTGTAGTTGGGGTGTCTATGTACAAGTCAAACTCTACCCATAAGGAACTTACACACTGCAACTTGGTATGGAGTAACTTTTGGGGTCTCTTTATGATGGTAGTTACATGGCTCAATCTCATGACGTGAAATAAGGAATCCCACCACTGCCTTTATAGCAGCGCTTGGCGCTTAGACTCTCAATTCAACAATCAGATCTTGGAGAGTTCTCTAATTGCCTGACACTGTTCAACGTAAAGGTGTTGTAAAGTCCCAGCACATCCTCTCCTGTTATAACATCAGCATTGTAATAGGAATACATACTAGAGTTGTTTCTGATAATGCAATCAAAACTTACTTGAAAAAAATCTCTTTTATGTAGTGAGTGCTGCCTTCTGTCTGCCCATCACCTCCAACAACTTCCTGGATTCCCAGTGTGCTTTGCTTCTGATTTTTTTCTGATGCAGTTTAGTAACACTTACAGTAAGGGTGTCCCAAAGCCGGGTGTCACCTGGAGCGGAGACCAGGTGACACCCCGCCGTGAAGTCATCGCGCATGCCTCAATGCGGCGGTCTAATTGATGTCTGCCGGCGGCCATCTTGGTGATGGACGGCAGCAGAGAGAGGAGGGGACGTTCACCCGGCGGGATGAGATATCCCGCCGGGTCCCCTCCTCTCTCCTGCAACTGTCGGGCTCTCTGTCCATGACCGAGTGCCCGACTTTTTAGAGGGGATGACACCAAAATGCGCCCCCCTTGTGACGCCACTGACTTACAGGTCTTGTCCCTCCCCCAGCCTGTTACTGGGCAGTGAAAGGAGAAGCAACAGACTGATGAGCTCATCTCTCTGTCTCTCAGCTTTTTCATCCTATTAGCACGTTCCTTGCTAGCACATGATCGCTGTGTACAACTGGTTGGCTTCTTGTACGGTTTCTCGCTCTTCCAGTCTGAGCTCTGCTTTACAGGGGACTGCAAGATGCTTATACCAGGTAAAATTCAGGTACTTTCACTGCTAGCATTTAAACAAAAATGTAATTATTCCCTCTCGCCTTGTGACTTGAAACAAAGTTACAATGTTGCTGTCTTATCACTGGGGGAGAGGAGACTGAGGAAATGCTTCCTCATGCCTGCAGCAGACCCATGGTGTACTGTAAATTCAGTCTCGGAAACGTCACTTGGCTGGTGCTTAGAATTGCTTTTTAATGATAAAAGTTGGATTTTTTTAAACTATACTGTTGCTGTATGTGAGAAATATCAGCAATTTTGTAAAATTACTTTAGGCTTTAATGACATCATGCAGCACTTTAAAAACATAATGGTTTGATAATGATCATGTCTAAGGATTGCAGATCGCCCATAAGATGACTTTACCATTCTATGACAAAAAGTACAGCATAGCGGGTAATGGAGTATTCGTCATGTGTGTGAATCTTCTATTATCCGTCATTGTTATACTTTGATCCACAATCGGACTTGTTGACATGGTACAGTGACATCAAAAGCTCTTAGCAGAGAAACCGCAGAGCCATGCAAGACCCAAGAAGAGACCTCACCATGGAAAGACATTGCTGATCATAAGCTCGGGCCAGTGAAGCCAGGGACACGGGGGACCTTTATAAACGTCATGTGCTTTTGCTTGGTAGTTAAAGTGACTCTGTTCCTATCTGAGGTGTACCTGTCAATGACGAGTGTACATACTTACCTTTCCTGCTACCAGTGCCGTGGAATCCTCGTTCGTTGCTAAAAAGTGGTCCCCTGAAGTCAATCAGTGGTTCCTCACTCTGGCCTCTACTCATTACAGAATACAACATTGACATGGAGGTCAGCAGGAGGAACCAGTGAGAGCTGCAAGCAGGAGGAACCAGTGAGAGCTGCAGGCAGGAGGAACCAGTGAGAGCTGCAGGCAGGAGGAACCAGTGAGTGCTGCCAGGAGAGAGAGAGTAAGGATAGACAGCCAGGAAAGAGAGCAAGGGGAGACAGCCAGGAGAGAGAAAGTAAGGAGAGACAGCCATTGAAGAACTTGGTAAATGGGCCAAAGTATAAACTGTCTGTCACAATTTCATCCATGAGAACATGTTTGGGGCCCAATAAGGGGGAGAGTGTGTAAAGGTGCCCATACACCTGCCTATTGTCGTACGATAATCGCGGGTGATCCTGCGATCGTACGATACTCGGCAGGTGTATGGGCAGCGTGCGACCGCATCTACTGTACGGTCGCATGACTTTCGTCTTCCTAGCACGCTGGAAAACCTGCCAGAAATCGTACGGGTTGGCAGCGTGCTCGGAAGACGAAAGACGCACGGGCTGGTGTGTGCAAGCGTACACTGCCCACTCAGCATTGCAATCATCGGGAAGCTGATTGGTTGTAAGGTGTATGGCCAGCTTTAGGCACACGGCTGTTTACAACCAGTAGCACCAGCACGTGGTTGCCTCTGTCTGCTTGAAATCTTGTGTCTGGGTTTCAGCTGCCATGAAACCCGGACACCACATTCAAAACCCAGACTGTCCGGGTGAATTCCAGACAGGCGGCAATCCTATTGCGGACCCCACAGTGCCGGAGTGAAGGAAAGTAAATAGGACTTTAATTCCCTTTTAACCTGAATACTCAGTGGCATAAGACATGTTAACTTTTAATTCCAGACTTCAAAGCACCTAAAACAACTTTGATATCATTTGTTTCCACTCCTGTCAATTATTTATTACTGTGTTGTTTACAAAATGAACTTTCCGGACGTAAATCTTAAACCTGTAGATTCCGAGCAATATACAAAGCTCATAATTTGCACACTTCTGACTTATTATTCTACGGGAAAGGGGAGGAAAAAAAAGTTTCATTTTGCTGGCGGTAGAGATTATAGCACTACAGTACAAATGGTTTAATGTCCCTTTGTGATTGTATTATAGATTCTAGACGCAGACCTGACTTTACCATTTCAAAGGAGGAGAAAGCTCTTTTGAAAAGACTTAGCTGAGCAAATTTCAAAATATCTTTACTGTCATTTTCTTAAGAAGTTAACTATGAATGTCATTAAGTTTAAAGCAGTTTGGAAATAAGTTTTCGGAATACAATTGATCATTTGAATCGGATCATTTGTCCGAAAACGTAGTCTGTGGAATCACTAGTGCTTAATAGGAGGTTCGCCTTTAAGGCCCTATTCACACTTGTGCATTGTGGAAATAAGTGGTAAAACATGCGTGTTACTACAATGCATTTGCTGTATATGTAGCGTGTTGCAGTGTCATTCATTGTGAATGGTGCTTCAATGAATATATCGCAGGTTCCGGCACACAGCTTCATGTTCCGATCCTTTATTAAATATCGGATGGTCAGTTTACATCATAAACCCGCTAACACGTTTCAGCCACACATGGCCTTAAAGGAGAACTAGGGGGTCAGGGCTTTTCCCCATAGTTCTCCTTAGGGTAACGGGAGGACACAAACTAGCGTACTCCCGTTACCCCAAGCTCAGTATACCGCGAGGTGCATGCTGCAGTGAACAGTGACTGTCAGGCACCGCTCCCCACAGGGATTCCCCACCTACCATCTCCGATTCTCCAGCGCTGAGTGGAGGAATGAACAGGGAGGGGGCAGGCACAGCTGGCTCTGCCTCTAAATGTTTGGTTGGGAATTATAGGGTAGACTCCACATTTTTTTTTTTTCGGGCGGTGGGGATTCCCCTTCAAATTCCTACCAGACCTAAAGGCCCTGGTATGACTTTTGGGGGGAACCCTACACATTTTTTTTATTTTTAACTTTTTTATTTTTAACTCCCTCCTAACATTCCTACCAGACTTAAAGGGTCTAGTAGGGGGACCCCACTCTGTTTTTTTTTTTTTTACAATTTGTTTACATTTTGCTTCGGCAGACCTTTCTCCCCGCTTCGGATGTGTCTTCAGCTCAGCCGAGCCAAACACATATGCTTCTGCTCGGCTGAGCAATTTGGCTGCTATTGTGAATAGCCTGTAGAGCAGCCCTTCAGTTTGGCTGAACCGAACGGCTCTTATAGCCTAAGGATTAGCAGAAGGTTCGGCTATATCCTTCGGCTCTATAGTGAATAACCCCCTAAATGTTTAGCTGCTTCTTTGGAGTTTAGTATTGAAGTATTCTCCTTTTTGAGACAGGAATACGGGCAACAAAAGATGAGAACATGAAAGAGAATGTAAAGTTAGCTATCCACCATAAATGCAAGTCTCTCATTTCTCCAGCTGACCGTGACCTGCAGATGCTGTGGCAGTGTACTGGGGTGCTAACATCAGCAGTCTTCGGTTACAGAAAATGAAAACTGTCAGCACTGGCAAAGATGATGACCCTTTGACCCATCATGCTGGTTACAGGTCATCAGGTCATATGACCCAAAATCGTAGCATCACTGGACCAGCTGTGGACACTTATATCCTCTTTATTAGCTCAGTTGGTTCTTAGAAAAAGCTGTTGCTGCATAACCTCCTACATCTCGGAAAATACCGCCGTCCTAGAAAACCTCAGCTTTTTATGAGTCGAAGGCCCCATCTTCTTCTTAAATCAACCATTTTTAGTTTGAGTATTGACGCTGTATTGATTTGCCCTTTATCCCAATGAACTTTGGAAGTTGTAAGTTGTTTTTCTCAATAAAGTTGTTTGTTTTAGTGATGGCTGAACATCCAGAGGACTATTATTCTTTGTTCGATAAGCTCCAAAGAGCAGATCTAGAGACAACATTACAGATAAGGAAACGTATCAGATACGCTTTTTGGAGAATGTGAGGTGTATGACTGAAAGGATTGACAAGTTGTATAAAGAGTGTTGACGTTTTTTACCCAATGGAAAAAATAGATAGATAGATAGATAGATAGATAGATAGATAGATAGATAGATAGATAGATAGATAGATAGATAGATAGATAGATATTTTTTATCAATGTATTTGTATTTAATGTTTGTTCATCCATTGTATTAAGATTTGGACTTTAATATACTGTATAACTAACCTATTTTTTTTTTAATCATGTTAAAGAGTATCTATAGACAAGTATTTTTTTGTTTTGGATAGAATGGGGGAACAGTAAGAACTCCTTTTCACCATACAGAAAGTGAAAGAAACTCTCCAACAGAAACACAGACATATGTAAAGCTTTTTTTAAGTTACATAGATTTTCTCTCACTTTCTGTGCGGTAAATGGTTGTCCACAAAACAGGAAGTGAGGGGAAATCTCTTTAAGGCCCTCTTCACACCTTCGTGTTCCGTGAATATGCACACACTTTGGGGGTTATTCCCAAATGAGTGAAGAGTTTGGAGAAGTGAACAATCTAGGACAACATAGCTGAACTGCAAAGTGAGCTGGATTGAATAATTTTTCCACATCAGCTATGTTGTCCTAGATTGTTCACTGCTCCTGCCTTCTCCAAACTCTTCACCCTTTTGGGAATAACCCCCTTTGACTCGGGTTCATGAAACGCACCAAAACCGCGTTTCACACTTGCGGTGCCATTACGTGTTACTGGGATAATGCATATTTTTTTCCCACGTGTGGACACACGCTAAATGCGTACAAACGTGCTGAAAAATTGTTTTTGCAACTGCCATAATTTATTTCTATGCAGTGGCGTCACAAGGAGGTGCAGGGGTGCGGCCTGCGCTCGGATGCCACCATTTGATGGGTGACACAAAAATGACTGACAGTCATTTTGGTGTCACCCCCTCTGAAAAGTCGGGCGCTCGGTCATGGACAGAAAGCCCGACAGTTGCAGGAGAGAGGAAGGGACCCGGTGGGAAAAGGTATAAACGTCCTTTCTTCTCCCTGCCGGAGTCCATCACCAAGATGGCTGCGCGGTGACGTCATCGTGCACGCACGTGGTGTTGTCACGCTCCATGTGCGATGATGTCACGGCGGGGTGTCACATGGTATTGGCTTCGGGTGACACCTGGCCTCAGGACGCCCCTGATTCTATGGATCCTCAGCTTTCAGAGAATATAAAATGTTTTGGGGTTTCAAGTGCATTTTTGTGTTTAAAAAGTATATTTGAGCTTATGAAAAAAAAAAGACTCTGGCAGCAAAAGGGTTAAAGAACCAATTTAGTGAAAATGATTGTATTATAGTAACTGTATGTGGCTAATACTGGTAATTATAGTATTCAGTTTATTAATTCATTTCACAGCCCTTTACATATGTTTTTAACATTAACATGCAGGCCAAGATGACCTGCAGAAGTCACTGTTATTAGGGTTGGGACAAACCACATAACCACTGCCAGGGGTGTTGAAAAAGCTTCTACTTTTATTCATATGGTTTAAACATTTTTTTCAAAAAAAAATGTTGATTTAACTGCTTGAAAAATGATTAAACTGATTTAATATCCTGAATACTATAATTACCAGTATTAGCTGGAGTTCAGATTTAATTTGTTTGTCGCGTACTTCAAGTCCATTTAAAAACTACTTGTACATCTAAGACTACCATATCCACAGGGTGGCAACGCTGCTGTGCAATTTCACTGCAGAAGCAACAGCGCTGTCACCGATTTAATGGAGGGAGGAAAATAAACAGATTTATTGGCAGAATCAACAGGTTATAAAACTATGTTACGGGGGGTGGGGGATCCTGCTGTGTTAATTCTAGTGACAGACTACATCCGACTACTACATCATATATGTGATTTTTTTATTTTGCCCAGAGTACCACCTTAAGGCAGCAGCCAGTAGAAAATTAAGGAATACCGTTTTATTGATAAACCAGTTAATAGTTGCAAATTTTTACAATGCACAATGTTTGTGCAAATCTTATCAAACCCAGAATTTTAGTAAAAAAATACACTTCAGTTACTAGTGCCCAAAGCCACAGTATAATACCCATTTTTTTTTCTAAAACATATTTTTTTCTAAAAGGTGATGTTACAATGATTAAACCCAATATGCCCGGGTTAAAAATTGCGTGCGTCCATGAAACGGTGGCAAAATACGGTACCCCAAATTGTCCGTAGGCGACACTTTACAAGCCCCTACAGGTTATCAGTTTAAAGCTATCAATGAATATTTGCCCCTAGAATTATCGCTCTCACTCTGGCACACGTGGCGATAACTAACATCTGTAGCGCGATCATTGTTTTTGTATGTAGGCATGCTCAATGCATGTTTACATTATTATGCATGCACTGGCAGGGGCGGGGGACTTTATTTTTCAAAATGTTTGCATTTATTTTATTATTTGTATTTTTTTTTAACAATAATTGCTATCACATAGGGTTGTAAGATAACCTATTAGTAGTGACAGTTACTCTTTAAGGTGAAATTAAGGGTCAATTAGACCCTTTGGGGGTGATTTACTAACCTAAACACACGCACGCACCAGGTGCGTGTGATTTTCACACAGCAAAACGTATTTATCAACCAAAAAGTCTCTAAAAGCATATTTCCACTAATGCCATATATGGAAAAATCATGCACATGATGCATATATAATGCTGCTTTACAGTTTAGACAAAAATGGTTAGCTCATGCATTTACATTCCTGCATTCATCAATGCAAGCAACACAACATAGAGCTAATTTACACAACATCACCTTGCAATTCATGCAAGGCTAAGCACAGCACACCTGCTAGGTGTGTACACACTACAAAGGTGTTTAGATTCCACCCATAGATCATGCTGGGAGGGAACACACTACAGAGGTGTATACATGTTCGTGGTGTGTTTATAAGGTTAGTAAATCAACCCCTTAGTGTCAACTTTCTACCGTTCCAGATTGCCAGTTTCTGCCCTTGGGTAATGACAGCTGAGCTGAGAGAAATGATACAATCAGCTTTGCTTCTGGCCCCATACAGCAGGGAGGAGAACGCTGAACGGATCTCCTTCTCCGCTTCCAGCCGACACCAGTGATGAATGTCCCGGGCCCACAGAAGGGGCAGTGAAACCCAGGAAGCAAATCAAGGGTGTTGGCAGGGCCATCTTTAATACTGATTGGACCCTGGGCAAACATTTTTTTGGCCCCCCTCACTTCCATCCATCCTGACCCCTAACCAACCCTCCCAACGAAACAACCCCTATCTGCCCCCACCATGCAATTTTGCTCATGCATATGCCTATATGACAGGGCCGGAGCAACACTATGCAATACCGATCACACAGTAAACAAAAGAGTGGCGCGGGTGTATCTTTTGCGGGCTCAAGGGCAGGGCCGGTGCAAGGACTTTTGTGTACACAGGTGAAGGTGCATTTTTCACCCCCTTCAGGTCATAGCAGAGTCGCCTCCTCCAGCACACACATACACGCAACATGGAGGGCATCCACCCAGCTCTTCTCTCCGTGTCACCTGCTCTGCCCTGCGATCATCCAGCGCTCTGCTGTCAGTGCTCAGATGTAGGGCCAGTGGTAGGGGTTTTGCAGCACAGGACCTGTTCAAGGGGCAGCTGCTTTGGGCCCCACAACAATGACTGGGCCCTGGGCAGCTGCCCCTTTTGCCCTGCATTAAAGATGGACCTGGTTGTCGGGCAAAGGTGGCCCACACTATACCGGCCCCTGGTCGCAAACAGGCGGCAGCTCAGCCACCAGAATCACTTCCAGTGTAAAGCCAACTGTCAGCTTTACACATGTAAACAGATTCTGAAAGGGCCCGCTGCCAGCGACATATCACATACATCAGGGCTAGCGAAAGAGTTAAAGAGAAGCTGAGGACTCCTCTTATCCGTGCCTTTATGTAAACATTAACAGTAAACAGATCACTGTGAATGTGTGTTGGTTTTGTCTACCATTACCCCGTTGCTGTTCATTCTGCTGTGTTCTTGCCAATTCCATTACTTTTCCAAAAACAAAGTTTTGCCTGCTAATTAGTCTCTGATTCGTGGCCTGGCTGTCTGAGGTTCAGCAATACATGCATCTGCTGTAGGAGAATTAGGATTGTTTGCGTCCCGGTTTCTGCTTTCACAGCGAAGCCTCTGCTACAGCCTTTCATAACCCAGGGAGCCTCCTGAGTATTCGCTTTGTTTCCTAATACAGAGGCTGTCTGGGCTGTCCACAGTGTTGCGGCAATGCTGTGAACCACCAGAGACTTACTGCACTAATGAATCATCACAGCGCTGTCAAACTGACCGTATATTAGTACTATATATCATCTGAGGACATTGGACGTCGCTCTCGTCTGAGAGGTACAAGTCCTGGAGAAGATTCAATTCAATTAAACAACAAAAGTAATCCGTGACTCAGCAGTGCGTTGAATCTAAGTACATCAGGATGGAACTTTTCTTTTAAGTGTGATTCTAATTTTGTGTTACGTAGGTTATTTTTTATAACATTCACCTTAAAGTGTATGTTACATAGTTACATAGGTTTAAAAAAGACGCAAGTCCATCAAGTTCAACCACTAGAGAAAACAAATAAATACATACATTGAAAACCTCCATACACAGAACCCTACGCTCACAATTGATACAGAAGAGGGCAAACAAAAGACCCTCATAAATCTTGGCCCAATTTGCTCTAACAGAGGGGAAAAAATCCTTCCGGGTTTCCTATGGCAATTCGATTTTGCCTGAATTCTACAGTTTCTGGTGTTATTATTTTTTAACGTTAATGGCCATTTATATTCTGTGTATTAAGGAATACATGCAACTTTTTTTTTAAAGCTGCCTAGAACTAGCTCCTGGGCAATGCTATTCCACAGTTCCACAGCTCTTACTGTGAAGAAGCCTTTACATATGCAGAGGTTAAACCTCTTTTCCTCCAGACGCAAAGAGTGCCCCGCCCTTTGTCCTTTGCAATGAAGTGAATAATTTTGCACCGAGTTCACTATATGGACCATTTATGTTTTTATACATGGTGATCATGTCCCTCATTTACTTATTTTTCTCAAGAGAAAATACATTAAATTCAGTTATAATTTTTTCTTCAAAGCTGAGCTCCTCTATGCCTCTCATTGGTTTGTTTCCTTTGCTCTGCACTCTCTCCAGTTCCCCAACATTCTTTTTGGGAACAGGTGCCCAAAATGTAACTGCATATTCCAGATGAAGTCTTACTATTGCTTGGTAGCAAAATATTTTGATTAGCTTTGGATAGAGCAGAGAAGGGTTAACACACCCCGTTGAGTGTTCTTTATTTATCATTATTTCTTTGTACCATTGGGAAAATTTCCTTTCACTTCCTGTCCCAGGGACACAACTGAAATTCAATGCAACCCCCTGCAGTTGAAGCCCCTTATATCTAGTAAGTTGACCACCTCTGCTCTAGATCATAATGAGGTGGTTCTATTAGGCATGTGAGATGTTGAAGATATTGCAGGGATGTTACATGGGGAGTAGTAATATGGGGTTAAAAGGGCTGGGGTTGCAGTTGAGGCCCCCTACATCTAGTAAGTATGACCGCCACTGCTCTAGATCGTATTGAGGTGGTTCTATTAGGCCTGTGAGATGTTCAAAGAATTATGGGGATGTTACATGGTGAGTAGTAATATGGGGCCACTGGGGATGGAGCTCCACTTGAAGCCCCCTCTATCTAGTAAGTTGACCACCACTGCTCTAGATCATATTTTGGTCGTTTTATTAGGCATGTGAGATTTTGAAGATTTTGCAGGGGTGTTGCATGGGGAGTAGCAATATGGGCTAAATAGGGATGGGGCTGCAGTTGAGGCCTCCTATATCTAGTAAGTTGACCACCACCGTTCTAGATCATATTGAGGTGGTTCTATTAGGCCTGGGAGTTGTTGAAGATATTGCAGGTATGTTGCATGGGGAGTAGTAATATGGGGCTGCAGTTAAGGCCCCCTTTATCTAATAAGTTGATCACCACTGCTCTAGATCATATTCAGGTGGTTCTCTTAGGCTTGTGAGATGTTGAAGATATTGGAGGATATTGCATGGGGAGTAGTAATACAGGGCTAATAGGGATGAGACTGCTGGATGAAGATATGGGGTTTTTCCACTGAATGTGAGGTGGTTAGGGTGGAAAAATATGTATTTCTTGAATGGAGGCCAAGGGACTTAGTGCCTCGGTGTAGACAAAATCTTAGAATCAAATGTAAGTTTTACATTGCCTCATTTCTATGTGAAATGTGTTTTCGTAAACCAATAAACAACCATCCCGCAATCTCTCCAGCTGAAATTCAGATTTCATATGAGCATTATGCTAGTAATAGAAGTTACTGGAATGTAAAGATTTTTATAACATGCCAGACTTGGTAAAGATAATTGCTTTTGGAGGCATCTGAGATGCTGCCTGTACAGTGTCAGCAGGGTGGAGCATACCTCCCAATTCAGATAAATAGCATTTTAAATACAATAGATTTACCGCAATTTACTAGGTGCAAATGGAGGCTACAGGTTATTGAAGCCTCAGCCCTATATTCATGTACCTGTTTTCTAAGGAAATGTATTTTTAAATGTGGATTTGTTATTTAAAGTAAACTCAATATGAGAGAAATATGGAAGCTGCCATTGCTGACCTCCTTTTAAGAATGCTAGTTACCTGGCTGTTATGCTGGCTCAGTGCCTTCAGGAATGCTGGTGTGAACCAAGTATGAGGTAACAGAAAGTCATATTTCCTTATATGCATACTTGTTTCAAGTCATTGACTTGAGGTACTGAAGCAAGAGGATCAGCTTGACACAGGGGCGGATCCAGAGTCTATTCTCGGGAGGGGCACTGCCAGAAAATTAAGTTTTGCTTACACAACGGTTAATATTTTATTTAAGACGGTTTCCCGGCCAACTATAGTGATTTTATATTATGGTTGTGGCTGACTTTGTTTGTTGAAGAGAAGATACAGCTGCTATTGTTTTTTGTTATACAAAAGTAATAAGCAAATAAAGCATTAGGAGCCCAAGTCTAGGTAGGGCCCACCTCATATTACCTGCCCTCCCTCGTTTAAGTACCCCCCTGTGCCTTTTTTGGGGGGGAGGGGCTTTTGGTCCATAATATCACGGATCCCCTTCTTCCTCCAGAGATGGATGGTTCCTGGTTACTGAATACTGGCGCCACGGAATGACAGCATTCTGCTTATGTAGTCTGTATTATGCCTGTTGACTATACTTTTGTAATTGACCTTTGACTTTTTATAAGGCTTACACCTCTCTCCTGCCAGATTGCCAATTTTCTTACTACAGGTATAAAGTGGGCTCATTAAATGATCTAACTGGACTATGTCTAACAACCTTTATAGGGTAGTGATAGTTCTTTAATGCAAAAATGTGTGTAATTCTATTGAGCATAGCTATAGCAACACATAGCTTATTGATTACCAAATTGAATGCTTACCTGTGCTGCTGCATTCAATATCCTCCCAGTGCTAATCACCTGATCAGTACAAAATGGGGGATACATAGGTGGGCCCAGAGGAAAGAGAGCCCACGTTTGGTAAAATTATACACTGATGTTCAGGATTTTGCTTTATTTTGTTTTTAGGAATTCGGGTCCGAAAGTCAATTCATTTCGGAATTCGGACGAATACGTTAGCGGAAATCCGTACAAAATTTCGTTTCGTTGTCATTTGTTTTGTTCGTTGCAGCAAAGTGACATTTAAGAGGGAAAAAAAGGTTTTTTGTTCTCAAATGTCACTTTGCTGCAACAAAATTTTGTCTAAAAAACGAAAGTTTCGCACATGTCTAATATATACATATATACAGGGCTCGAAAAATGCACTCGTCCACTCGTCTGTGACGAGTGGACGCCAGTGCTGGACGAGTTCATTGGATAATAGGTCTGGGTTCAGGAACGTTATGTGCCCAGAAATGACGTCAGCTGTCTACCTGAATATACTGAATAACCAGATTTTTCCACCAATGGATTTTTTCTTCCCTGATGGCACATTGGGCATATTCCAAGAGGACAATGCCAGGATTAAATGGGCTCAAATTGTGAAAGAGTGGTTCCGGGAGCATGAGACATAATTTTCCCACATGGATTGGCCACCACAGAGTCCAGACCTTAGCCCCATTGAGAATCATTGGGATGTGCTGGAGAAGACTTTACTTATTGGTCTGACTCTCCCATCATCACTACAAGAATCTTGGTGCAAAATGAATGCAACTCTGGACGGAAATAAATATTGACATTGCATACCTTTTTTTTAATGGTCTTCAGTCCAATTAGTCTAGTCACAGTTCCTCTTCCCCTGGTGATGGTCCTGAATACTGCAGAGACCAGTGCCACATATGGACATGGTGCTGCTCTTTGCATTCTCTTGTGAGCCCAGACTGGTGTTATGGAGGCTCAGAGTAAGTGAGTTTTATGACGCTGGACATCATTCAACCCTAAAGAGGATCGGCGCTGGACCTCAAAGATGAATTGGGGCATTGCGCTGGAGATGTTTTGCAAAAACTGCCTTTGTATTTTTGACATTCTGGACAACTTTATTGCATTTTTTCAATTGAAACTGAAGTTCTACTTTTAAGACCAACTGAACCTTTAACTGAAGTCAATTAAATACAATCAATGCACAAGAAAACAAAAGGTGCTCAATGTCTGACAGTTCCTTGTCTTTTGGAAGAAGCCAACGCCTGAATGAAAAAGCCTGACTCCTGCCAGCAACTGCATCATAAGACCCTTGCTCTCTGTGTGGAAGCAGTGGCCTCTCGTTAGAGGTCCAGCACACCCCATAGTGATTCAGAGCTCTGTAATCAGCAAAGCTCATACTCCCTGTTGATTGGAATCCTTTAATGAACTGTAAAACTTTGCACAACTTTTACTAAAGGCTCAGTTGGACTTTAACTCCAGCTAGACCACCTATGAGGACAAGCCAGAAGGCCTTTTAGAATAGCTGACCCCAGACAGTTGGCCATAACTGATTTAGTAAATTAGTAACATCAACGTTGCTACCTGCTGGATAATAATGACATTCAAGTTATAGGCGATGAAGTGACTTTTCTCTCACAGTTTCAGCAGCCCAGTTTTTCTGGAAGATCCAAGCCTTTACTTATTTTAGAAATGGTAAAATACATAAAAAATAAATCTTCTTCCATCTCTAAATGTTTCATGTGTGCCTTGAAGAGCAGCACACGGGGCTTCGCTGCCTTTGATTTGAGGAAACTTCAATCCCATTATTGTTTGATGAAACTTACTTCTAAGTCATCGTATAATCAATTCTTCTCTGTCTCACGTAACCTACACCTGTGTCGTACGCTTGTTTTACATCTTCCTGTCATCCTACCGCACTTATAATCAACTCTGAGAAGCCCTCGCCTGTCTGGCTGCGGAACACTGCTAATTGTTCAAAGGAAACTTTTATGCATAATTCTGATGACTCACCTGACAGTTTCCGGATCCCTCAGAAAATGTTTCCATTTTTTTTGTAGTAGAATTGGAATTTAAAGGGTAAGTGCACAATCATTAATAACTCCCATATGGCCTGTTTGACCCATTTTCTTCTCATAAAATATTTTTAATATAATTACAGATTCTACCCCAACCTTGTTAAGGTCGAGCATTGCTTATATTTTCATAATAGCTGGTACCCTGCAGTTCTGTCTATATCCACCTTAGGCCCTGGGCTGAATGAACTCTACTTATATTTCAAACAGGACCTGCACTTACAAATTGTGCCCAAAAAGGCCAGAGAACAAATGAATAGTCACCATTAAGACATTTGGGCTCCCTGCAGCTGATCTTTTCCCCATTACTCACTTACCAAACCTTGTTTTACACTGTGCCTCTGTGTGTAGGTGGCCATTTTGGTTGAGGCAAGACTTTGATTCTTCATGTCCAAGCTTCCCCCTGATGAATGGAGTGCTGGTGACCGATGGGGTATATGCAAGAAGCAGCAAGGGAGGTTTAAAAAGAGTAGATTTACAGAATGGGTGAAGCAGAAGCAGGGAGATTTTTGGCGCTCCAGGTCCTCAGGTACAAATTCCTCTCCAGCAAAGGGGAACAGTACAGTAGTAACATCCTGAAATATCTCTCTAGATTTGGTAAGACCAGCAGTCAGAGGTAGCAGGGCCTAGAGAGGATCTCACATTGCAGATATGCAGGCCTATAAAGTGGCACATCTGTACGCTGTATAGAGCCTGCTGCAGCAAAACTGACATTTATTAAAAGAAATAAAAATTACATGTATAAAGAAAAAAAAAAACGTGCAGTTCAACCTCCCAAACAATACCAGACCCTTTAGGTTTGGTAGGAATGCTAGGAGTAAAAAAAAGAAAAGTGTGGGGTTCTCCGCCAAAAGTCCCTAAGGGTCTGGTAGGAATTTTAAGGAGGGACCCCACCCCTAAAAATGGGGGGGACATGGGGTCCCCCTAAAATACCAACCAGACCCTTGATCCGAGCACAGGCCTGGCAGGACAGGAAAGGAGGGGGAACAAGTGAGTGCCCCCCCTGCAACACCAGGCCCCATGCCCTCGGCACTGGGAGGGTGCTTTTCCAGGGTCGCCCCTGGAAACACACCTTGACTCCATGCCGATGGGGCCAAGGGCCTCTTCCACACAAGCCATAGGGCGTTGGTTGTGGGGGTGCGGACAGGGGGGGCTTAATCACATTGGGGTACCCCTTTAATAGTGATCCACCCTCCTGTGAATGAGTACCTACCCATTCACTAAAGGGTTAAAATAAATAGTAAATAAAAGAGACCAGACTTTTGAAAAATTCCTTTAATTGAAAAAACAAAAGACAGTTTTTGACGTCTTTTATTAAAAAAAAAAAATGGATCCAACGACGTAATCCAAAGGTTAATCACTGCGTCCAGTATTGTCCACAAATATGATGACTTGACAAAATAAAAAATAAAAAAACAAGAAAAAATAAATTGAATAAAATGTTTTGTTTTTTTTAAACTGACGCCCGCCGACCCGTCCGCTCGCGACAAATTCCCGCCGCAACTGTTTACATTTGTCCATCATCTGACAGGACTTAATTGTGTGAGCCATGATTGGGCAAAGTCATCATGACTTTGACCAATTATGGCTCTTACAGAGCACTGTGCCGTGATTGGGCAAAGTGTTGCACATGATCTTTGGTCAGGCCAGGTGCAAGGCTTTACCCAATCAGGGCTCTCACAAGGCACTGTTGTTCGCTGAACACACAAACTGCCGATGTTGGAGTCTAACAACATCGAGCCCATCTCTAGCCATTCCCAATTCTTTACCCTGAAAACACTGCACTGAGCATTAATACCATCAGCTTTCCACTGTTGAATACTATAAAGGCTGCAAATTTTATTTAGGCCTGGGTTTCCTTTTAAAGAAAGAGAAATACAGATATTTGGAGAAGTGAAAGAAACTCGATCCAGTGAATGTTAGAAAGAAGAAATATGGCCCTATATCTGATCATTTCAGGGGTTTCAGATACCCACAGCTAGGGTCACCTCAACAGACAGGGGTCACCTCAAACAGGTTTGAAAACCACTTGACCCCTCCATTGAGATGGTGGTATGGAGGCCAAATGTTTTTTTACCGTTCACCATAAAGGGCAATACTCTGGCTTGCAGAAACAATTTAGCACTCACACAGTCACTTGGAACCGCGATGGTGACATTTCAAAGCTCGAACAAGATAATTGCCACGTTGCAAAGCGTCTTTGGAACAACATGGCTTGTGCCCAGCTGTGGCATTTTGATACACAGTTCATGGACCTTTTTCCGTGATTTTACATTTAATAAGCAACATCATTCACATGAACCTTTCTACTTTTTCTGTTTCCCCTGTCCATTTACTGGAATTTAAAAAAGGTTATTATATGGGTTTTTTTCTGACATTTATATGTTGGCCAAGTTAGTGAACTTTTGTGAATGGCATGTAGCATTTCAGCCACATTGCTAGGTTAAAGCTGAACTCTAGGTAAGGAGCTACATACATTGTTGGAATATATACCATAGATTAGGGTTGCACAGATACCGAGTACAGTACGAGGTAGAAGTACGAGTACATGTACCGATACTTTTGAGCTCCAAGACTAGACTAGAGAAAAATTCTAAAATTAGGAGGCAGCTGTCATGTGTAAGGAGCACACGGAGCTCCTGGGATTTGTACATCTCTGTTTTAATGTATGATTTTGTTTTTATAAATATAAATAAAGGGATGCACAGATACCAGTTTTGCGAGTACGAGTACTGATACTTGCCGAGTACTTACAAGTATGAGAACTGATACATTTTTGTTTATTGTCATGTGACAGTTTTTATAAAGCAATACAGACTAATGATTTCAGGACAGACGTATTAATGACTACTTAAAACTGTTTTAATATGGAGAATGATGTGGTGTTCTTTCTCTGGGCCCATGTAGACAGAACCTGCACCTTATAATTGGCAAATAACGGGGGCTTGGATTGTAAGTCCCTATTCCCCAAGCTTAATTCTCACTCTGATTGGTTAATTAGTTTATGCAAAATGATCCTCAATATTATGGTTACAGTAAATGCAATGTACTACAATAATTACTGTTGCATGATTAAACCAGTTAGCTACAACAGCATGGTGAACAGTCTATGGTAGTTTTCACATAGACCCACAATTCAGGTATATAATTGATTGTCTGTTAGAGTTAAAAGGACAATGAAGAAACAGTATTATGTACTGCATTTAGAAAAATGGTCAAGGTAGTGGGGGAGATATACACTATGTTACCAAAAGTATTGGGACACCACTCACAATTATTGGATTCAGGTGTTCCGTGAGATTTCCTTGCTACTACGGTCACCTGTTAGTGGTATTATAACAAAGTGGAAGCAACTGGGTACAACAGCAACACAGCCACTAAGTGGTAGGCCACGTAAAATGACAGAACGTGGTCAGTGTTTGCGGAAGTGCACAGTGCGCAGAAGTCCCAACTGTCTGCAGAGTCAATAGCTACAGACCTCCAAACTTCAACGCAAAGCGTCAGATGCAGTGGTGTAAAGCACGCCGCCACTGGACTCTAGAGAAGTGGAGACATGTTCTCTGGAGTGACAAATCACGCTTCTCTGTCTGGCAATCTGAAGGATGTGTTTGGGTTTGGCATATGCCAGGAGAACGGTACTTGCCTGACTGCATTGTGCCAAGTGTAAAGTTTGGTGGAGAGGCGATTATGGTGTGGGGTTGTTTTTCAGAAGTTGGGCTTGGCCCTTTAGTTCCAGTGAAGGAAAGTGTTATGCATCAGCATACCAAGACATTTTGGACAATTTCATGCTCCCAACTTTGTGGGAACAGTTTGGGGATGGCCCCTTCCTGTTTCAACATGACTGCGCACCAGTGCACAAAGCAAGGTCCATAAAGACATGGATGAGCGAGTTTGGGGTGGAGGAACTTGACTGGCCTGCACAGAGTCCTGACCTCAACCCGATAGAACACCTTTGGGATGAATTAGAGTGGAGACTGCGAGCCCGGCCTTCTCGTCCAACATCAGTACCTGACCTCACAAATGCGCTTCTGGAAGAATGGTCAAACATTCCCAGAGTTGAAGCTGTTATAGCTGCAAAGGGCGGGCCAACTCAATATTGAACCCTACTGACTAAGACTGGGATGCCATTAAAGTTAATGTGCGTGTAAAGGCCGGTGTCCCAATACTTTTGGCAATAAAGTGTATATTCTTTTAATTGATATATTTATACATTTTTTAATTATATATACATATATATAAAATAAAAAAATGATACCATTGTGCATGCCCGTGACGTCGTCGCGCAACGTTATCACGCAGAGAGGAGGGGGACATTCATCCGGCAGGAGACTGCGAGCCCGGCCTTCTCCTCCAACATCAGCACCTGACCTCACAAATGCGCTTCTGGAAGAATGGTCAAACATTCCCATAGACACACTCCTAAACCTTGTGGACGCCTTCCCAGAAGAGCCTTCCCAGAAGAGTTGAAGCTGTTATAGCTGCAAAGGGCGGGCCAACTCAATATTGAACCCTACAGACTAAGACTGGGATTCCATTAAAATTCATGTGCATGTAAAGGCAAGCATCCCAATACTTTTGGTAATATAGTGTGTGTGTGTGTATATATATATATTTGCAGAGTTCATGAATCATAATTGTTTGGACTCCTGATGTGTCTGGTTCTTCTTAGATCAGACATATCTGCACGAATTTACACAATATGGCTAAAACGCAATGAACGCATGACCATCACACATATGTGAGCTTGATGGACATTCCAAAAAACAATTCCTTCAATGCACTTCAAAGCAAATAATAATAGTAATAATATCTTCTTGTAGCAGCTTTACTAAGTTAGACAAAACCTTCACTCATATAACCACCTTATACAATATATCAGTCAGCATGCCCTCTGAGCATGAATAGGTCTAACATTGATTCACTGAATACCGAATACTGAATACTGATTCACTGAACACCGAAAATGTATCAAGCTCTTCTTATTCACTCATATTCATGTTTGTGCATAAATGTGTCAACAATCCAGCCTGTTAATGTATAGACAATGTATCAGCCAGTGCTCCAAGCAAAAACAGCTGTGCTATTGAAAAATGTATCAAAATGGAACCACTCAATTGCACTCGTAAGTTGCTTTATACATGTTTCACTGATCTGGTAGATAAAGAGTTCAGGCTTTTCCATTGTAGCAAGAAGTCATTTATCTTATGTGTACTTTCATGCAAATACAGGTGACATAACTCCGATCACCAGGGAGCAGTAATGTTGAGAATTAATGTGTTTACTGCATCATCCCCAGCCCACTTGTGGTACACAGACAGATGTGCAATACTAAGAAAAACACAGCTCTGTTGGTGACACAGCTCTGAATAGTTGCCCCCTATTTCCAGCTATAACAGATTTCACTTTTTGGGGTAGGCTCTCCACATGATTGCAGAAATCTGTGTATGTAGGAATTTTTGGAAATTGTGCCCATTTAGTCAAAAGAGCCTTTGTAAAGTCAGGCACTGATGTTGAAGAAGACCTGCCTCACAATTTGTGTTCCAGTTCAGCCCAAACATTAGGGTTTCTCCACACCAAACTCATTAAATCATGTCTTTATGGAGCACGGTCGTGCTGGAACAGAAAAGGGTCTTCACCAAATTGCTGCCACAAAGTTGGAAGTTCCCAATTGTGTAAAATGTCTTTGCCAGGAACCGGATATGAACCCAGGGCCTCTGCTGTATTTGGCGGTGGCTCTACATGCTGAGCCACCATAGAACCTTGGATAGCTCCTTGCCTGATCTCCTGTGTAATCCTCAGTTAAACGTTCCTGCTGAGCTCCTTGCTCCTCCCTTGCACTTCCTATTTAAGCCTTGCCTCTGCACTTCCTGTTTGCCAGATTATTGTGCTCCTGCCAATATCTTGCTTCCTGCTCCATTCCGCTCATACTGCTACCCGTATACCGACCTTTGGCTGCTGATTCAACGACTACTCTCATCATCTTCCATTTCATACCTGATACCTTTGGCTACTGACGTTTGGCTTGATCTCTGTCTACGCTTCTGCCTGCTCCTATACTACTACCGTCTGCTTGTGTACTCAACCTGGCCTGTTTGACTACGACTTTGCCTGCAGTTTCAGCTACTGGATGCCTGATCCAGATCGTGACAGTCTTTCTATGGTGCAGTGTTAGTTTTGTCGACTAATAATGTTCGTCAAAAACACTATTTCAGTGACTAAACTAAATAAAAACTAAGTTAAAACGGCTGTGTCAATGCTGGTGACAGACATATATGCTATTTTTTGATTTTGCGCATTGTTTCACTTTGATCATTTGGAGGGGTCCACATTGGCCATATAGTGGAGGTGTGATAATCAGATGTCCACAAACATTTGGCCATGTAGTGTATATGACCATGGATTAAATTGATTGATTAATAACTTTGCTTATTCATTCGTTGTGCTGTGTTCTGCCGGCCACGATTTTCAGGAATAACCCACTCAAAGCATTTGCCTTCCTGCTATGCACAATCCAGACCATGCATTTTCGGTTCAAAATAGCAAAATACATATTGATCAACTGGTTGTATTTGTAATTTTCTGTTGGCTGCAAATCAGCCAGTTCTTGGCCAAATTATGAGCTTTGCAGATTATTTCGTGTATCCCAGTAACCAATCAAAATTAATCCATGTCTTACTATAGTACACTGAAATCTGATTGGCTGCTGTGAGTTATTGCTCTTTGGCATTCTGAAAAGCCCTGCAAATCTTGCTTTGCAAGGCAGCTGAGTTCTATGAAGTGTGTTTTGCCCGGAGCTTTAGATAAGCTAGAAAAAAAAAGAAGAAAACAAGTGTGAAAAGAACAGGTTAAGCTCCACACGGTTAACATATAAATAGAATTCATACTACAGTCATTACAAGAAAATGTTACTTCTACAAAATGTATCATATTTTGTTATATTTGTAACCAAAAAGTAATGTGATGTTTCTGTGTGAATCATTGTTCACTGAGCGGAACAATAAACTCCAATTCCACTCAACACTAGGGGGCAATATTGATTATGCAGATAAGACATAAACAAGCCCAGGCGACCTGCAGCTATCTCATCTATGATAAATCTTTTTTTCGCCTGTAACAGCACTGGAAGTTGTTTGGATTGTCTGCAACACTTATTCATTGTTCATTCTGTCCTCTCTAAAAAATAACATCAACCCAATAATCAACTGTTCAGCTTCTTGGCCATTTAATTGGAAACTGTGAATGTAAGCAGACCGTGTATCTGAATGTGGCCACTAATAATGTTAGCGAGGGGTTAGTAAAGACCAACTCCAGGCC
>NW_017306347.1:1107731-1113042 GCF_000935625.1 Nanorana parkeri | reverse complement strand
GAGTACTTTTAAAAAACTGATGATGTCAAAGGTCTTTGGTCCAATCATGATGTCCCAGGTCTTCTTCTGTCCTTGTTGGCGGGTGAGTCCTGATAGTTGTAGAGACCAGAGCCATTTAAAGAAGAAATGACCCCCAACATTATCAAATCCACTTCTTGTGAGTTCAGGGCATCATTGACGCATTATCATGCCACCCAGGACTCACAGGAGAACGGTATTAAAGAAGAACTCTGAGAACTTAAAAAACGTACCCTTGCAGTGGGGCTGCCCCCGAACTACAAGGGTTGAGTGTTCGTTTTGTCTAGGGGGTTAAAATAAAACAGTCATACTCACCTGACCAGGTGTAGAAAGTGTAGTTATGTGTATCACATTCCATACACCCAATAAAAGATCTGGTGTAAAATGTGGAAGCTACCACTCCCAGTTCTGTGTTCTGCAGCTAGTAAAAAAAACTCTGGGGTTTTGTATGGGGCTAAAAATTGATGTGGGCTTTCTGCAGAGAGACTTCCATAACAGCTGCCCTGAACATTACATCAGAGGAATGATGCTATGTGTAATACATGCAATAACACCCTTTGATGCACTTAGTGAAGACCAAGTTGGCAATGGGGGCTTTCCTTGCACCTCCAGTTAAAAAACACCTGACTATCGGGCAGTGCAACTGTGCAAGGGCAGCATAGTGGCACAAGTGTGTGACGTATGTTGTAGGGATCGCCGGAACTTGTGCATGCTGAGGATGCAGATTCAGGGAAGAGCAGGAACGCAGCTGTGTAGCTCTTGGTCAGTAGGTTGCAGCAGGAACAAGCCAGGGTCATAGCAGAAGGGCATTAGAGTACAATATTGCATACATGTACAAGGTGCAAGGACAAGCTGTGGCTTTGCAACAATCAAGCCAACAATCAAGCAAAGATATTATTAAAGAGGCAGGTGTGAGGCAGGAGTCTGTGTGTGGTCAAGACCAAGTTACCAGACCAGGTCACAGGGTGAGCCAAAGACCACTTAGCAATGTCAAATGTGGGGCATTAAGTAGCCAGTTCTGAGTCAAGGCCCCTGGGTGTGTATGCCAGTGGGTATTTGCTAAGAAGTGCTGAGAAGCTTGTCTGGTAGTGACCCTATTTGCAGTGCCATGTGACAGGACAAGCACATGTGCCCATAAGGGTATGTCCACACCTTGGATAATGTGACCTTCCTGACACACTCAGTTACTGCTCGATTTCTGACTGCCTTCTAGCTGAATCCTGGTTTGGAGTGATATGAACAGATAGTGGGGGGAAGGGGGCGGCTCATCTTCCTCTGAAACATTCAGTTGCCTATGTGTATGCTAAATATCATCATGGCGCCTATGTCTATACTAAATAACATTGCGGTGCCAAGAATCCTGGACACACAGAACGGGCTTGTGTATGCATGCTCTCAAAAGCCCCATCTGAGCTTGACCTCTCCGTTTTAACATTTTAGATAATTATTTTTTTTCCCCTTGAATTAAGCTTGTTTAAAGCTTGAATTAAAACTGATTGAACGTTCATCGGTTTGATACCCCCTTATAAATATGAACCAGATGTCGTTGCCTTTATTTCTTACCCAGAATCCTAGTCAAGCCAAACTTCTGATCATCCAATTTAAGCTTGCTAGGACCAGAATATTAAAGAACAATGCATGGAAGGGAACTGTGGCCGACGAGCCAACATCTTCCTTTTTAACATAGCTCTTGTGGCTTCAGAGTGTTGGTAAACATTTTGTCTAAATCGATTCCACCTGGACGCAGAAGGAGGGTGTCGGCACTCATGCATAACACAGCCACAGCTGCTTCTATTGTGCCAGATCTCTTTTCGTAATTCTTTTATCAGGAGTATCGCAGAATAGAGAAGCCTTAGCGCAATTGAAAAATACTTGTTTTGTTTACAATCTGGGTATTAGGTATTCGCGGCGGATATTCTGCCGAACACAAGACATCTTTCTTTTTTCCCCCATATGTATTTGCCTGTTGTTGTTTCTGGTTAGATTATATTTTTTTATATTTTTAAAGAAGGATTAGAGTATGTGTTTGTGTGACAATCCCCTTCCCTTTGTATTTTTTTCCTGTACCTCGGTGAAAGGCCCCTGATATCCTCTCCATGCTGGATTTGGATCGTTAACGACAATGAACAGTTTCTCTAGGAGATATTTGTTTTTGAAATTTTTAGATGTACAAGCTAAATATATTGAGATTACCCGGATCTATGCCAGAAATACTTTTTTAAAAAATCTTTGGCGCTTTATGTAGTTCGAGCTGTAAAACATTTTCATAATTTGCTGAAACCAGCACATCATGCATCAGCAATCGTCCCATGGTCCGGGTTGATTAGTTCAGCGTTGCCCAACCTTTTTTTCACGGCTCTCTGCCATGACAGGGGAGGGGTTGGATTCCCCCCTCCCCGCTCCGATCCTCCAGCGCTGACTGGCGGAACGGACGGGGGAGGGGGTGGGTACAGCTGGCTCTGCCTCTAGATAGGCAGAGCCAGCTGTCACTCACGCAGCTGGGCGGATACAGACATAATTGTCGGGATCCGCTTCAGCTGCGGTGTCTTAGTATACCGCGAGCTGTAGCTCGTGGTATACTGAGCTTTGGGTGACGGGAGGACAGTAGTTTGTGTCCTCCCGTTACCCTAAGGAGAACTATGGGGACCAGCCCTAACCCAATAGTTCTCCTTTAAATCAGGAACCCCTTTTATGTCAGAGTTCCCCCTTCACAACAGAGTTCTCAGTCCCCCCTTCACATCAGAATCCTACCACTACTTTAGGAGTTGCAGCAGCATGGTAGAGGGTGGGAGGGATAGCCAAAAAATTTTGAGGCACCCAGAGGAAGCCAAAAGGCCCCCTGGTTGAGAAAGGCTGTATTAGTTCACCCAGCGTAATGTTGGCTTGAGCAAAAACTGAAAATCTTGACCAATGTACATGCTTTGTTGTAGATGTTGAGTTGCAGCCACATGATTTGCTTGGCTACCAGCATCATCGATCAAGTTTACCCAATAAAGTAGGCACTTAGTGTAGATCAGGGGTAGGCAATCTTGGCACTCCAGGTGTGTGGAATCTACGAATCCTATTATGCCTTTGCCTCTGGAGTCATACATGTGGCTGTCAGAGTTTTGCAATGCCTCATGGGTAGGGAAAATCGGCACTCTAGCTGTGCAGAAACTACAAATCCCTTTATGCCTCTGGGGGTCATACACATGGCTGTCAGGATCTTGCAATGCCAATGCCTCACGGGGCTTGTAGATCCACAATAGCTGCTGTGAAAAGATTGCTTACCCCTGGTGTAGATTCATTTGATAATTCATGTCCTCTTCGACTATAGTGACATTTAACATATCTAAGCACCAGTTTAGGTTTTGCTGTTGGTCAGTAAGCAGCGAACCATTAGACAGAAGCATAGTCTACAGATAGATGAAGTTCGGGGCAGGCAGTGTTTAGGCAAAGTTGTGTAAGAAGTAAACTCTGGTGGTAGGCACACATACCAGAGGTGAGGCTGAGGTTGAATCCAGGGTAGCAAAAACACTATACATCATACAGTGATAATAAGGAAGTAACAGGAATTAACTGCAGGATGTTTCTTAGTACACTGAGCCAGCTTTTAACTTGACGCTTAGTAAAGACATGACCATGAGAGCATGCACTACTGTATGATGGTCAGCAGATGGCCCATGCATACATCTAGCAATAGCATGCCTGAACCAAACTGGCAGCTACCCACAGAAAAAGTATGGTCTACTGGATCCTTACCGCCAGTACCACTCAACCTATTGAGAGCTCTATGTTTTAGCTATACCTGCTGTTTTATAGGCAAATTGCATTCCTTGCCATCTGCTCCTGCAGATCACATTCACACCACTCTCACCCTATTCAAAATGTCTAATAGAGTCTAAAGAAGCAAATTATGGTTTATGATCGAAATCATTGTGTTTGAGTCAATGTTTGGCAGGTGGCATTAGAATGAGGGCATTCTACCAAAGTGATGGCTCATTTAACCCTCTCCTATAACCGTTGCTTCCTTCCTTCCTTAGGCTGTCCTTTGCCGCGGTTTTTCTTCCCAAGGCATTACACTGCCTCCAGTAAAAACAGGTTGCATTAGCTGTACTTTCCCAAACTTTACGAAACACTTTCATAATGAAGTTCTGTACTGAACTCGGCATCACCATCCTGAACAATTATCCCCAACCTCCAGGCGCAGAGAAGTGTTCAGAGATGCTGACTGCGTGCAGTTTTGTGAGCCGAACAATTAAATAGAAAAAGAAGCAAAAAAAAAAAAAATCCCATCACACCGGCACGAGTTTTAAAGCCCAACTGAACTTCCAGTTTGAGTGAGTAAAAGCAATTCAAGTGCATTAAAGGTAAAGGTGAGCAAAGTTTAACTCTTTGTTTTCTTAAGGAAACAGAGGAGAAAATGTTTTCCCCTGTTTCCCCTGTCAGCATGCAGCAGAAAAGGAGCCTTGCCCTCTGTGTGGAAGCACTGGTCTCTCATGCCCACTGCTGAGTCAGAGCTCTGAAATCAGTAACGTTCATGCTCCCTGATAACTGGAGAGCTCTAGCATTGACTCAGCAGTAGGCATATTGGACCTCTGCTATGAGACCACTGCTTCCACACTGGTTTTAACAGCTAAAAGTGATCTCTGCAACGTCATAATATTCTATAGCACCGTGATCTGGTAGCATATGTGAAAGAACCTTTAAAAAGACAAGAATTTAGACAAACATGCCCATCCCATATGCCCAAGTGTTTTAAAGCTGAACTCCGGCCTTCCCTTCACTCTTGCATAATTGTACCGTCTCCTCTCCTGGACTAAAATTGCTTCTTCTGATTTCACTGTCTGTGAGCTTCTCATACGATGCATTAGCAGCAGCAGCAAGTCAGATGGAGCCCGCCTCATTTCCAGCATCAAATAGCACTTTCATCCCCAGCCTTAATGTTCCTGGCCCGCTCTTTTCATTCACTGGATTTCATTTCTTTCAATCATCAGGGTTCGGTATCACGTGTGAGCATTACCCAGGACAGTCTGCATGCAAAAACAGCCCGCCTAAAAACTCCCACTCCTTCAGACTAACATCCACCCTTTAGGGCATTTCACCTTTTGCATAACTCCTCCCATGAGCCAGCCCACCTTGCATCTGGACTGAGGACTCTTGAGAAGAGTACATACCTTGCCTGCCCCTCCCATCTGTCTGCATTACATAGAGAAGAGTACTTGTAATGATGTTACTGGGTCTAAAATAATGTATGCAGTGAAAACAACAAGGTTTTTTTTTTTGTAATTTGACTGAAATGTTGATAAGGGGG
>NW_017306347.1:1101838-1107640 GCF_000935625.1 Nanorana parkeri | reverse complement strand
GGGGGAGTGATCAGAGAAGGCAAACTATAAGCAGATTAAACTTCAGCTTTAAACATGACTTCTCTGCTTTACAAATTGCTTATTTTAATTTATGAATCAGCTAAAAGCCTTCATTACTATTTCTGAAGGTACATTGACTGTAAATACTCCGCTAAAACCTTGCAACAGAATGAATGAAATCATGATGCTTCTTTATTATTAATTCCTCTAATAATTCTAAATTCTCTTTTTATTTCTTGCAGCTAAGCCATTTGGAAGCGGGCAATATTTGGACATATATGGGATTACAAGAGACCAGGCTGGAGATTACGAGTGTTTGGCCGAGAACGCCGTGCCCTATTCTGACGTGAAGAAAGTGAATGTCATCGTAAACTGTGAGTGCTTGTTTCATTGTTCCTAAAAATAGAAGCTTAATATCTCACAATCTGCTGCAGTCATCAAGATGTTTTAAAATGGAAATCTAGACAAAACCCTCAGGTTGCAAAAATTGTACCAAGGACCACCCTTGATCATAGAGATTAGGGATGCGGGTAATGACCTCGCCTCCTAGGTTCCTGATTGGCCAGGAAGCTGGCTCCATGCTGATTGGCTGGGAAGCCGGCTACCCGGCCAATTAACATCGTGCCGGCCAAACAGCATGGAGCTGGCTTCACAGGCAATCAAGAAACCGGCCGGCGAGTAATGGCATTACCCGCCGCCCAGCTTCCTGATTGCCCAGGAAGCTGACTCTTTCCTAGCGGAAGTACCAGTATCGGTACTCGGTATGGGAAAGTACCGAAAGATAAATATCGGTACTTAATACTGTAAAACCGGTATTAGCGCATCCCTAATAAAGATATCCCATCACTTCTTGTCCATGTGTCACCCTGTCCCAATACACAAATGAAGAGGAAATCCCTTAAGTGGGGCCACGGACAATTATAAATACCTAAAAGAGGATCTACACCTTCCTCCAGTCTTTCCAAAACTTAAACATAGTAACCAATAGGATTTTCCCTTTCAAGGAGAATCTGCTTCCTATGTACAACAAGAAGTTGTTTTTCCCCTTACATCAGATCTGATTGAGGATGAAGCACTCATCTATTTAACAGAAATGGTAATGGTGTGGGCCAAACCACCTAATCAGTTTACATGTCCTGCTTCCAGCTTCCCATAGGGTCACACTTCCAGTATCTTCAGGGCTCCTCCAAGTTACAAGCAGTCAGAGAACTAAACTCTATCAACACAGGTACCGTCACTGTAGAGGAGCTCCTTTCCCCAAAGACAAGCCTTCACAGTCCATATATTCTTCTGGTTCCCCCACAAATTGCACAGCACAGGGACCCAAGGCCTCAAGTCATTCAGGCAGAGCCCATGCGTGTATGAACCAGCACTCACTTTTACCATCAACAAAGTGGTACAACAGGGTTCCAATAATAAAGCATACATTATCTTCTTTATAGGGTAACTCTGATTCTCAATTAGTCTATTTTGTAGAGGAAACTCCTGACCTGGCTCTCCCAAGGAACACCTTCTCCCAACAAACAGGGTTCTCATTGATTACTGTGCAGGCCCTTTTTATAGCCCATTTTAGCAAGGAACACTCCTCCGCTCAATCCACAGACCAAACTTTCTCCACCCACCTTGATTTTCCTAACCTATTTTCAAGTGCCTACAAGTCTATTATACAGCAACCCAAAAGGCGTGACCTCCGTCAAAAGGGTTCTACGCTCCCTTACAAGTTCACTACTGTAGAGCATTTGGAGTAAGTTTGTATCCTTTAAAATATTGTTTCAGCTGTCATAATGGCTTCTGTATGGGTCATGTAGGCCTGGCCCCGGCTAACAGAGCCGCTTTCTGTATCAATAAGCCACTTACTAATTCACATTGTCAACAACCAGCTGTTTATTGTTCCACCAGCTAATGCCAATACAGAAGGATATGGACCAAGGTTCAGTCTGAACTCCTATTCCTCGTTGCTGTTGTTATTTCAGAGCAGTAAGTTGAGGTAGCCCCAACTCATAGTTTAACTCTAAATCAGTAGTAGACATGTAAGCTGCAGAAAAATTCGGTTTGGATATTTCGGAAATCGGGATTCGGATCCAAAATTCAATTTGGTTCGGGTTTTGGATTCGGGCGAAATCTGAATTTCAGTTTCAGATAAGTTTACAAATATTTGTTGCGAATACCACAGAAAACCAATTACAGATATTAATACTAAAGCTGAGGCTCCTAGTCCCGAATGGCATTCAGGAGCTCCCGAATGCAATTCGGAAATTCAGATCCCGAATGCCATTGGGGTCTGGGAGCCAAATACATATATTACTAAAGCTGAGGCTACCAGACCCGAATGGAGCTCCAAAATGCAGTTCAGAAATTCGGATCCCGAATGCCATTCAGGTCTGGGAGCCTCAGCTTTAGTATTATATGTATATAATATATGGCTTCCATGATGTCGTAATGAAAATTAATGTTCAGACCCATTTGGATGCATTAAACCGAAAAACACATCTGATCGGCCAGAAAGTCACATGCTCAATTCAGTTTCTGTTTTTAACGAAATTCGGACGGGATACGAAATTTGGAAACGGAAGTTCAGATTCGGACACTTTGGGATTTGGAAATTCGGATCGGAAAATTTGTCCAACTTTTGATTCGGAATGAAACGAATCGCACATGTCTAATCAGTAGTATCAAAGCAAAGCTGCATGCTCCATAAGGGTTTTTAGTCTTCCCAGGGTTCAACTGTGGGGTGAAGCGTTCTGTGTATGGATATTTAAATTAATGTATTATTTTTTTTCTATTGATTGAACTCGAGGGACTTTTTATAAGCTAACAATGTAACTATGTATCAGCAAAGGCACACATTGACAAACCATTGGATGCTAAATAATAAGTAAACCAGCACTTATGCTTACACCCCCATTGTCATCTGGAGCAGGTCCCCAAAACCCAATATACATTGATAGTATATGCATGCAACAAAGCTAAGATATGCAGAGCCATCCGGATTTACATGACTGTCATCTCTGAGCCGGCATCTCAGTCCAGGAATTAGATGGTGATCCTGGATGATGCCTGAACAAAAATGGCTCCATTCTTCTGGAGTCTGGAGCAGATGAAGGCACTGAGGATGATTTACTTGGCAAAATCCACTGAACGTAGCTTAAGAATTTTGTTGTACTGATAAAAGGTAGAACTTTTTTTTTTTAAAAAGAAGAATTCTTAAAGTTCTTAAAGAAGAACTCCAGGCATGTAAAAAATGACCCTTGCAGTGGGGCTACTCCACACTGTAAGGGTTAAGTGCTTGTTTTGGTCTGGGGTCTAACATAAAGAAGATACACTCAGCTGATCCTCGGTCTCATCCTCTGCTCTGGCTGTCTGAATGTCCAACGACATCCTCACATCTAGTGCAAGTCAATGGACGTGATTACATCATGGATCCTTAGACTGCTAGAGGCTACGGGGAAGAGTCTAGCAGCCAAGTGGGACCAAGAATTGGGTGAGTATTTTTCTTTCTTAGACCCAAAACCAAAAAAGAGCACTTAAATCTTGCAGTACAGAGGGTAGCCCCACTACATGGGCTATTTTCTTTACATAGGTCGATGTTGAGCCTGATGAAGGGACCCTGCAAGGTACCAAAAGCGTTTGTTTTTCAATAAAATGAACAATTGATGACCCTAAAAGGATTTTTGGTGTGCTGGTGACATTCTTCTCTACCAAACATATTTTGTTTACATGCCTGGAGTTGTTCTATAATATTGGGGCATGTTATTGGGGTCTGTTTATGAAGGTTTTCACCAAATATTTACAGAACCTTCACCCAAGATTCACACACGGACATTTTCTAGCATGCCCAAGGGCATTCTAGAAATACACAGGTGACGCACAGGCTGCCGGAGGTGCCAGCGATGGAGCAAAACATTTTTATTGACCCAAGTTCTTTGGAAGTCATCGGCAGCAGAAAAAGTGATGAATAGACCATTTTACAAGATCAACGTGTGCAGTACAGAAGGGACTTATGTCTTAAAAGAAAGTCCTATATATCAGAGGAAGGATCGAGCAGATTAAATATTCAGAGTGTAATCTAATTTTATTTCACCGTCATAAATTGTATTAGCTATTGCATTAGGGTTTATTAGGCGGATGCTGATTTATGAAGGATAATTTGTATACTCTTTACTTTCCTCTTGGTAAGAGCAGTTTGACTATCCACTTAGAATAATTCCCTCATTTCACATGAAGCATCTTCTGTACTTATATGGTGCATTCATTAACTACAGAAGGCTCCTCTCAATTTCTACAAATTATACGCCTTAAAAAAAAAATGTAATTACCAAATGATGCTGCTTGGTACATATAAAGAAAAAAAATAAAAATAATCCTTTATACAGTATGCAGTAAAACCATTTTGTTTGTGAAGCTGTGAAATAAACAAGCATGACATGAGATGTTGCTTTTTTTTTCCACTTCTGTAATTCTGTCTAAAATAAAGTTTAGAGGCGACCGTTATTTTTAGGGCTTTTTAGTTAATTAAGCTTATTTAAGGAAAATGGTGAAAAAGCTTATAAAATTGCTTAAAGGGGCTACGCACCTTTATATCTTTAGGGCAGGGGTAGGCAAACTCTGGCCAGCCAGCTGTTGTGGAACTACAAATCCGTCTATCTCCCACTCTGACTGCCTTTAGGCGATCCCTTAAGACTCATCTCTTCAGGGAAGCCTATCCCCCCTCAACCTAACCACTCAGCCATTACATTCTCATACAATTCATCCCCACACAGCTACCTCCTCATGTATCACTTCCCCCTCCCTTTTAGATTGTAAGCTCTCATGGGCAGGGCCCTCCTTACCATCCTGTCTGGAATTGTATTGTGATTGTAATGTCTTCCTTATATTGTAAAGCGCTGTGCATGCTGTTGGCGCTATATAAATCCTGTATAATAATAATTAGGCATTGCAAGACGCTGACAGCCACGAGCTTGAGTTCCAGAGGCAGAGGCATGGAGCAGGAGTTTGCCTACCCCTGCTTTAAGCTGGCCATACACCAATCTATTTTTTGCGTTCAACCTGAAGACCGAACGGAAAAAAAATTGATGCGATTCCTCCATTAACACAAACAGCATGTCAATCGAGGAATCGCCCCTGTTTGCATTGTATTTTGACAGGTGGCGCCAGCACCTGTCAAAATACCCAATCAGAGTGAGCAGCTCATTGGCTGCCAGCTCTGATCGTATGAATATTTTCCAGCCGACTCCTTCGATCAGCTGATCAAGGAATGCCGGCTGAAAGGGAGCCAACGGCCCCACACACTGTGCGAATTTCGGCCAGTACATTAAAAACCAGCTGAAATTCGACCCTTTAGAGTCTTACATATGGTACATGAGGCTGTCTCTTTTATTGATTGTTCAGTAGCATAGCTTTGGAAGTAGGAGGGATCTGGATAAAGCGTAGCTAAACCCAAGAATTAAAATGTAATGCAGAGCAAAGCTGCTGGCAGAATCTTTCTCATGCCTGGCTATGTCAGATGTTTGTTCCCCCATCGCATGCTGTGGTTCCTCCCCTAGGCCCCTAAATAACTACTGTTACCTGTACAGCCAGCGGGAAAAACAACATTACTCGGTGGGGGATGCAGCATCCAATGCACCCATGTGTTTCTAGTGCAGTGTTAAAGCCAGAGCAAAGATTCCAGGAACTGGTGGTGGGACATAAGCATATAAAAAGTATTCTTGCAAGATCCTATATGTATATACTGTGTGTATAAAAACAAATACAGTGCATATATGTGTGTGTGTGTGTGTGTGTATATATATATATATATATATA
>NW_017306347.1:1097698-1101309 GCF_000935625.1 Nanorana parkeri | reverse complement strand
TATATATATATATATATATCTGTGTGTACTGTATTTTGTTCCCCTACAACTAGTCTAAGTACCCAAATCTGTCTTCATACCAGCCTTCTGTCATCCTTTGCACAGCTGCATTTAATCTGAAAGAAGACAGATCAGCACTACAATCCAATCAGGCTCTGCTGCATGCCAGCAGTAATGGGATAGTAGGAGAGAGCGAAAGTAAAAGAAGGCTGACCTCATCAGTATTCAGCTGCTCCTCCATTGTCAAATCAGCCTGGCTCAATGCAAATCTCACACAAATCTCCTGCAACAAGCAACAGAGCAACAGAGCGCTCTCCCTGTAGATGCTTGTTGCAGATTAGCCTTTGCTCTTTCCTGCTAATAATTGTTGTATATTGAATTATGCGTTTCATTTATATTGTGACGCTATATAAATACAGGGTCGTTTTGCACGCTGCGCTCATTAACTGAGACTTGTAAAGCAAGTGACTTGCAGCTGACCTCCTCTGTAACGGAATGATTGTTTATTGCTTGCGCCTGTTGTTGTATGATGGTCACATCATCTCCAATTTGATGTAGCAGCTGCTTTCTTGTTCTATAGGTTTGTTTTTTGTTTTTTTTTACAGAAAGTCATGTTCACCCTGCTTACTGATCCAACGTCTAATGCAGGGTTGGCAAGCTGGAATTGTTATACCTCTATAGGAGTGTATGGGGATGCCAAAAGGTAGTGCTTTAGCACCTGACAAGCTCCCTCCCAACAAAGAAGGGTGAACGGAGCAGAATGTTCATCAGGGGAACCTTGCTTTGCTTCACTCATTCCAATGTTGCATTCAGCTTTGGGCTGCTTTGTATTAATGATTTTGCTGCTTCTTTAAGCAGGATTTCACAACCAGGTCAGAAATCCCATTTGGGGCTGGTTGGGGGCCCTGGATCTTCTCCTGCATCATACATAGCCATAAAGCTGTCCTTGAGTCAGGGATTCCCACTACAAATAATATCACCGCCCAACTAATTTTTGCAGCTGTAATAAAAAAACTAAATGGGATGCCACTGGGGATGGTTGGTGGACCCTGGATCTTCTCCTGCATCATACATAGCCATAAAGCTGTAATTGAGTCAGGAATCCCCCCTACAAATAATACCACCGCCCAACTAATTTTTGCAGCTGTAATAAAAAAACTAAATGGGATGCCCCTTTTACTTACACAAATCTGTTATCATGTGATGCAGCAGGTCCTGAGTCTTTTAACTTGTAGACTGCAGAGTAGAGGGATCCACCTATGGGTGACTACATTACTATTTGGTTGATGTGGACACTTTCAATGGTTGTCAAGGGTAGGGAGTTGGGAGCAATGGGATGGGGGAGTTGGGAGAAATGGGTTAGGGGGTGAAATGGTGGATTGAGCGAGGGACAAGGAAGAAGGGTGGAAAGGGTTAACAGGGTTGCCTTGATTTTCCTCAGAGCTGGACTAAAAAGCTGGACCTCTAGTGAGCAACTAATGGGAAATGTTTTAGCTGCCATATGTTATATTATTCTAAGTAGCCGGCCTCGTAATCCAGACACCGTGCCAGACAGCACAGCTAGATACATGACCTTCACTGCAGCAGCACAGCTTGATCAAGAGCAAAGGGTCAAGAACCATCCCTAACTTGCTGATTGCACAGTTTACCCTGCTTTACATGTACAGTTATGTGTCTCTTTTATTCACTAGGTGCATTGTCATGAGGTACTATTCCTTTAAAAAGCCCATTTAATGTGTATCAAGGGATAAAGAAACATTTTTCTGCACCCCATTTCCTATGTTTTCATGCATTGTTGAGTCACTTAATCTTGTTTCCACGTCAGAGGTATGGCTTTTTGGCCACAAGGCTGCAGAAAAATGTCAGTTGGTACTCTAGACCAGTGCTCCCCAACCTTTTTATCGCCGCGGACCGGTCATCGTTTGATAATTTTACCGCGGCCCGCTGATTGTTTATATTTTATAATATATATATTGATCGCCTGTGCCGCCTGTTGTCTTCACACACGCCGGAGCATACAGCTGTCCCTCCTCTGTGTCACAGACTTTACTGCAGTTCATTGTACAAAGTTTTTACAATGAACAGTAAAGTCTGTGACACGGAGCTGGGCAGAGCAGAGTCGGGAGCGCTGCTTCTCCTGCGACCCGGTACCATTTGATCCTTGGACCGGTACCGGGCCGCAGCCCGGGGGTTGGGGACCACTGCTCTAGACTGATGAATCAAAATCGGAAATATTTGGCTGTAGCAGGAGGCAGTTTGTTTACTGAAGGGCTTGAGAGCGGTACAATAATGAGTGTCTGTAGCAACAGTAAAGCATGGTGGAGGTTCCTTGCAAGTCTGGGGCTGCATTTCTGCCAATGGAGTTGGAGATTTAGTCAGCATTAATGGTGTCCTCAATGCTGAGAAATACAAGCAGATACTTATCCACCAAGCCATACCATCAGGGAGGTGTGTGATTGGCCCCAAATGTATTCTGCAGCAGGACAACGACCCCAAACATACAGCCAATGTCATTAGGAACTATCTTAGGAGTAAATAAGAACAAGGAGTACTGGAAGTAATGTTTGGCGCCCACAGAGCCCTGATCTCAACACCATAGAGTCTCTCTTGGATTACATGAAGAGACAGAAGGATTTGAGGCAGCCGACATCCACAGAAGGTCTGTGCTTATTTCTCCAAGATGTACCGGAACAACCTACCTGCTGAGTTTCTTCAAAAGCTGTGTGCAAGTGTTCCCTAGAAGAAGGTAAAGGGCGGTCACACCAAATATTGATTTGATTTGGATTGATCTTCTGTTCATTTACTTTCCATTTTATCAATTGATCAGAATAAACTATGAACACTTTTACAGTATTTCTGGAGGCATTCTTTTTTTTACACCTGCCTAAAACTTTTGCACACTACAGTATGTGACCTACTGCCATTAGAAACAATAGCAAACCTCTGCACATGTGTTAAAATGTGCACAGGTATAAAATGCATAGATGTAAATGAGACCTAAAGGAACAGCTGCATACTGATAAGGTCATTCCTTTACTCACTCTGCTTCCTCCTCCTTTCAACATGTTCCCTTAAGCACATGTGCATGTAGTAGAGTCTTCTCTATGCCAGTCTAAGGGTTCCTGTGCATTGGGGTGACAGGAGGTTGATATAAAACCAACTGGTGCTTGCGCCAGTTGCAATAAAAACATATGTAATGGCATTTTGATGAATGCATAACTACATGAATTGTTTGTGTTTAATAGCTCCCTGGGGTTCGGCTTTAATGTATGCAATGCATGGCCTCAATATTCTTTTTCTTTTTGAAAAATAAGAATGTACTGAAATATGCTATGAATTCCAGCAAGACAGCTAATGTATTTGAGCTATTACTGCCTACCCAGTTACTGAACTCAACAAGCACATTATGCTCTACCTAAAAGCCTTCCACTTGTATTGTTAAAGGGGAAAATAGTTTGTTACACCTCGTGCACACATTCCTTACTGCAATCTGCAGTGGTTGGAAGATTTGCAGAATTGAAGTTGTTGTTGGAATGAGTCATGTCTGTTTATCAGCCATAGTGAATAAATGCAATGTGTATTTGTTTTGTGTGTGTGTGCATATATATATA
>NW_017306347.1:1070076-1096769 GCF_000935625.1 Nanorana parkeri | reverse complement strand
CTGCTTTTTATGCAGCCACAAGGTGGAGCTCTAGGCTCCCTTTTCACACATTTGTAGGTAATCATTATATGCTTTGGTGAAAATCAAAAGAACCCAGTAGCTCAAGCTGGAATTTTTTACACACAGGTGATTGAGCCAAAGCCATGACTTCTCCCCATCGCGAGCGCTTATGTCCCTCTACATGGCTCTATCCAAGGTTGCCATGACAGTGTCTGAAAGGAGATAACTAAGGCTGTTCTTTCTTTTTCAATAACCCATAGTGCTTTGGGAATTCTTTGTTATGTATTACATTTGTAATAATAAACTTAAAGGAGAACTATGAGATGAGTGATTTCCACTCACCTCATAGTTCTAGTCGACCTGTGACAATGAGACTCTCACAGGTCGGCTCAGTAGATCGGGAGGTGAGCGAACACATACCGGGTTCGCTCACCTCTCGATCCTGTCACGGCTCTCTGCCGTGACAGGGGGAGGGCTGGATTCCCCTCTCCCCGCTCCGATCTGCCAGCGCAGACTGGCGGAACGGACGGGGGCGTGTACACCTGGCTCTGCCTCTAATTAGGCAGAGCCAGCTGTCACTCACGCAGCTGGGTGGATCCCGTCATCTACGTCGGGATCCGCTCCGGCTGCGGCGTCTCAGTATACCGCGAGCTGTAGCTCGCGGTATACTGAGCTTAGGGTAACGGGAGGACGCTAGTTTGTGTCCTCCCGTTACCCTAAGGAGAACTATGGGGAAAAACACTGACCCCATAGTTCTCCTTTAAAGGTCCCAAATCCTGTGATGCGCAAAAAAATAAACTTCCCCTGATTGATCCAAATCCTCCTTCATTTATGTCTCACATGCTCCCCTTCCAAGACACAGTGGGAGGGTTCAGCAACAGAAGCAGTGCTGTCAATCCAGAATGCAGTGGGTGGGGCTAGGTGTGGCGGGGCATTAACTGCCAAACCAAAGGATTGTGAGCCATAAGTGCTCAGAGCCACGTCCACTGCAATGATTTCTCATCCTACTGTAGGGCAAGCAGGAGCAGCCTACATCAGGGCAAAAATTATGCTGTGAATAAGCATTGTTGTCACCCAATCATAGAAAGCTGCATAAAATGGACATTGCTGGCAGAATCAACAGTTATCCGGGACTGAGTTGGACTAACTTAAACCTTTACATGCAGATCTACTTTTAATTATGTGCTACAGCACATATTATTTTTTTAATTGGAGGCCAGAGTTTTAAGATATAACAAGATATAATTCAATCCAAAGTAATTTTAGTTTCCCATTAAGCAACAGAGATTTAAGTCTAAGTCAGCAAATGTGCCATTGCTCATTATTTCCACTGGACAGCCATTTATTAGGAATAATAGGATTCACCTAGACCAGAGCACCGGGCAACAGAGCATATTCTACCCATTAAAAATGCATGCTTTTTTTTTTTTCCTAAGAAAGATTTGCTTTTTCGAAAATTGCATTGGGGTTGTGCTATTGTGTTCAGTTCGGAAGCAAACTGTACTTCACAGAGCCCTTGCTTCATACCTGGCAGCAAAGCAAAGTAGATCAACTCTGAGTATTACAATGTTCCCAATACGGATGTAAAATGAAGACTGAAAGTCGGAGACGTATCTCCAAACACAACAAAGGTCATTCATCCAGCTTGTTTCTGTTTTGTTTTTTCCGAGCGATATCATTTTCCTGCGCTCTGCATTTACAGTCGTCTGTATCAGGCGGGGAATTTAGCAACAGACAGGAAAGCCTGTCTCACCTCTCCCAATACTTCAGAAAATATGTTGCAGCTCAGAACTTGCTGAGCTGGGGAACGGGAGCAACGTGATTTAATTTGGCTGCACGTTCCTGTAATCTCGGGGAAGATTACAGCTGCAAATCACACCATCCCCGCCTGTCTGTTCCTTCCGTCTTAAACCTTCTGCTAGAAGTGACATCCAGTGCGGCAGGAAGGTGGATTGGGACCGTGAATTAAAGAGAGAGTGCATCCACTCCAACAAACTCAACAGATCTCGCCGCTGACGTCGAGGCCGCCGAGCCAAGAGGACGGTTAACATGTTACACGGCTGACTAAGCCACATCAAATGAGTTGTGAAAATGCAGGATGAGTGGATTGATTAAATGTATCATCCTGTGCAGTGTAGCAGCAGAAAGCAAACATCGGAGCTCATGCAAGATTAGGCTTTAGTAAATAGAACTCTTCCATAGTTCGGGAATCAGGCCTTGCCTTGTGGGACCTGTTTCCTGTAAAGAAGCGCTTCGATAACTATTCTTTTCTTATAAAACGGACTCATGATATAATGATATTTCGGAAGAATGACCCTTTCTGGGAAATTATAATTCAAGGCAATGGAGTTCGCTCATCATGTCTTTAATGTGAACTTGCCTGGCCTAAAACATTTTTATGGTGGCAATGGTGCTAGACTGTGGTGGATTGAATTGGACACCAATTCATCCAGTGTATGAGAATGCATAGAGCATGTTCGCATACATGATACATGTTCTACCTTAGTAAGACCTGACAAAGGGGATATTTGTATGAGCACCCAAAATGTGTTGGGACTTCTATGCTGTCCTCTCAACCCTACATTGAAGTACCTGTTTTGGTCTTCAAATTAAAGTTGAATTCCATGTAAATCTAAAATTTTAGCATGCTGTGGGACACTCCCCTCCTCCGTGCTCATTTTTTTTCCAGGACCGTAAAGTGAACTATTTACCTTATTCCTCACTCAATAGGCTTTCTCCTCTCTGTATGACTGCTGCCCCAAAGCCACTGCTAGAGATGCACCAATATCGTTTTTTCGGTATCGAGAACCGATATTTATCTTTTGGTACTCACCGATAACGATTATCGGTACTTCCGCTAGCCTGGCTTCTTGATTGCCCTGGATGCCTGCTCCATGCTGTTTGGCCAGCTCGATACTGATTGGCCGGGAAGCCGGGTTCCCAGCCATCCTGTGAGTTTTTGACATAGTGAAGTAATCAGTGTCCCTTCATTTCCACATATAACAGTGGTTGTGCAAATGATAAGAATACATTTTTGGTACAATGGTGTGGGATATGACTTGTTAGCACCCCTATCCCAGATAGTCCTGTTTGCATTACAAATATTGATTGATATTGATCTATACTCTCATTGATATGGGGTGCCAGTATGGTGGATTTTTCATTTGGCGATAATGTACCCGGGCACATTTTATTTTAATATTAGCGTTGGTAATGAAGGGACATTGTGGTAAGATCTTCTGGGAGGAAATTTTGTGTTGATTTAGTTAGCAATTCTGTATGTGGTAATTACATTTTTGGGACACACGTATATCCAAAATGTCTGTTGTAGTCCTACACAGTAGAAATATTGTGTGTACATTGTATGATTGGAGCTGTGGACTACAAACCTTGGATGTTTCATAGGTTACTTTTATTGTTCCTGATTATAAAACTCAGATCAGCGGGCAACCTTATGTAGGAGCTGGGTAGTGCTCCTGTCCTCTTTCAAACCCAAAAGACCAAGGGCACCGTGCATGCATGATCTTTCTCTATAGGCTGTAATGGAAAAGCTGTGTACTTGCAAGCTTGCAGGAAAGTGACTTTTCCATTAAGGTCCAAGGAAAGGAGATTGCATATGTGCAGCACTTTGTAGCCTGTTGGATAAACAAAGGGGTAAAGGGGTATTTTAAGGGGAAGGGGGCTACTTACCCTAAGAGTACATTTACCAATTAACACCTGTGGATCTACTTTTGGTATACAGATTTGTATTTATTTTTTGAAAACTGCAGCATAATGTCATAACGGGTCAAACAGAATTGTCTGTTTGGTTTTGTCTATACTATTCTATGTTGCTACGTGACTAAAAAAAACATTCATGCATTGTTTATAGTTGTAATGCATTAGACATGTGCACTGCCAAAAAATTTGTTTCGTTTCGTTTCGTTTTGAATTCGTATTTGTGTTATTTCGTTTTTCGGGATTCGGGTGTGAAAGTCAATTCGGATTCGGACGAAATTCGGTAGCGGTAGTTCGTTCGAACGTTCGTTTCGTTTTCGTTTCTTATTCGTTTCGTTCATACGTTCGTTCGTTTGCAGCAAAGTGACATTTGAGGAGGGAACATGTTTTTCTCCTTCTCTAATGTCACTTTGCTCCAACGAACGAAACGAATAAGAAACGAAAACGAACGTTCGAACGAACTACCGCTAACAAATTTCGGAAACGGAAATTCGGATTCGTTTGCATTCGTTATATCTGTCATTCGGAATTCGGATACATCCGAATGTCCGAATTTCCGAAAATTTGTCCGAATTTCGATTCGGAACGAAACGAATCGCACATGTCTATAATGCATGCTCCAGAGGTCTATAGGAATTAATGCTGCTGCAGGGGAATGTCCATCAATGTGCTTCCATGCAGTTTAAAGAGAATTTCAACTTTTTGCAAAAATTAAATAAATAAATGGAAAAAAAAAAGTAATTGCACACTTCTTTGTAAAAGAAAACAATTAAATGTATTATTTTTTTGCATAGGAGGCAGTAAAGCATTGCAACTGTGATCAGTAGATAGCGGTTGCAATGTACTGGCTCCTGCAGACTCTTCTTCCTATCCATGCAGTAACACACTACAAGTGCGGTGACACAGGGAGTGTTGCAATCAGACCATGTATCATGTTATACCCTAAGTATTGAGGTAACATGAAACATGGTCAGAAAGGTAAACTTAGCCTTTAATACGTGGTTCCACCTGCACTTTGAATGCATTTTATAGATGCACATTACTGCATGCACATAGGTGTGAACAGAACTTGTGATCATATACATACTGACTGATGTTTTATTATAAGAGGTTTTATGAATGTCTCCCTATGTGTTCATTGGGAACCCAAAAAGACAAAGATCCCTAAAAATATAACCAGGAAAATTTTTTTTTTTTTTTTTTTTTTGGGGGGGGGGGGGGGGGGTTGCTACACACTGAACAACATAGTACTAGAGACTCAGCTGGTTCTCCTTCATGGCGGACATTGCTGAACTCAGAATGTGCAAAACCATGAATGACCAAATATAGACCAAACTTTAAATATGAGTTACAGGAATAGTAATGATAGTGTGGTATTGCGGTTAGTGTACATGGACTTCAGACCTGAGGATTAAAGTAGATGTTGCCATCCATTGCACATGGCTATAGCAGAACATTGCCCTTATCTGCATTTCTCAATTATTCTTCCAGTAGTGGGGAGTGCTGGATTACTCTGTGTGTATTTTAAAGGTTGTAAGTTTTTGTTTTGGAGTAGACTGCCAGTTCTATTTGTCTTAGAACTTCTAAAGTTGGTTCTGAGGAAAAAATAAATATAGGATGAGGAATAAAAGAGTCACTCCAGGTATGAAAGTCCAGAATTGTATTTTATTTAAGACTGCCAAGGAAAAGCCGACATGTTTTGGCTGCCAAACTGAAGCAAGGCACAAGGCTTCCGACAGAACTCTCAGCATTAAATTACATGTACTATTGGTACTAATGTGCGATCCAGATTTCAGACTTTTGATCCTTTTAAAGTTTATCTAACCCTAAAAGTAAAAAAAAGTAATTTTATATTGCAGCTCACCAATTCTTAGATGTGGTAGTTGCATTCATTTTCCTTTTATAGGATTTTTATCCTTTATTTTAAACTGGTGACCTGGCCAGTAAGTCTGTTTTTTTTTAAACTTCCTGTAACAGGCCAAACTGTCCAGCAAAAGCGGCAGATAGAGGGTTGAAACAAACCATTTTACACTAACAGGGGTGGTTACAATGGTCAGTTTTTATTCATTTATGTAAAACTTTACCCCAAAAGGGGAAAAAAAAAATTGCTTAAAAAATGTTAGCTGGAGTCCATCTACATCTGCTAGTCCATCTAACCAAGGGGTAGCCAAACTCTGGCCCTCCAGCTGTGGTGAAACTACACATCCCATGATGCATCTCTCTCCGGGAGTCATGTCTGTGGCTGTGAGAATCTTGCAATGCTTCATGGGATTTGCAGGTCCACCACAGCTGGAGGGCCGGAGTTTGGCTACCGCTGATCTAACCCAACGTCCCCACAGGGTGACAATGCTGCTGTCCAACGGCGGTTTAGTTGATCCTCCATAGAGTAGAGCCACCCTAAGACAGATAGTATGTTTCTGGCCGGATTTGTGCGCTGCAATATATTAAATTTAGTTTTTTGGGTTTAGATATGCTTTAAAGAAGAACTCCAGGCACATCTAAAAATTAACCCTTGCAGTGGGGCTACCCTGCGCTGTGCATTCATGCGCACATCCAATGTGAATGATGACTTGGTTTGGAAAGTGAAGAGTGTCTACTCCTTTAGTAAATCCATCCCTGTAAGTAAGTGCTATTTCCATGAAACACATTCAAGGACTCTTCAAGGACTTCATTTCTGTATGTGATGTTTGTTTCAATAAAAATATCTGTAATGAAGGATTGTGTATTGGCGTACCATTATCCAGCATCTCTCAATGTCCTCTATTGGTCTGATTCCTAAGTCCGCTTTAAGGTGGCACCTTCCTTCACCCCTTCCAGTACGGTGCATGTTCAAGATGAGTTGCATGATGTGATCAGTGGGCCAGCAGAAAAGCAGGAAGAAGCCAGCCACCAGCGATGTCATTATCATTATTATACAGGATTTAGGCACCAACTGTTTGCACAGTGCTTTACAACATATGGGGAGACAGTATAATTACAATACAATACCATACAAAAGCATTAGAAAGATAAGAGCTCATGAGAGCTTACAGCCTACAATGAGATACGAGTGCTACAGGATGAGCAGATTGAAGGAGTGGATGCACAGATTTTAAGGGGAGGTAGGACAGGCTTCCCTGAATAGGTGGAGAAAATAAAAGTTCAGTCTTTAGGTGGGGGCAGGATAGCCTGCGCTGAAGAGATGAGTTTTTTGGGGATCACCTAAAGACAGACAGAGTAGTAGGAGATAGCCAGCTAGGTTGTGGTAGCCGAATAGGGTGTGCCTTATTTTAATCATGTTACATAACCACACTACTCTTCTGGAGAAAAAAAGCCCTTTCTTCCCAGAGATCTCAAAACATATCGCAATTAGGACCCGACATTGTTAAAATACACATTACTGTGTTTATAGCAATAACTCCTGCAGTATGCATTTTCAGTCACTAGATGGCAGTGTTCTGTTATACCTATGGTATATTCTCTGTTGTATTGAATAAGGTAGAAAATAAAGCTGTGGCTTCCTTCCTGTTTTCAAGCCATGTGCAGCATGCCTATCAGACTGTGTGCTTGTGTTTCTCTGTGAGGTTGTGAAAGAAGTTCCAACAGAAATCTCCCTGGAAGGCACTGGTGACATAGCTCTCCCATGGAGCATCTATGAGGCCCTGTCTATGTCACCAGTGCCTAAGAAGACCAAGAAAGGGGATCCCAGCAAAGGTAAATAATAGACAAAGATAGTTCATTTAATGTCACTGTAGTATGATTTCACATCAGTATGCAGAGCTTTATGCTGATATGAATTTTTATAAAAGGGGGTAAAGGTCCACTTTAAGTGAAAAACTTCTCATTTTTTTTCTTCCAAGTATAGCACTAAAAATATATCCTCTGGAAATGCACCAGAATATGTCAGCAATAAAAAGTGGTAAAAGAAATGAATAAAATAAATTGTTCCAGTATTCCTGGAATTCAGCACCGTGGACAGCTCCGGTTAGCTGCAGAATGTTAGGCTTATTGATCCCACTAGAAACTATTCTCTGGATTTTAAACCTCTGTGGATTTTGGGGCCATTTAGATCTTTGTGTGTGCATAGAGGTTTTAGTTTGCTTTTTTTTGGAAGGGGGGGTTGTAGCATTACGCAGGTGTGTTGTCATCAATAAGCATTTCCTGTGGATTGAGGTACGTTTCCCGCGCATGTTGGAATTTAGAATTTGAAGTCGATAGAGTTAAGACATTGACCAATTCATTTTAATACCTGTTGCCAATGTGTCAAAAAAGCATCAAAATGCACATTGGATGCATTTTGATAAGTTTTTATCGACTTTTATGAGCCTCCCATCGCACAAAACACAGAAAAAAAAATGGGCATGTAATGTTTTTTTTAAAACACACTAAAGCTACTACAATGGCCTCCTTGTTCACCCATGGAAGGTGAGTATTGAGTACTTACAATACCTGTTGAGACATATAGTATACAGTATATATGTGGATGTTACTTTGACATGTACAACCCACCTAAACACTGTTGCTGATCAAGTACACCTCTTCATGGTATTCCCTGATGGCAGTGGCCTCTTTAGCAGGATAATGCACCCTGCCACTCTGCAAAAATGATTCAAGAATAGTTTGAGGAACACAAGGTGTTGACTTGGCCTCCAAAATTCTTCAGATCTCAGTCCAATTGAGTATCTATGGTACATGCTGGAAAAACAAGTCCGAACCATGGCGGCCCCAACTCGCAACATACAGGACTTAAAGGATCTGCTACTGATGGCTTGGTTTAGCAGAACTATTCAACTTGTGAATCCCTTAAATAATTGTTCTGTGTAAATAGAGGCAAATTATAAATGTTCTTAGTATATTTTCTTTTCCGGTTGAATGTAACTATTGGAAAATACCTCTTTATGGCCACTAGATGGAGCTGAGGAGTAAAAGAAATAAGTATTGATTTGCTATGCTCCTCTGCTCCATCTAGTGGCCATAATACAGTATTACATTAGATTGCATTCCACCTATAAACAAAATATACTAAAAACAATTGTTTTTGCCTCTAGCCATACAAAACAAACATTCACAGAGATCCACAGGGTGAATGGCTCTGGGACTTGTTTATAAACAAAATATTGTTTATAAAAATTGTTTATAAATTAATTTCTAAACTTTTCCTCCTTTTTTTCATCACCAAAAACATCTTCTAACACCAGTGACGTTTTCTACTCAGTAACTCCACAAAAGGGGAAAGAAAAGTAGTTTTAGCTTAAGAAAAGTGTAGCACAAGAAGAAAAAAAAAAGAGTCATTTATAGATGGTGCCCATTACCAAATCCATTCCACAGATGCCAACCAAAATATTTACTTGTGGCTGTCAAATGCAGAAATTGTAGGGCCATAAAAATGATACATGACAGCAGCTGTTAGAAAGTGTTCTAGTCACATCCACTGTTTGCTAACTGCTAATAAATCTTTCCCTCTTCTATTTAGTCAGGCCGAGTTTCCAGGACCGTGGGAGCCTTTTCCTCCTCCATACCCAACGGCTTCTATTAGCATGCACTTTTCACCTGCAAGCGAGAGCCGCCATAAATTTCCAGCGCTGATTCTTTTAATCTGCTAAGTGAGGCTCGATAACAACCCTAAAATGATAACAGAGGGCTCGGATTATATTTTTATAAATGGAGGAAGCAGCTTCCCGAATTACCTCTCATTTTAGGTGTGCAGGAAGCGCCGGCATCCATCATATTTTATGATCGCGCTATTCTATTGTCTGTCGTTTGATCCGTGGATTGGAAATCGCTCTCTAAGTAGCCAGATGGGCTCCCTTCTTCTCCAAGGTTTACCGTTTGCTGTGCAGAGTCATAAACAGAATCCAAAAAGGGATTTTATTTCTCCGTAGCTTTGTGCCGTAATGAGCCTACCGACGGCAATTTGGTAAATACGGTTTGCGTTGGTGTAAAAATTAATTCCAATAAGTTTTCTTGGAGGGGCTGTTGGGTTAAGTCTCTGCGATAGGGTGAGAAGTTCAGGAAAGGAAGGCGTATCTGTATCTGTAATGTAGTAATAAACATAGTGATGTGATAAAGGCCATTAGTAGTAAATGCCATAGCTTGGTGTTTCTTTCCTTACAGTCAGTAAAGCTGAATGCCTGCAGAATGGCTAAATGCATAGATGAAATACATATATAGGAGCTGTATTACCTGCCAAAGGATTTGTATTTCTGTCCAGCCTGAGATTTACACAGATCTGCCACACAACACAGGGCAGGAGGCCTGATTTGTCCCAGCTGCAGTTGCAAGTTGTGACACACACACACACACACACACACACACACACACATTGTGAGTGAACAGTGAAAGGAGCAAAAGACTGCTGGGGAAGTTAGGGAAACACATACATGCTCGCTCGCTTATCAATCATCTCCCTGCAGGGAGTGGTGAAAGTCTATTACTGCTCCCTGCAGGGATTCCCCCACCCTTCTCCGATCCTCCAGCTCTGACTGGAGGAACGGACTTGGAGGGGCGGGCATAGCTGGCTCTGCCTGTAGATAGGCAGAGCCCACTGTCAGTCAGCCAGCTGGGTGGATCTTGACAGTATTGTCGGCATCCGTCCCGGCTGCGGTGCTCTCAGTATATAGCGGGCAATATCCCTCTATATACTGAGCTTTGGGTCACGGGAGGGGGTTAGTATATCTCGTCCCATGACCCTAAAGAGAACTAGGGGATAAAAAGGTTACCCCATAGTTCTCTTTTAATCCTTGCAGTGCGGAGGTAGCCCCACTGTAAGGGTTAAGATTCGCTTTGCTTTAATGGGCAATTTACATCTCACAATGAACAATCATAGTCATATGAAGTAAGTAGCATTAAGTATATACTATTCATAGGTTCTCGCTGTATAATACATTAGGATTGACTATTCAGCTTCTTGCATAAACCCACCTGGTTCTCCTTATGAGTAAACCGCTCTTTTTTTTCATAGAAAACCTGTTTGCTGTTCTTCATTCAAAAAGTAAAAAAATAGAGTCACTTGCAGCCTTTCCGCCGACTCCTTTCACATGATAAGAAGCCGCTCGCAGTGAAGACACACAATAGGCTTATATTGCTCTTCTCCTAGAAAATGTTTCTTAAAGGAATTACCATCTGCTATGTGTGCACAAAATATAAAAGGCAAGCAAAGCAGATAATGTAATCTGCTGTAAAGGAAAATGTTTCCCAACAAAAGTGCAGGCTGTTCCTGTGATTGATGTTAAGTTATCGCTCCGACTCCCCGAATATTTAATGCCTTCACCGGGAAAGGTCGGCTGCCGGTGACATTTCATACATTCAGGGATTCCACAGATCAAACCATCCCTTCTACTTACATCCCTAACAATGTGCAGCATTTTTAATCCATCCGTCATGTGGCTTATTGAGAATTTCAGACACTGCTTGTGTGTTTATAATATTGAGGCTGAACTTTAGGCAGATAATGAATGATCACCCTTTAAATCAGTTGCATGTTACTTCCAGTTGTAGTTGAATGTTCTTGCAGTTTGCCATCCCTGGTTCCTCCCGCCCACCCTGATCAACATGCTGATTATTTTTAATAAAACCTTTCCATTTTGATTGCATACCTCATTATAGACTCAATGATGCCATCACTGGGTCTCTGTGCTTCTTTATTTAATTCAGGTAGATCATGGCTGGTGGCGCTGGGGGAATTCATCAGGGTGCTGTGCATTGCTTCTTGAAAACATCACAGCACCTTGCCTCAGTATTCCTCTGAAGAGACCTTATGACTGATGCAAGCAGTGGGCTTGCTCTTGGAAAGAGTTATGTATTGATGGGGGGTGTCAGTCTGGAGGTGTGGGTGTTCCTAGGCTGGCTGTATTTGTATGTAAACCATGTTAGGTGTAGCTCACACGTGATGCTGAGCCTCCATGACTAAAATAACCTAAATCTAATGAATGAAAGGGGCAGGCCAGGGACAGCCAGGAAGGGAAAGAAAGAGCTAGATGTCTAGCTGGCCTGCATGGTCTAGAAGTCCTCTAGCTAGGGAATCAGGAGGGCTCTTTCTGACTTGCTTCAGGTTCTAAGTCACATTGTGAGAAGCTTACAGTGTGCAGTGAAATCAGGGCAAGCTATTTCAGTCCAGGAGAGGCTGTGCAAGACTGAAGGCAAGGCTGGAGATTAACCTTAAAGTCCAACTCCAGAAAGATTAAAAGTTGCTATTAAATCATGGTATTATCACAGGAATAAACTAGCAAACCATACAACTGGCATGAACGAGCAGTTAGCATGCAGGAACTGGCCAGAGGCTAGTTTGTGGATGTTTCTAGAATGGGAATCCAGAGTGTGTACCTAGAGGAGATGGCTGATGGCCATGGTCACTCTGACAAGTAGTAATTTTGGAGATGTTTCTAGGATGATAATCCTGAGGGGATACTTAGAGAAGAAGAAAACTGGCCAGCCTGACAAGAGGTAAGTTTGGAGATGTTTCTAGGATGAGAATCAAGAATGTGTAACTAGAAGGCATTGAAGTTGGCTATGGCTACCCTGGCTAGAAGTAAGTTTGGAGAAGTTTCTAGGGTGAGGATCCTTAGTGGATACCTAGAGGAGATGACATTTGTCCATGGCCACTCTGACAAGAAGTAAGTTTGGAGACGTTTATAGAATGGGAATCCTTAGTGTATACCTAGAGGAGATGGAAGTTGGCCATGGTCATCCTGACAAGAGGGTACAGACTAGGGAAAGAGGGATGTGTGCTAATGTACTCAACCATCTGCAATGAGGCCCACATCATAGTGTGCCTCGGCTTATTTACACTTGCACATCTGATCTTCTGCACCTGCACAAAATGCACAAAATGTCACTCTTTTTTTTCTGTGGAGGTGACAGGTGCTCATTAAGATTCCAAAGCAGGCTGAGAACAAAATTGAAAACCCACATCACAACCTACAGTATAATAATAAAAAATGCAATTGACTTCCGAATGGTTCAGATAAGACACATACAACAGGCACATGATGGATTCTTTTCGGGACGTTTGTCACAATGTTGGCTGTGAGGAAGAATCTGTGTTATTAAAAGGTTGATTTATGGTTGGTTTTAGTGTTTGCGTGAAGGCAGCTGCCTCTTTTTTTTTCTCCTGACTGAAAATGTATTCCTTCCCCTTCTGGCAATAGCTATAAATTTAAACCCTATCACCACTATTCTAGATATCAAACACTCCCTTGAAATACACCCAAATTATTTTAGTTATTTGCTAGTAGGTCATTAAAGAAGAATGCGATCCAATGAAAAGACTTGAGATTGAGTTAAAACGAGGAGCTGATGATATCACTTAATACACCCAATTTTCCATTTTAGATTTTTTTACTTACAATAAAAAAAAAACAATTAAATACACAATCCAGGAATTGTCACTTATGAATATTTGGTCTCGATGACAGCTCTGGTTCATGCTGATTGACTGTACATCTTATACAGAGCAGGGGATAGACATAGAGGGTTATGCACAAAGCTGCCGAAAGGCAGCCGAGTGAATAACAGACCCGAAGTGAAGTGAGCCGAACGCTGTTCAGCTATTCACTTCAGGCTTGTATGGCTGATTTCAGCTGTACATCGGCTGAAATCAGCCATACATCGGTAAGCCGGAGTGAAGAAGGAGTTCGACTCGGCATTCGTACACTCGGTACGAAGTTCCGGTAAGTTCTCGGTAAGGAGTTCGACTCGGCACTCGGTACCTCCGTGGTACCGAGCAGAATAGAAAAACCGTGAAAAAAGGAAATACAAATTGTTTACAAATGTATATAAATTATACATTTAAAAAAATAAAGATTTAAAAAACAAAGAAAAAAATTAAAGATTATTGAAAAAAGAAAATTTTAAAAAAGAAAGAAACAATTGAGTGGAGCTAGCAGTGATGGCTAGCTTTGCACAACTGTTTCCTACCAGCCGGCACCTGCTAGAGTCATCTAGCAGGTCCTGGCCAATGAATAACAACTGGGTAGAGCCGGCCGTGACATCACGGCCAGCTCCGCCAAGTTGTCATTGTTTAAGGACAGTTCAGCGTCCCCAGGTAAATGGATCTGATCTGTCATTGCAACTGGGCGGAGCCAGCTGTGAGATCACGACTGGCTCCGCCCAGCGGTCAGTTGCGAGGCTTTGGGCCGTGCACTGGTCGGCCGTTTGCCCCGCTTCGGGTTTCACTTCGGCCCAGTCGAACCAAAGCATATGCCTTCGGCTCGGCTGAGCCGCTCAGCCAACTTCGGGAGCTGTAAGGGGTTATAGTGAGCTATGGCTGATCCTTCGGCTAGCTTTGTGAATAACCCTCCTAAAGAGCCAAATGGTGCAATTTCTTTAAATTTTTCTGACTCCTAGAGGAATGAGGATCCCATATTCAATGTTTGTTTTTTGCTTTTAGAAATTGTACTGGGGGTTACGGTATAAGGCCAGATTATTTGCAAATAGTGTTCAACAGTGTTCTTTGAAGCTGCTCCGTTGCTATTATAAAACTGCCAAAAAAGGGTCTCCTGGAAAGAAAATTGAAAATGCTCACTTCTATTTATTGAAGAGAATCCACAGTCTAAAACAGTGGTTGTCGCCTTATGAAGTATGAGGGGCCTCAATTGTGGCCCCTGAGAGCTCCAAAGGGCTGCGCATAATATTCAATAGCTGTCAGAGAGAAGAGATGGTCAGAGACTGTGGACATGCAACAGGTTTGGTTGGAGACTTAAGACACTCTGCAGGAGACCCTCAGAGACAAGGGATATGCTACATGAGACTGCTAGAGATCACTTACATAACATTACAGCTTACTTTCAAATGAATGATTCCACTACTGACTGCTTTGGCCAGAAAGGGCCAAGGGCCACTTGTGTCCCTTAGGTCACAAGGATGGGCACCAGGGATCTAAAGACTCTTCTCAACCTGACACTTTATGTTGGATTCCTGGTCACTGCTGTGCCCAGAGACTCCTTGCACCATCCCATACATCTCTACGGGACATGTGAGCTATGTAGGGGCCTGTGGAGTGCATTGGAGACCACAAAATGAACACTTCTGGAAGGGTCTGGATCTGAAGAAACTTTGGGCATTTCTCTTTCTTGTTACAACAGCATTTGGAGGTATGAACAAATAAGTATTTACAACCTTTTTTTTAGGGGACCCTTTTTTTTTTTACAACGCTGGTTACAATTAGGACAGAGCGTTGTCAGCGTTAACAGGAAGTGCCCCAAGATGGGCCTTTAAAGCAGGATCAACAGGGATTCTTTCAATGAAAGCTGAAGTTTTGACATGAGATTGGCATATTAAACGTTACATGAGATTTTAGGGCATGGGTTTACGTTACTTTAAGAAGAACTCTCAGTGTTGCCTGTAACAGCCAGTCGGATTCTACACACACATTATTTTAGCATGAAAAGTAGAATCTGGTATTTTTAGCCAAAGAATCTTTATGTCAAATGCTCTATATGCGGGAAGCATACTTATATTAAATCATCAAACATTACCAGCTTAAAATGAAATTTCACCTCTTGACCCAAGAAAAAGAAAAATCAATAAATTCTTTCCATGGGCACATACATTTTTTTTTAATTAATGCAGACTTTTATCATTGCAATTCCTTATATGATTCTGTAGCTGCAGTTCTGCCTGATTCATGTTGGTTAGGCTAGACCTTGAAAGGAATGTAAAATCTTTTAATGTATTTTTTATTGAAGCACGTGAAAGTAATCAGCATCATGTAAACCATCTTATCAAAATGTGTCAATGTTGAAAAAAAATCTGTTTTCTATGTAAAGTTTTTTTTTTAATTATTCATGTGCATGAATGGCAGTGCTGATTGAAAACAATGCACTCCCCATGGGACTGATTTGTGAGGTCAGGTACTGATGTTGGATGAGAAGGCCGGGTTCCCAGCCTCCGCTATAATTCATCCCAAAGGTGTTCTAGCGGGTTGAGGTCAGGTCTCTGTGCAGGCCAGTCAAGTTCCTCCACCCCAAACTCGCTCCTCCATGTCTTTATGGGCCTTGCTTTGTGCAAAGTTGAAGAGCATGAAATTGTCCAAAATGTCTTGGTATGCTGATGCCTTAGGAGTTCTCATATATATATATTCTATTTTGCCCTGACATACCTTTTAAAGTAAACCTTTGGGGGCAGCCAATGCTAACCTCTTTCTGAAAATGCTCTTTGCCTGTCTGTCATACTTATCCTTTGGCTCTCTGGAGGAAGCATGCAAATTCCATGCAAGTGTTGCTCTTGCTAGCAATTGATTCCGGAATGTTCCGGTTACCTGTGCCTCTGTGCATTGGTGAAATATCCTTACTTTTGCACCTAATAAAAGTTTTTACGACCGGTATATCAAGATAGGACCAAGTGACTTAAAGAGCAACTGAACTCTGAAAGCGGTACCATAAGAAGGCAGGAAGAGGACACATGTCTAGTCACCAGTATTGTCCGTGGTCTCCATGCAGATGATCTTGTCCCCATTACTGACTACCATGCCCTGATTTGCACTGTGTCTCTGTGCGGAGGTGGCCATCTTGGTAGAGTCCGGACTTTGGTTCCTCACGTCAGAGTCTCCAGCAAGGAAAACAGCAAGAAGCACAGTAGTGATCTCACCAAACTTCCTTAGACTGCCTTAGATCTCACACGGCCGATATACAGCTATGAGGTCACAGCACAGTAGTGCCTTGGCACACTCACATACCAAGAAGTGTATTGTTATTTCTGTTATTTTAAGATGAGACATTCCAGACCAAAGTTACATTTTTTCAGGGTTCTGCTTAGGCACAATTACCACTTTTAAATGTACCATATGACATAGCAGATATTTCCTTTGTGAGTTCCCTTCCACTTTAATAATTTTAGGTGGAGGAACAGAGGGGGACATACTAAAATAAATGGCACAACTTCCTGCGAACATATGGGGCCTAGGCCATTTGTTGGCTGACGCAGGTTGCTTCACTCTCATAATCAAGAGTGTGGATCCTGTGTAGTATTCATTTTGTATTCTCATTCCCGGAACATTTGTAATTAAGCTCTCGGGAAAAAATAATGAGATCTCCGCTATTCTTTGTAGGCAGCCCAGCTCTGGGAGATTTAGTTGAAGTAATATTTATTTCTTTTTTCATTTGCCATTGCCGTGGTGTGAAATCGAAGTGCTGTGGGTAACAATTCTCAAGTGAGACAGATCACCACCAAAGTTTCAACAATTTCTTATAATGTTTAAAGTAAATCCTGAGACTCAGGGCTCGGTAGACTTGACATTTCCAAGTCAGAGCTTTTTTTTTTTTCCACACTGGGGAGCTTATTAGATATGCTTCACTGACTTCAAACCACATTGATCAGCCTGCCTTGTGATGCAGTTCACTCTTCTGTTCCCTGAAAATATTGCTCTACGTCAATGCTTTATGTCTTTGCAGTTGGGAATGATATTAGAGACAATGCAGCAGGGGTCTGTGTCTAGTCTGGTCTGTTGCCACAATCTGACCACATCTTGTGCAGATCGTTTTTTTTATCGTGGCTACGGTACAAGAGACTGCTACATAGCACATTCATGATAGAGACTTCTGCGCCATAAGAAGGGACTGCTAGAATGTCTGTGATTTTACTTCAAGCTCTACAGAGACCACTAGGAAAGCAATGACCCATTTACAGTTTTTCACAGTGGGAATGATTTCATGGAAGTCCAGGAAGAGTACTATTACTACAGTTGCAAGAACATTCAAAGTAATATTAAACTCTCACACTTTATTTTTTTCAATAATAAATACAGATAGGCAGAGCCAGCTTTCACTCACGGCTCCCTGCAGGGATTCCCCCCTCCCCGCTCCGATCCTCCAGTGCTGACTGGCGGAACGGACGGGAGAGGGGTCGGGTACAGCTGGCTCTGCCTCTAGATAGGCAAAGCAAGCTGTCACTCACACTGCTGGGTGGATCTCGACAGTAATGTTGGGATCCGTCCCATCTGCGGTGTTCTCAGTATACAGCGAGCTATAGCTTGTGATATACTGAAAATCAACTCACCAGTGGCCATGCAAAAAAGAAATGTCAGTTTTGGGTGTAAATCCCTTTTGGTGATCTTTCAAGTTGGCTTCCTCCCTTTGTCCTTCCAAGTGCATCCTACAAGATCATTCACAGATCAGGTTGTACTTAACTTCTGTGCCTGTCAATTACAGAATATATCTAACAGTATCCCGTCTCTTCTGTCTCGATTTGATTTCAGATAAGGGTGGCACTAAGTGGTGTACTTCAAGTAGGTCTATCTAGTACTAAAAGGTTTTATTGACTATGTGTCAGGATTGCATGTTTACCGATTTAGCTTGATGCGCCCAACATTCTGCATATTCACGTTCCAGAGCCCCCAGGTCGTCGCCGGCCTCAGAAACCAATGATTGATTGATTTCATTGATATAATCAGACTTTCCCCCTTCGGTGAACTTCCCCCAACGTGAGTCGTTTAAAGCTTGAACACACTCAATGTGCACTCAATCTTATTGGTGTCCTTATCTCCTGCTGTTTCAATTCTCAGCAAGCGCTTAAAAAGTTATGTGTTCTGGTAACAGAAAATTACACTCAAATAATCTATAAAAGTTCCTCTAGCATAGGATTCATTCCAGCTGTGAAATCCCTATTCCTTCCGCGAACAGCATCCCTGCACTGCTGCAAAGACCGAAAAGGATTCTCGATTCCTTGATTGTCTGGCTTCATCTAACGCTGGATGCTCAAAAGATACAGTTGCTTATGTAACAGCTGATTTGTGCTAACGTCTTTTCAAATATGCCAAAGAGGAACAATCAAAAGTAACGTCTATTGCAGAGGTAAGCAACTTTCAAAGTGGCATTGATGTCGACAAAAAAACATAAAGTCAAACTGAACATTTAGCTTAAATTAGCTAAATACGTTCCAGGTGCATCAGAACAAAAGATGTACAAGGTCTTACAATTCCTTTTCTTTAAAATTCAGCCATAGATGTAGAGAAGGACAATTGCTCAGTGTGTTGAAGCAGTGATCTCTCTGCAGAAGTCTGATACACCACTTGCTGAGTCCCAGCTGCAGTCCTCTATTCAGCAGGGAGAGTGAGCTTAGCTGTTTAGATACTGTAGCTCTAGCTCTGACGTAGCAAGAGGCTTGCTAGACCACTGCAGGGAGACCACTGCTTCCACACAGAGAGCAAGGGTCCTTCTCTGTAGTAATGGTCTCTCTGCAATGTTCTCACAGTGCTAGAAGCTCTTCTTCTTTAATTCACGTGCCCTGTTGAATGGAGGACTGTAGCTGTGACTCAGCAGGTGGTGTGTTAGACCTGAACCACTGCTTTCACATTTTGAGCAATGGTCCCTCTCTACAACATGTTGGCAGCGAACAGGTTTTTTCTACTCAGGCTGTGGCTGCTTTCTAAAGAAGACCAGCTGTATGGCTTAATTTACACTTTCTTGCAGTGCGCGTGGTAACGCACATGTGTAGATGTAATGGACCCATATAGTTTCCCTTGTCTTTCACATTAAACTACAGCATCTAGATGTGAAACAGTAACATGGGAAAAAATTGGATTTTTACTCAACATGCATTTTGCACTTGACCCAAGCCTGTCTTCAGTGTTCATCTCTCCATGGTACTGCTTGTGATAGCAGATGGTTGGATGGGCAGAGAGGACATGATGCCACCCTGGGACAATTGAAGAGTAGATCCCACCATTACAAGAATTTTCAGACCTCTGCTGAGGCTACACATGCACGTTCCAATGTGCTGCAAGAGAAACTTTAGAAGATATCCTCTTAGCTGTTTGGTAGAATTGACAACAATGGATAGACACTTTTAAGGTAAGTGTGGCTATGGAAAAAAAGTTAAATTTACTTCAGTTTCACATGGACTTTCCAATCAGGTTCACTTGTCAATTTTTCAGGTGAACCTAATTGGAAGTCCGATGTTAGGGTGCCGATACACTGTGAGGATTTCAGAGGGTTTGAGAGGAACTGGCTGAAATTTGCAGTGTGTGCCACTGCCAGCACCCTTTCGGCTGGCATCAGCTGATCGAAGGAGCTGGCCGGAAAATCTTCATGTGATCAGAGACGGCAACCAATGAGCCACCGGCCGCTGTCAGAATACAATGTAAACATCGAGATTTCTCAATTGACGCACTCGCAGTATTGATGGAGGAATCTTTTCTATTTTTCTTGTTCAGCCCGCAGGTTGAAGGAGAAAAATAGATCAGTGTATGGCCAGCCTAAGTCTATGGGCAGTCCTATGTAAACAGATGGGCGTCTGTTTACATCTGGTCACCCCTGCCTCCGGCCAGGTTCGGAAACACAAACGGATCAGAGATATATTTTGCCAGACCTGATTGTGCCGGATTGGGGGTGACTGGATGTAAACAGATGCCTGTGTTAACATACAGCTGCCCATAGACTAACATGGGTCTGGTAATGTTAGTTTTTCTTCTTCCATCATAAGATGAATTAAAAAAAACTGCATGGACATGGATGTCACAGCGGTGACATCCGTTACGATCAGGAGGGGATCTGTGCACTCAACACACTCAATGTGCACTCATTCTTTTTGGTGTTCTTATCTCCTGCTTTTTCAATCCTCAGCAAGCACTTAAAAAGTTGTGTGTGAAAGTGGCCTTAAAGCAGGTCCCTGCAAACCAAGGAGTATTACACTTACCTTTACATTGGCTTGTGTCTCCTATCTTCACTCTGTTGAAGCACTACAGTTTAGTCACCCTGTTCAACATTCAACAGTCTCAAGAGTGTTGGATGATTGTATACCCTACAGCACTCTGTAGTCCAATCCTTTGACCCATATGGCACGTTAGTGATGTAGGGGTCAGCAAAACAAAAGAAAATTGAGCCAAAACTATTATAGTTTCCCTTTAAATTGCATGATGGCACCCAAAGTTTAATTGTGCTAAAGTTATAAATGTGACTACTCTCTTTTGTTGCTGAGGCAGTATTCTAAAGTCCCACACTGATCCAGTATCACCACACTGCAATTCTAGATCATCCTCCAGTTCGCACTGTAAGTGCTAGATGCTAGAAGTATTTTTGAAACCTCAATGGAGCTTGAGGAGAAACCAAGGAGAGGAGCTTGAGAAAAATGGGGACTTAGGATTGCACAGAATGAACACACAGAGGTCCAGGCCCTTGGGTATCATGAGGTCTTCACCATCCACCTCCACCTATTGACTTTATCCATGTTCCTTTATGAGAAGCGGCTTCATTTCAAACCATGTTGAGAGCCTCATCCAGTTTGAGAGCAATTCTGCTCCTAGTAGCAATTGTCCTCCTAGCTTATTCTGACGGGCACAGGTGTTTAGAAAATTAGACTTGAGCCTGGATCTGGCATTTGATCAGCCTTGTCTTGCCCCCATTCATTTATACCTGTGCAATTCTCATTTCGAAAATGACTCCTGTCATTGCCAAACTCATGGCCGTATCTCGACATTCATCCTTTGCTTTATAAAAGAAAAACAGACCACTGACTCATGAGACAATTTCAATACTCCTGGTCTCGCCTCTTCATAAAACTCTCATTTTGCTATCTAAGCCAACAATGCTTTTTGTCAGTCACAGCACCCTATTACATTGATCATAAGCTTGAGAGCTGTTGACTTCATGTGTCTGTGTCAGCATAATTGTGTCCGTCGCTGCTTGCCATACTCCTATTTTTTTTTCCCGTCGTTTGCTTTTATATGCCGTGTTTTCACTTAATAAACAATCCCTATGTCGTTCTCAGGAGTGATTTCAGAAATAGTGTTTTTTGGTACACAATTCATCATCCCTGACAAGTAAACAAAGAAGAATTTTCCTTTTGGCCAAATATATGGCAATAACACATGACAGATGACAGGTGATAATAGGGAGCTATTGTGAAAGAGAGCTTTTCCTGCCCAGCACTTGGCTAAGAGACCTGAAGACATTTATGTCCTGATATACTGCTGATATTATAAACCTGTGATTGGGATTTCAGGACACTTGGAAAGGTCTATGAATTATTTATAGGCTTCAACATCCACCTGGAATGTGAACTTCCTGATCTACTTCAGAGTCAATTGCTCCTTACTCAGTTTGAAATTAAAGAGCTCCGCTAAGCACGGTTGGCACCTTCTCTGGCCGTGTAAAACAACATCAGCTCCTTCTCAGAAAAACCATGTTTCCCATGTTTAAGGAAAATAAACTGGATTGCCAGTCCTCTAATGGTGGCCATGCATGGAGTGATTACATATTACGATTGTATTATATTTTTAGATCAATTTGCCATCTGGGAGAAAAGTTAAGCACCATTGTAGAAATAAAATCGTAAGATGTGATGGGTCCATATAAACAAAAACAATCAATAACAAGATGGGCAATAACAGGTTAAGCCCAATGGACCTGTTCCAATCCAATGAGACAATTATTTAAATAAATAGAATCGCATGTAATCAGATTTTTCGCCCAGACCAATCAGAATAATTTAAATGGGTTTGATTTCAGTTGATTGATGATATGTTTATGTCTTTTTAAAAATAATTGGATTTGATTATATTTTCCAAGTAGTTTAATCAAATGGTTATCATAACTGGTGTTAAAAATGTTTTGGCTTTAGGTACAATTTAAAGTAATCTAAACCCAAGAACAAATAATGTGTATATTGTAGCTTACCAGTCATTAGATGTGGTAGGTGCATTCATTTTTCTTTTTCAGGCTTTTCTTTTTTTCACCTGGTGGTTCTGCCAGTAACATACTTCCTGTCCTAGGGTGATAACACTCACTCCATGTACTGTATCTATGTATGATCAGCATTGGACTACAGAATACAGTTTTTTTCCGCTCATCTCTGTAACACACTGCAGAAGGGTTCTGTAGTTCACTAGAGGTAAAGTGTGCAAGGCTGACGACACCGCTTTAGATTTCAGTGCAGAGTGCACAGAATTTCAGGCAGGATTATTGTTTGCACTTAAACAGATTAAAATATAGCAAATAAGAGAAGCCAATTGCTAGGGCTTACATGCAATTTAAAGTGAAAATAAAGGATTTTTTTCCCTCCCCCCAATGTTAGTGTAGGGACTTACCTTAAATTATGTCTCTTAATCCGATCATCATCTTCCCTACTGTCGTTCTTAGCTGTCCCTCCAGCGCTGGAGCGGGTCTCCGATCCAGCGCTTACTCCTCTGTCCTCCTCTTCGCTCATGCCCCACGGAGTCTGTGTGGGTGCACTCTGCTCCATAGACGTATCTTGTGTCTCTCCTCGTCTCCTGGCCGAACATCTGAACTGCGCATGTGCCCGCCCTAAGATCCTTTGCGGCCGCCCGAGAAATTTTCAGATGTTCGGACAGGAGACCGCGGTGGAGACACAGGTACGTTTAGACCTGTTTCAAAAGGGTTTTTTGTTTTTTAAGTTATTGCATATATCTACTGACTGCTAGCAGTAGATATATGCAAAAAAAATGTGAGGGTTTAATAACCCTTTAAGGTCGGTGTAGCCACTCCTCCTTTGAAGAATGTCATAGCTGAGCAATTGCAAACTAAAAAAATATTTGGTCCCATGATCTAGCAAGAGTTTCCCTTCTCTTGCTGTGATTGACATCCTGTCTCATGATAATAGAGGAAAGTCTGCTATGACATGCTAAGCATGAAGAGTAGCCAAAGGCATATACGCGTTTATTTTCTTTCATTTCCACTTGTGCCAAAGTGAAAATTCAGAAAGCGAGGAAAGTTGATAATTCGGCTTCCTCTTGCTCACTCTGCTCTCTCCTTTTACAAACAAGCTCCTCGCACTGCAGCACAAACAAATAGCTCTCTGTGCTGCTTCTCCTTCTCCCACTCTAAGCTCTACTGTACAAGAGGTGGAAGCCAGGTCAAATCCAGGTACTTACACTGCTTGCATTTAACAAAATGACATTTAATAGTGTATTCGTGAATACAGAGCTGCCTTAATTTGTGTCTTTTATATCTGACTGAAGTGCAGCTTTAAATTTAAAATTGAATTTTAAAATTCCAAAAGCTCAGCAGTTAGAGACAACGGCCGGACCTTTTCCTTTTCATCGTCGTCTCCCATCATGCCTTTCCCTTTCACGGCATCTCCCATGATGCCCGGTTAATGTTATACTTGATCACTTTAATGTGAACACATAGGGTACATTAGTGTCTAAACAACAGCATTCTTGTTTAGTAAGAGTAAATATACATGCAACGGTGCCTAGCAATGGCGCCTGCATTACTTTATTTTAGAATAAATACAACAAAGACTTAAAAAGACCGGGATACAACAAAGACTTAAAATGCTCAATGCAAACAAAGCAGTGGGTCCGGATAACCTGCACCCCAAGGTACTTAAGGAATTAAGCCAGGTTATAACTAGACCATTAATCCTCATTTTTAAGGACTCCTCATTACTTTATTTTAGAATAATACCTTATTGTCTCCAAACACAGCTTCTCTGTGAGGCCGTGGGGCTCTTGCCAGAGCCGTGACCCAAAATCAAGATTTATCCTCTTGTTGTAGGAGAGAAAAGGGCCCTTCTTTTACGGCCTGCCTGGGAGTATCGCCACGGTTAGGTATGACTTAATTAACATGCCATTAGTTCCTGGCGTTAACCTTGACAGCAGCTGATGAATTTCATTGAAACTATAATTAGGTCATTTGCATTTCATTTTCGAGTAACGGTAATGTAAAGAGATGCCGCGCTCAATGCCACGCTCTCCTATCCAAGCGGTAAGGCAAGGGTGTTTGTTTTAGATTTTACCACGCAGGACAATATTGTTCGTGGTGCTCAGCTTCGGTAAACACTTGCCGGGCTGGATGCGAGAGGCTGTTTGTAGAAGGGATAAGTAATTCAGTTCATTTGATTTCGGATTATATGTAAGTATTGTTATTTTGCACAGTCCACGCTATTTAAAGGGGATTTCCAGGAGGAATACTGCAGGAATGTGCAGGAATACTGAACGATATCACGCTATGCACTTCCTGGGGGTTCACAGCGTAGACATGAGCCAGAGAAATTTGGTGTTATAGTGTGAACTGAAAATACAAATATATCTTATTGAAATAAGTGTGTATGTGTGGTTTGACTTCTGTATGTAACACAACTGGTGGCACTGAGACAGAACTGTTGATTGGTAGACTGTAGTTGGTGGGGACCACTCTGTCACAGCAAGCTTAAACAGTTCTATCTATGTTCTATAAATATGTATCTCTATACTGAATTCCATAAGTTCTATCCCACTCCTAATAACCATATCCATATCTGTAAACTTACCTATTGAAGATGCCCATAGGATGGACTTCCTCAAGGTAGTGACACAATTTCACTCAACCCTGTGAATATGCACTTCCTTGTGTCGTCTAAGCTACAACTCAACTCTTTCCCCCTCTCTCACAGTGAACACAGGAAATGCTCACAATGTAGCATAATCATTGCTTTCTGGAAGCAATGCATGATGGTATATGTAGTCTTGAGAAATAGAGATTGCATCACATCAAGCAGCAGGGGAGAGATGCAAAGCACACTGGGAATCCAGGAGGTTGTTGGAAGTGATGGGCAGACGGAGGGCAGCACTCACTACATAAAAAGGATTTTTGCAAGCAATCTTTGATTGTATTATCAGAAACAACTCTAGTATATATTCATATTACAATGCTGATGTTATAACAGGAGAGGATATGCTGAGACATTATAACTTCTTTAAAAAGTCACTGTCACCTTGCCAATGCAGGCCAAAGTGGCAGTGTCTCTGCAAAGGGTCCCCAACTCTCTTTTACTCGCCATAACTTGCCTTTCCTCGCTGCTTCTTCTTCCATCACAGCTAGCACTAAAATCACCTGGCCACTAAGGGTCTGTCATGCTTGGGCTTAGTGATTGGCAGCTGGCCACAAGCACGGTCACATTTTTCTCAAAGGGGTCTCATGTTCCTCAAAACCCAGAAGTGCCAGGTAATGTTGCCAGCTGTGACAAAGTAAGAAGCAGTGTGGTAACACTGACAAGGTGAGAACAAGTAGGTTCTAGGGAAGCCTCTGCAGAGACACTGTCGCTTTACCATTCATGTTCAAGGTGACTGTGTCCCTTTAAATTGTATTTCCAGTTTTCTTCTCCACCCCCTCACTCTTTACCCTATTCCCCATATACCTATTTTAAAAGACAGGTTCACATAGGACTAAAAGCTCCCCAGCCACACCACCCCTCCCTAACCTCCTAACCTATTCAAAGTTCAACTCCCACTACCCAGGTGCCTACTTACCTATTTGTATTAGCAACAGCCTTCCACAGTGTTACAGCCTTGGTGCAGAAATCTTGTTCGACTTTGCTCACGTCTGTGACGTAACTTCAAGTAGACTTGTGCCCAAACCTGTATCATTGGAATAAGGTCCCATTCAAGTCCGAGAAGCTACTGCACAGGCACTGGCAGAATTGGACAAGATTATTGAACTGATTTTTTAAATGCCGTTGTCGCTGTCAGAAAGTGGTAAGTAGGCACCTGAGTAGGAGGGGGTTAGCACTGAATAGATTGGGGGGTTTGGCTAGGGAGTTTTTAGTCTATCCTGTTTAAATCGGCGCTTACATAGGGATGTTTTTGCTTGCTCCCACTGGCTCAATATGGCAGCAGGGGCGCGAAGGAAAAGTAAGTATGTTCTGCAGGAGAGTGGGTGTATTAAAGCGAATCCGAGAGTTGGGCTTAGGAGGCATTGAAGGTGAAGATATAGATTAGCTCTCAACTTTCATTATCCAAGTTGGTATTTGTTGATCAGTATGTCCTGGGTTTCAAAATGCTGCAGAAGAGATTGATTGGTGTTGTAGCTTCTATGGTTTTAAAGTGACTTTGTCACTTGAAAAACAATTTCTAAGCAATCCTTATCAAAAGGAGACTCCTAATATCATTGTGTCCAGTGAGTCTAAATCTTCCACGCTTCAAGAGCTTTGGCAGCTGACATATCTTTAGCATTCCACATACTTTTGGGCGTGATCATCACATCTGTATGAGCTTGTTGGACATTCCATTTACAAAACCATTGGAATCCCCCTCCCCCCCCCCCCTTACCCCTCTCCCCCCAACC
>NW_017306347.1:1019504-1069928 GCF_000935625.1 Nanorana parkeri | reverse complement strand
CCCCCCCCCCGCTTACACCTATACCAGCATCCCGGTAATTCTTTCCACAAGATTTTGGAATACGTCTATGGGAACTTGTGCCCATTTACCCAAAAGTGCATTTGTGAGGTCAGGTCCTGATGTTGGATGAGAAGACCTGACTCACAGTCAGCATTCCAATTCAGCCAAAAGGTGTTCAGTAGGTGAGGTTAGGGTCCTATGCAGGACACTCGAGTTCCTCCACACCAAACTGATCAAACCATGTCCTTATGGAGCTGGCTGTGTGTACAGAGGCACGATCATGCCGGAACAGAAAAGGGCCTTTCCTTGTTGCCGCAAGCTTGGAAGCACACAATTATCCTAAATGCCTTTAACACTGCAGAGCCTATATACCAACAGGCTGAGTAAATATTATGCATTCATATGAAATCAGAGCACTGTGCAGGTGACATTGTTCTCCTCACAATATATCAGCTGGTTCTTTATGTTGGTAATCTGCACATCTGCATGGCCTGATAAGGTTTTATGCCAGATTAACTGATGGAAATTGCAGTAGGAGTCATTATAATGATTTAAAGCCATTTCCATTATGGAGTACGGTATAGAACATTGAATAGGAGCAGCCTAATGTGTCTTTATCCAGAGACCATTGTATATATTAGCATTTTTTGTTGGCGAGCCAGCTGAAGATATATCATAAGGTGATTTGCATTCATCCCTGCTTTGCAGTAAATGAGAAACAGATAAGAACGCAAAACATTCTTGCCCTATTCAAATCATGGCGAGTTGTTAAAGGGAAGCTCTAAACAAACCTGTATATACCAAAGCTCTATACAAATCATTGTAACAGCATTTAAACTTTAAAAAGAGGGGGTCTAACTTATGCTGATAACTACAGCAATTGTTCTGTGTTCGTTCGCTTTTGAAAAAGTAGGGAGCAAATATGATATAACAAAAAAAATGGAGGATGGTAACATATTTAAATACAATTTAAATGACATTTCTTTAAATGAGAAAATACGGAATCCACAGTGGATATGCTACAAATAAAGTAATCTTGCGCTTTAAAGTTAACTTCTTACTGAAACATACAGCAGTCAACCAGCCAAAACATTATTTTTTTTGTATTACTACTTTTATTTAGGGGGTTATTCATTAAAGAACCGAAGGATCCAGCCATAGCTTTTGTTGATCCTTCGGAATTCCATATTTTTACTACTTGCACAGTAAAAAAAAACCCTTGCGTTTTCTAAGATTGAACCCGCTCTCTTCTAATCTCTTGTTGTGTCCGTGTGTTCTCATAGTTACATAGTTACATAGTTACATAGTATTTGAGGTTGAATAAAGACATTAGTCCATCAAGTCCAACCTATTAGGATCTCATTCTAGGAGTACCTGTACCCCTGTATATTACGGTCCCTTAAGAAATCGTCCAAAAGTTTCTTGAACAATTCCACATTCTTTGCTGAAATCACTGTCTGTGGCAGTGAGTTCCAGACCCTAACTGATCTTACTGTGAAGAACCCCCTTCGCCCCTTGTGCTGGAATTTTTTTTCCACCAATTTTAGGTGGTGGCCTCTAGTTTTTGTAATGGAGTTCAATACTGTTCTAGGTGAAAACAACTTGTTCTGAATATTGTGGTCCCCTTGGATGATTTTGAAGACTGCAGTAAGGTCTCCTCTTAAGTGCCTTGTTTCTAAGGAGAATAAGTTTAATTGTTGGATGCGGCCTTCATAACTCAGGCCTTCTATCCCTTTAATTAATTTTGTAGTGCTTCTTTGAATTCTCCCAAGCTCTAGGACGTCCTTCCTAAGAGTTGGTGACCACAATTTCACCACATACTCAAGATGAGGCTGAACTAGTGATTTATACAATGGTAGTAGTATTCTTTTATCCCTTGCTACAATCCCTCTTTTAATGCAGGACAGTATCCTGTTTTCTTTGTTGACCACTGCTTGGCATTGCATACTGTTGCAAAATATGTGATCTATGAGCACCACCAGGTGTTTCTCCGTGTCCGTCTTCCCTAGTGTTGAAAAACCAGTGTTGAGGGGGACACTGATGCCTATAAATGAATTGGATTGTATCTTTAATTTTGGGAACATTTTGATATTATATACAGCAGATATATTGACCTTTCTATGGCTCTTGCCAGTTCTCAATCCTATTTGCGTTGTCAGGAGTAATGGGACTTGCATTAAGCCTGCTTGTTTTCCTAATAAGGAGTTGATACTCAGATTGAACCAAACTCCCCATGGCTTAGTGTTATCTTAATTTCTCAAAGAATTAATGAAGCGTCTATAATGGCCAAGCAAACCACCTAGGCTTCCTTCAAAGTGAACAGATTGCTTCCTGTATCGACCATACAGGTAACATAGAAAAAGACCAATTTGGAGGTGACGAGTGTAATCTGTTTATTTTAGGGTTGACCAGCTCCAGGAAAGTAATAGGTGCAAAAAATAAAAAGTTTTATTGGCGGTGTTTATTCTCACATGCGTAGTTTTGTTTTATACTTCAAGCTTGAAGGAGAAACTCTACTTTCGTTAAAACTGATAAGACATTTTGTCATTGAAAGTTTTCTAAAATGACCTTTGTTTCATTCCGCTGTGATTTTATGAAGCTGGCAAGAAATAAGTAATTTGGTTCTGTAAAGTCATTGGGGTTTATTTACTAAAGGCAAACAAGCTGTGTTCACTTCGCAAAGGAAGTTTTCCTGAGCTTAGGGAATGTGGTGAAATTTCACTTTGCAAATTATAACCAATCACATGCAAGACAAATAAAAAAACAAAAAAAAACAGCATTTGTGCTTGCACGTGATTGGGTGATGGAAGTCAGCAGAGCTTCACTTCATTCACTAAACTTTCACTGCAAAGTTCAAATTCCCTTGCAAAGTGAACAGCCTATTTGCCTGTAGTAAATCCACCCCATTGCAACAGTACCCCTGCACTGCAAGGGTTAAGTGCTCATTTATGCCTAGGGTTGCAAATAAAAAAGTTATACTCACCTGAACCTCGTAGCCAGCTGGCTGCTAGACCAGTCCTTGGAGCTGTCTGTTCCTCCGCTCCAGCAATGAAATGTCCCTTGGCATCCACAGTTCCTTTACACTGTATAGGATGTGATGACTCACAGGACCTTAGACCACTGAAGCGGAGGGGAACGGGACTTCAGGCACTGGTCTAGCAGCCAGCTGGCACCTAGGTTATTACTATTTTTTTTTTATCATTTGACAAATGATTATAATGCTGATATGATATGATATACTGTATGATATGTCAGGAATGTATCCCTGCAGACTTGTAAAATTACAGAAAGGTCCAATTTAAAGTGATATTAAAGTCACACATTTTTTGGTTAAATGATGCCTCTTGATCTGATCATCTTCTTCCTTCCACTTGTTCTTGATCCGATCATCTTCTTCTTTCCATTAGTTGTCAGTAGTCCCACCAGCGCTGGTGTCGGTCTCTGATCCAGCACAGACTGATGCGTCTCCTGCGTCCCACAGAGTCTGTGCGGGTGCACGCTGCCGGCTGCCTGCATTGACTCGTCCTGTGTCTCTCCTTGTCTCCTGGCCGAAGATCAGTACTGCGCATGCGCCCCCCCCCCATAATCCTTCATGGCCACCCTAGAATCTTCAGATGGGAGCGAGCAGCGGAGACACAGGTAAGTGTTTACCTATTTGGTAACTAATATATTATTTTAATGTTTTTGCATATATCTACTGCTTGCTAACAGCATATATTTGCAAAAAAAACAAAGGTTTATATTCTATTTTAAAGTAGTAATAAAAGCTCAAACTTTCTTACAATATCGAATCCAGATCAAACAAATAAACATTGCCCAGCAAAGTATTTCTTAAAACCAAAATACCTACAGCCATCATGTTTCTGAAAAGTTCCACCTCTCTCAGCTCAGCTTCCCTGAACTTCCTGTCCAGTACAGAATCACAAGGAGTAGAGCAGTCTCCAGCAGCTGTCCATCCACCAGCTTGGGGAAAGGAGAAGGGAGAAAGCGGCAGAGGAGTGACTTGCCTTGCTCTGTTTGTGTGTTTGTGGAGATACACACAGCTTACTAGCACACACAAGGGTAACTACGTAGGACCCTGTAAGGGAAAGGCGACACCCGGATCAGCATATCAGGGCCAGTGCTCACCAGCTGATTCTACAGGAAACTAAAACTTTTAAACATCAAGGAGCAGCATCCATTGTAAGTGATTTCATCAGCATTTAAAATAGCTTGAAAAACATTTTTACTTTAATATCATTTTATTAAAGAAATATATTGCACTACACCAGCATATTTTTCTGTTTTTGTGTTTACAATATGTAGCATTGACACATAATGGGGACATTTCCCCTTTGTGCCTTTGCCACCCTGCTAACAATTAGTCCTTTGTTTTGGTGAAGTTTGGCCGATTACCGAAAGTGAAAACAAATGCAAGATTGTTGTATTAGTTGTAGGAAAGCGGCTGCACACTGAGAAGCCAGCCTTGGCAGTGGCCTCCCTATGACAGTCTGCAGTTGCTTTCTGAGATCTGTGTTAGTATTTCTTTGACTGGCTATTTTGCTTTTAATTATCTAATTATTCCAAACAAGCATATGGGTCATAACACTGCCAATATCTGCTAGCTCTGTTCTTTGTCGCTGGCGAGATACAATGGAAGTGAGTATTTTTCAAACTGCCGCGTCAAGCCCCCTACATTTCATAAACAACATAATTTCAGACCAGAGTTTGATGTTAATGGTGTTTTTGAAGCACTTCCAAAGGTTGATAACGTGGAGCACATTCAGAAAATGTCAGATTGCTTTGCTAAATGGAAGGAAGAAAATGTCCATGGTCTAGCTGGCATTGTGCACCAGGCTGAACATTTGTGGTGGTCAAGATGGCCTTTTATGAAACATATGGCCATGTTCTGTAAAGAAAACTGATTTTAAATTATGGTAACCCAAAGTGACCAATGAAAATTCATTCAGTGCTGGACTGGCATCATCTAAATGAACTCAGATTTGCCGCAATAGGTTACTGAATTTAGAAATATGCCATTTTCTTTTATTAAAGTTCTTGATGAGTTGTAACTCATATCAACCACTTTGATGCTAGGAGGCCTATTAATAAATAAGAAGCAATGGGAATCAGCTGCCTATTTGGGTGCTCAGACAGAGACAGCCAGTCAACATTTCTGCTTCACAAGAGCCATGGCAAAAAAAAGGGGGTTGGATTCCTTGGGACGCATATACAGTATAAGGCAAGTGGGTATGTGTCAGAAACCACGTACCTTAGAGGAGTCTGAGTTGACGAGGAAGGCCTCTCTTGCAGCTCGAGTCCAAGAACCCCTTGAGGTGGAACAGGTGCACTAGGACAGGAGGGGCACGAGTGCCGGTAGCAGCTAAGTCCAAGAAATGCCGGATCTGTAACAGTCGAGCAGCGATGTAGCAGGACAGTAGACAAGGCGTAGTCAGGGACAGGTAGGATCAGCAACTTGCGGGCAGCGAGGTACAGAGCAGCAGACAGGAGCGTAGTCAGAAAACAAGCCGAGGTCGAGGGGATCCAGAAGAACAGCAGAATAGATAGCCAAGCCGGGTCAAACGCCAGGAGATCAGAGTCAGGATGCAGGGTTCAGGTTTACCGGAACAGGAAACAGCTGAAGACCAGTCAATGGAAGTTGGAATGTCACAGCCTTAAATAGCCCATTTAGCGCGAAAATCCGCAACAGCGCACGCCATGAGACGCGCACACCAACGTGCACACGCCTCTGCCGAGGCACCCGGCGATGCACAATTCTGTGAGCTAAACTATGCAAACGCACATGCGCAGGTGCCCGTGCAGAATTCCGAGCGTAAGGGCCATGCCTGGCTTCCTGACAGTATGTTTTTTCAGGGTCTAGATCAGCCATTCCTAAACAGTGTTCTGTGGAACCCTAGGGTCCCTTCAGAGGTTGCTATGGGTTCCTTGAGATGTGGCTATTTGACCTCGCATGTAAAGGTGCCTGCTTAATTATGGAACCAACACCACTTGGCAAAGCCAGCAGCATGACATCACTGATTCTTTTTTAGCTGTCTGTCAAAGGGTGGCATTCTGACCACCACTGTAAGAGGGGCATCCTTTCCAATGACCCCTGAAGAATTGGTTTTAGCAGGGGTTCCGTGAGACCTGAACATTATTTCAAGAGTTCCTCTGGGGTAAGAAGTTTGAGAAAGGTAATGCAGCCATCTTTGAAGTACAGGTAGACAGAAAATGGCTGCAAAGAAGCCACAGGAGTTCAGTAACACTGAGATGGAACAAATGAGATGGAACAAAGGTTGACATTTATGATTTATAATTCATTATTTATGATGCGCAGTGTTTTAGCAAACAAAATGTCTTTCAGTTACTGTATACATCTACTGCCAAGATGATGTCTGATGCACTGTCCAGATGAACACAAAAAACACATTTAAACCTTCCCTTTTGTAAAGGGCACATAATGCTCCCAGTCATGAAAGGGTTACATTGCAGCCAGCCAAATGTGAAGAACACAGAAGTGTGCAAAGACGAAATGAACACTAAACTAAAGCCAATTTGAAATTGATAGATCTTGTTCTTTTTTCAGTGTGCCCATTATTCAAGGAGGTACGGCCGGGCTATACAGCAGACACAAGTTTGGAAGTCATAAAAGTTATATTTAATGATTTTAACAAGTTGACAGTCGTTTTGCTCAGTTTTTGTTCGAGGTTAAAGTGCCATCCATCTCAGAAAAGACTTGTCTTCCATGGAGGCATTGTGGCCAAGGCTGAGAAGCCAATATATACCGTGTTTCCCCAAAAATAAGACACTGTCTTATATTTTTTTGGGCTCAAAGAAACACACAAGGTCTTATTTTCGGGGTAGGCCTTTTTTTTTTTTGTTTTTAATGTACAACAATCCACACTTATTCATGTACAACAGTCTACATGTATTCATGTACAAAAATACGGTGATCAGGCCAAGAGCAATTTGGTAACCAATCGCTGGCCAGAATGAGCGAAGCGCGCTTTCACTATCTGTTCCTCACAGACGGAGTGCATTTGGTATCACTCTGCCTGTGACAGGAGTCGGCGCTATAGGGGAATCATCAGCTTATGCGGCTCTGCTCCCTCCGATGCCGCCTCGCTTCCTCTAGCGCTGTCTTAGTTGGCACCGCTCATTCTCTCCCGCCTCTCCCACGGATCTACAAGCTCCCCCTTATGCCACCACCGGCCCTTGGAATGGTCAAAACTAGGCCTTATTTTCGGGGTAGGTCTTATGTTTTAGCAATTCCCCAAAAATAGTACTAGGTCTTATTTTCGGGGTAGGTCTTATTTTAGGCGGAAACACAGTATGACCTGGAGGATTGCGGACAGAGCCATTCATTCAGAGTCATTCATATGCTGAATATAATTAGATGTGTTTGTTTTCGGTGCTGGGGGTTTGGCGAAGTTGTTCTTAGCATGTGACTTTCGTCAATGGAAATAACTTTAATTCTTTTTTTTTTTTTTTAATTAACCTTTTTTATTACCTATACCTAATTGTTAGTTTAACTCCAACACTTAGGGGTCTATTTAAAAGAAAATACATAGCTATTCATCCAGCAAAACTGCATGCAGTGAATTAAGCAGCATTCACTCATTAGTTTTATGGATTTTTAACACAATGTAAAGATGTGACTGTTGTGACGATGGGGCAAAATCAAATGTCCTAAGGGTATTGTCTCTTAGAATCAAATGCTCTTAGGGTATTATCGCTTCTGCTTAAATTTTCTTAGGGTATTTTCTATTAAAATCAAAGGACCTTAGGGTATTTTCTGTCTTAAGTTATTTTCTCTTCTGATCAAATATTCTAAGGGCATTTTCTCTTATGTTCAAATGTTCTTGTGTATTTTCTCTTAGGATTGAAGGTTGTTAGGGTATTTGCTCATCTTATCACATGAGCTTAGGGTATTCTCTCTTAGGATTAAAAAAAGAACTCCAGAAATTAACCAGATTTACCCTTGCAGTGGGACCGCACTCCCACGGAAAGGGTTAACTGCTCATTTTGGATTATAGAAGAATAAATGTATAAGCTGAATCACCACACATATCAGCAGAGTGGGTGAAGCAGAAGCAGGGAGATCCTTGTATTGCAGGTCCTTGTGTGTAGCTTCCTCTCCAGCACGGAAAACAGTTGGCAGCACAGCGATGACATCACCAAATCTCACTATAAATCTCCTGAGACCAGCGGCCAAAGGCATCAGTGCCTAAGAAGATCTCACACTGCAGATGTACAGCTCTGAGGCTTAAGGAACAGGAGTGCCTAGGCATAGTCACATCACCATATCTAAAAAGCCTCTGCTTTCAGAACATATATCATTGTTTGGAAGTTTGAAGCTGTTTTCTAGCCAAACATGTATATTTTATCATGTGTGCACAAATAGTAAAAAATTCCTGGGCAGCAAATGGTTACATTTTTGTCCAAGCATTTACAGTCGTGTTTCCGAATAGCTCCAATTTTCTGAACTCAGCTTTCCAGAACTTCCTGTCCAGCACAAGATCACAAGGAGCAGGAACAGTCTCCAGAGGCTATCCATCTACTAGCCTGGAGAAGGGAGGAGGAGGAAAGAGTAGGGGAGTGGTTTACCTTGCTGTGCCTGTGTGTCTGTGGAGACACTCACACTTGCTAGCACAAACAGGATATAGGGACCAGTGTTTAGGAGACCAGTTGATTCTGCTGGAAACTAAAACTTTTCAATATCAAGAAGCAGCATCCATTGTAAATTATGTCATCAGCATTTGATATAGCTTAAAGTGGATCTTTACCCCCCTTTCACAAAAAATCACACCAGCTGCATGCTGATATAAAATCATCTTACATTCAGATAAACATATTTTAGCTTTTACTTGCAATTAGTGTTCTTCTACCTTCTGGCCCTCTTAGGCATTAGTGATGTAGCCCATGCATAAGAGATGCATCCCGGGAAGGTTACATCACAGAGCATTGCTGGGAAATTTCATCTATAAATTGCAAAATTTCACTAGATCTCATGGAAAGGCATTTTCCTCCCCTGAGATGATGTGCATGGTTACATGTCCTAGTCACATATGCCAGAGTTCCAGGAAGTAAAGGGAGATGGATTAATCTGCCCTTAGTCAAAATGGCCACCATGAGAAGAATGGGGAGGAAAAGAATACTAAGGTATGCAACAAATAAAAAGCCGGCAATTATCTAGAAGTGTTGTCATTACTAAACATTTCTAAAGGTGCCTTTGTTGTCATTTTAAAGATAAGGGTGACGTTTCTCTTTAAATCTTTTTGACTGTAGCATCATTTTAATGCAGACATGTTATTTTTGTGTGTGTGTTTTTAGTGTGGAGGTGACAGGTCCTCTAATCAGACAGGCCTATCCAGCATCACCCTGGAGCTACATCTTCTCCTGCTATGATTTTTGTTGGTTGCTGCCTGAAAGCGATCCGAAAAAAAAAGCTCATTACATTTTCCAGATCATTTTTTTTTCCTTCAATTTCCAGGAGCGTCCCTCTAAAACCCGACTACTTGTTCCACAAGTCCTCTTAGATGAAATAGTAATCCAGTCTGCGCGTTTCCAAATCCCGTAATGTATCTTTACATCTCCAACATATCCCATCTCCACTCTCCTCCGAGACATACATTAAGGTCATTTTAGTTTCTTTGATACGTTTTACGATGGAATGTCGACAAAGCAGTTTCCGAGCTCTTTCATTTATTTATGTTCTGCCGCAGATAAGGTCTGCTGCTGGGGTTTAGCTGTCCCAGAAGGCAACAAGTGTCCGTAACTAATGTTTACCAGGAAGCAAACGAAGGACAGGTCAGAAGCAACGTTTGGTCTGTGTGGTTTATGGAGTCTGAAACTATTGCTTAAAGTGTAACTAGACACAAAACTTTTTCTTTTAGATTTGGATAGAGTGGTAAAGTGGTTAGAACTCTTATCAGGTTTTTTTTTCGCTGTCTTCATAAGGGAGACTCATTCTATCTAATTGTACTGTCACCGGGAATGAAAGTGAGGGCAAATTTACAATTTTGAGTTGCCACCAGAACAGAAATAGAGGTGAAATCTTCCAATCAGGACACTTGTTCCAGTGACATCTGCCCAAGAGGGAATTTTCCTCCCATTGGAAAGACGTCCTCTCACTTCCTGTTAAGTCTACGGGACAAGGAAGTTAAGGGAAATCTCCCTAATGAGACACAGATGGGAAAAAAAGACAGTGGTTTTAACCCTATAGACACATGAGGGATAGGGGTTAGCAATTACTTACATAAATACAATATAGCTCCTGGGTCTAGTAGTTAAAATATTTAGAACATCTCCAGTTCCCTCAAAATAGGAGATCCCACCAGAGAGCTAAATTATTTCAAACAAAAACAAAATTTTATTTTGTTTGAAATCATTTTGCTCTCTGGTGGGATCTCCTATTTCGAGGGAACTGGGAATGTTCTAAATGGTTTTAACCCTACTCTATCTATGGCTTTACTTTAAAGGAAAGATGCACTCTTGTTGAAGACATTTTTTTTTAAATATCTCTTATAAAACCAAACTCCAGTATAAGCAAATACAAGAGGCATACATGTTCTTACTCAAATATTGGATTTATTTGTGTATTTCTTCCAGATCTGTGTAGTAAACTAGGAGCTTCCTGTACCAAGACCAGTCACTGCTGCTCCCCTCTCCTTGTCTCCACCCCCTCCTGCACTTTTCTGCAGCCAGCCTTTAGTGTTGGGTGAGACCTGCTGGGCCTCTCAGGTTTTGGTGAAATGGAGCGTTGACTGTTGGATGCAGATCAAAGGATTAGGAAGCATTTCTTAGCTCAGGTTGCATGGTACACTACTCTCTCAAGGCAATTATTGGGTGTTTGATCACAACCAGCTACGACTAATAGACATGTGCAGCCGCAAAAAAATTGTTTCGTTTAGTTTCGGATTTCGTTTATTTCGGATTTCCGAAATCGGGTCCCTGTATGTGTTTTTGTTTTGGGTTTTGGATTCGGATCGTATTCAGAATTCGGATTCAGAATTCGGTTTCGGATTTCGGCCGAATTTCCGAAATTTGGCCTTTTGCACGAACGGACGAATGTTCGTAGGCACGTACGTAGCAGAATTGGCACAGTTAACATCTCTGGTTGCTGTGCTCTAGTCTTCACTATTAAAGGGACATTAAAATCCTTTTCTTAATTTTTTTTATCCGTTTAAACGTTGGCGGCGCATGCAGAGGAACATGAAGTAATGTTTTGTTTTTATTTTCACATGCTATGAAATCCTTTTTTTGAAGTCATTATCGTAAATTTCTAATTTAGTTTCTGTTAGGATGAAATTCGTACTGAATCCGAAATTCCGAGTCCGAATTTTCGGATCCAGAATTTCAGATTCGGATGCTTTCGGATGAATTCGGACATGGTACGTTTCGGAAATTCGGATGCTCCGAATCCACGAATTTCCGAAATTTCGTCTGAATTTCGATCCGGAACTAAACGAATCGCACATGTCTAATGACTTAGGCTGAGTAAGGCAGAAACACGTCAGCGGTTGTTTGTTGTATATATGCACTTGGAATAAAGTTTGATTTTCTTTGGAAGATCATTGTGTGCTACAGTGTTTGATCCTATCACTCCAGAAGATGGTCATCCATGCACTGAATGTGGATTACAAGGATGCATGACAGGGTGAGCTGTGCACTTTGCGTTTCTAGTCTTCACAGTCTATGGATGACTTGGGGTGAACCTGTTGATTTCTTATAATATTTATTAATTTCAAAATGCTGGAGAGTGAAAGCACCAGACAGTTTTTTCTGGCTCCTGGGGACTCTATTGGGAACATATCCATCCCGAGTCTACACACCTCCTGTGCACATTTTGAAGGGTTCATCGGTGTTAAATTCTTATTTACTTTATATTATGGTAATAAGAGGAGGTTCAGTCTCAGGTTCAGTTTACTAATTTGTATTGAGATTGTAGTCCATCACGCAAGCGAGCTTGGAGCGGTGACTACTTTACAACACACACAGGGGCAATGGGGAACAAAAGTAGCCACCCTCCAGAAAGAAGGATGGTGTCAGCACCAATTCAGAGATGATTGGAGGATCTACAGTCGAGAGATACACAAATAAGATACATTTTTGTTAATAGTTAAGGGACTTAAATGCATTTTTAAGATTTAACTCCTGAGTTTAGTGTCATGTTAAGATTGTGGATACTTTTGTCTCTTGCGCTGTTGGTCTTGGTGGAGTTCCCAGGTCGGCCATCCTGGGAGGACTGCAGTCATTGACAATATTGCTATGAATATAAAAGCAATGAAAGAAAACCGCTTCCCCGTCTCCTCATCATTCCTCATTTCTGTAATTACTGTCCTGATGTTGAAACTGGATCTCTATCAACAAACCCATAAAATTTCTCACAGTCCTCCTCGCTGATGTTACCAAGCTGAAACTGTAACAGCTTGATTTTGATGTTTAAATTAATCCCACTGGAGGATGACAACAGACGCCAGCAAACCTCCTCATATGTGTGAGGATAAAAGGAGAGTTAAGGTTGTAACTGTCACAAGTGTTCTGAATATCTTCTTGGCGTGTTTCATTCCAGCAATTCTGCAGTCTGAGAAGTTCTTACTTTTAAAGGGCACCTCTACCACAATCAGAAGCATGATGCTGAGAAGTGGAGGGTCAGGGTTGTTAGATACAAAGCATGGTTCATCCCGGCTAACTCGTTTTAAGTATCATGTTAAAAGCATGTGTAATTAAAAACAAATGAATGGTCCTCCATGAGGTGCTTAAAAAAAAAAGCAGCTCATTTTGCAATACTCCCTTTCATTTCAGAGTTGTCTTCCACAATATTACCTTTGTGCCACAAGAGGTCTTCTAGATTGAGTGACCCCCCCACCATTATTCATCTCAAAGACTGAGAGCATACTGTAAGTGCAGGGCGTCTTGGACCCGCCACCTGCATGGTGCCCTGCAATCATGGTTGAATGATGGAAAGATTGATGTAATCACAGCAAAATTATGCCGAAAGCAGTCCAAAGGAAACCACAGGCTCCACACTATTGTCAATTTAATGTAAAATTCAAGCTTAGTGATCAGTAATCAAGCAATGTCCTGCGGACATTGGTATACATTCTCTGTCACAAATCTGGCCTATAGTAAGCTTGGTTCCTCAATACCTGATCACACCGTATGTATTGAAAATGTCTGGCGTATATATTGTGACAGGGTACACGATTCTGTGTATGTCAGTGAGAGGTTGAAAAGGGCAGCTTTCCCTGGCTAGGAAAGGGTTAAGCCTGGCCAACAGGTAAACCTCCTCTCTCTCTATTAATTAGCCTGCACCTGATAGTGACTGGGAGGGAGTGAGAGCTCAGAGTGAGATCCAGGCTGCACTGGATGGACACAGACTGGAGAGTGTCTGCATATCTGGGGAATAAGGTCTGTCAGAACTAAGTCAAAACCCTGGGAAAGAGGACATGTCAAAAGGACATGTCAGGGCGAGATGCCCTAATCTTCCTGAGCCAATGCAGTGTGGACTAGGGGAAGATTCCTCAGACTTTTGTGGCCTTATCTGTTTAGCAGGCCTGGTGGAAGGGGGACATACCTTCCGAGTACCTGTCCTGCTGGACAAACAAGAGACAGTGGCCTGTATTCTTGCATTGGCATCCACCATATACCATTTTTAAAGTGTTCCGTAATCTCATAAGAGTTCCGTGAGCATTTTGCAAGCCTGCTGTATTTTCAAGCACTTTGTGGTGTTTTTGGTCATTAGCAACACCTGGAAGTCCTTGCAATGAACATTTTATTAGTGTTTTATGAGCTCTTTGAGTATTTCATTAGAATCCATTTCGAGATGAAAAAGCATGAGGACCCATTTACACTTAATGCCACAATACATGGCAATGCACCTGTTCTGTGTGTGGTGTGTTGTAGAGCCATTCATCGTGAATAGCACCTCAAGGCCCTGTACCGTAGAGTGTAATGCACGATGCGCTGCAGTGTGCCACAATGCATACACTATTCATTGTTGTGCTCTGTGTTAAAAAAAAGGATGACTTTTTTGCCCATTGTGGTGTGCTGGCAGCCCATTCAGCTTTAACACAGCCCACATTAATGCATGATTCAACACATGTTAATGCACAGGCCAAGAGGACCTAAGTGAGGACTAGAGGGGACTTTACAATTGACCAATAGGAAGGTGGTCGGTTCGGCAGGGCGTTCAAACTGTTGTGTATAAAAGTATGTGTGTGCATCCAATAAAGGAGATTCCTGTTTGAACTTACATACAGCCTGCCTGGTGTTTGTTCTGAGCTATCACAACTGGATACGAACGGCACAAAGCTGTAGTTCGAATCCCGAATTATCGGACGACCGAAATATCAGACGCTGCGGTCTGAAATCTGAGGAGTGCCGAGAGAGTTGGACAGAGCGAGCCGGGCCTCGTTACACACGTGTTATGTACCACAATGAATTGCTCAAGTGTGACTGGGCCCTTAATATGGGAGGTGCATGCATGAAGATGTGGCATGCAGATTTTTAAAAAGTCCCTAAAAGTGAGCAGGCCTGTTTTTAAAAAAAATAATTAAAGTGGCAATGGTCCATGTGTTACATTTAAAGAATAACTCCATTTTTTATTATTTAACATATAAAAAGTGCCTATGCTTAAAATTCAGCTTCCCCTGGAGTTCTCACCTTCTCTCCGGTGTTGCCCCTCACAGACTCACTGCTCCAGTCATCCAACATGGTTGTCTTGCGGGTTGAATGACACTCAGCATTTCCTGTATGTCAGTGAGTGATTTGATCCTATGTGAAGCAATATAGATGTATGTCCTGGTGCGAAAATCTGCTCTGCCAGATAGATCTATGCCCTTGGTTGATAAGGATTGAATAAATGCCAGACCTTCCAATAATATGGCAACATTTCAGAGTCTGCAATAACTTTTGCTAAAATTGCACTTTCCTGATCACAATTATATATCATCACTTTACTGTGTGCCCAGGTACCTCTTCCGTTCAGTTTCTTCTGATTTAAATTATCTAGCAAAGATAAAGTTTCTTGGCTCGGGTAAATGAAAGTTGAACTTTAAGAACTGCCTGGGGATTTAATGACATTATGCAGTGCCGCCCCCTAACCATCCCTTAATGCATGTCAAGCGAGCAGGGTGCCCATGGTCTGTATTTTAATGCCAAAGGGCAGTATCAGTGTCCTCTGTGGCGGTGTGGACAGCACTATAATCCATTAACTTTTCTAAATGGCAAAAAAAAATAATTATATTCTGCAATCAAGTATGATTAAAGCAACGGCCCTGCTCATTTAGAATATTTAGCTGAATTAGACTACTGAGTTCTTCAGTCCCAAAAAAAAAAGTATTATTGACCTCTTAAATGCAGGAATAGAGCTTTACACCAGATCTCATGACTTAGAGGGACCTTAGATATAAGATTCTTTAGCGCTTATTTAAATGTGTAACTGTACACATGTAGAGTGGCAGTGATAGCTAATGGGCAGTGCCAATGTGCCAAAAGTTAAGAAGCTTAAATAAAGTGGATGTAGCTAGATAGGCATTTGGCCATATTGGGCATAAATAGCTAAATCAGGTCGAGCCTAATGTAGGCTGAGGCTCGAACCCTTTACCATTCTATCCAAAATGAAAAAAATATAGCTAGAATTGGGATTCATTTGTTTCCTGGGTAAGAATCAGTTAAAAATTCTTCCTTCAAACAGTAATCAATAAGTAATGCTTCCACCATGCAACAGTTAATCAGTAAATCATCCACAGGTTGCTCAGAAGGAGACTAATGCTGCTACTTTGCTCCATTCAGCCACTGGAAATTATATGAAATGCCTGAAACTTCCATGTTTAAAAAGGATGTGACTGTCTACCCTTCCTCCTTCTCACATGGCAGCGTTGTTTCTTGGGTATTGTCCCTGAACGGTCACATGGGGGTGAGGTGCAATTCCTCAAGCCCTGTGTAAGCTCCAAGTTCTGCCTTAAAGTGTATGTTTAGCCCAAACTTTTTTTAGTTTTGTATAGAGTTTGGAAGTGTATGACCCTCTGTCAGATCCACCTTCCCTCTTTGTCCGAGTGATAGAAATTGATGGGAATCTAACATTTTAGAGTTGTAACCAAAACAAGAGCTGAGGGTAAATCTCCCAATGGGGACAGCTGTTCTGGTGACAACTGTCTAAGACAGGGGTCTCAAACCTCCGGCCCTCCAGCTGTGGTGGAACTACAAATCCCATGAGGCATCACAAGATTCCCACAGCCACAGACATGACTCCTGAAGAGAGATGCATCATGGGATTTGTAGTTTCACCACAGCTGGAGGGCCGGAGGCTTGAGACCCCTGGTCTAAGAGGTGAATTCCCTTCAACTTGTAGAGTTTCCTCTCACTTCCTGTTAAATCCTTGGAAAGGAAATGAAGAGAAATGTCTCCAACACACAGACAATTTAAAAGAGACTGACTGGGTTTTAACCCTTCTCTGTGCTATCCAAAACAGATACAGAAAGGTCCTTTGCTCCTGGTGTCTAAAGAGAGCAGGAAGCCAGGTGAGGGAAGAAGAGTATGAATGGGTAAGGGGAAAATTAAAGCTGAACTCTGGCCATTTTAAACAGTATAATAAATTGTCCCCTGCCATAGCTGATAAAGGATTACATGTTCATTTTGCCTTGGAAATTAGATAACGGAGTATTATTTACCTTAATCCCGGGTCCCATGACAACCAGCAGTCCAGTCCTCTCTCCCTAGAATTGCAATGTTGGTGGGCACGCCTACATCATCATGTACAATAAAGGACAATACAGGATTAGCAGTGGCCACTGGTCTTGTGTTGTTCATGAAATTGGTGAGAAGGGTGGTGGGAAGACCAGTTGGGGACTGGCAAGAAGGGCAGCTTTGGCAGATTGGTCATTCCAACCACAACTGGCAGAGAGGAAAACTACTGGACCCTGGATTAGGGTGAATAATACTCTAATTCAAAAATCCCCAAACGTGTTAAACAAAGGACCAGTTTACTATCCATAAGTAAACGGGGGGCATCAATGAGAATAAACCCATGCTCAGTGGTCAGTGGGAGTAAAAATTACCTAGAGCATGTGGTCAGTGGGGGAAGGAATAAATGCCACATTGTTGGTGTTAGTTGAAGGAATAGCTCCCAATTACTGGTGTCAGTGGAGGAAATTATGCCCCATTGTTGGTGTCAATTGGAGGAATAGTGCTGCATCTTTGGAGTCAGTGGGAGGAATAGTGCTCCATTGTTGGTGTCAGTAAGAGGAATTGCACCCCATTATTTTTGTCAGTGGGAGGAATCATGTCTCATCGTTGGTGTCAGTGGGATGAATACTGCACCATTGTTGGTGTCACTGGGAGGAATTGTGTACCATTGTTGGTGTCACTGAGAGGAATAGTGCACCACCCTTGCTGTGAGTTAGAGAAATTGTGTCTAACTTTTGGTGTCAGTTGAAAGAATAGTGCCACAAGGGGCAGGTACATCAAAAGCACAGGGCTACATCTGGCCTGCGGGCTACAGTTTAGAGACTGCTGCTCTTATTTATCTAATTTACTAAAAAAGAGGATCAGATACTTTAATATTAGCTGGGGTTGGTCATTTTTAATAATTTCTGAAATGCCTGGAGTTTGGCTCTGAGTCAGCCAATTGCTTTGTCCAGCAAAGGCAAAGCGGAGGCTCACTTTCAGCAGTCTGATTATTGCCTGCACCCACTGATGGACGGAGGTTTGGTGTGAACCAAGATGGGCCGAGTTCACCCAAGCGCAAGCAAAACTGTCGCAGATACAACCCCCTCCCGCCTCCTGGCCCAATCAGTTGTGCCAGGGCTATTCTCTACTCATCTGTAACATGTAGCTATGGGGTGGGGAATGTCTCAACTGCAACTAATTGAGCTGGGAGGAGGGTGTGTCAATGACAGTTTTGTGTGGGCCCAACTTTGTTCGCACCAAGCCTCTGCACATCACTATCTACACCCATTCATTTCTAAACAGAAACAATCTAGATAGCTTTCAAGCTTATCCCAGGACTCTTCTCTAAAGTGAAGAAAATTACTATATGCACCATTAGTGACCTCAGACATTGCTTACCCAAAATGTGATCACTATAAAAGGCACCCTACTGCTTCAAAGATTCCGTATCTCCATTCAGTTCCTAAACGAATCTACAGTTAATGGCCTTTTGATTAGGCAGCTCTTAAGGGAGTAATAAGCAATCTCGCCAGCAGCATTTATTTTGTATACTTTTTTTCCTGCAGATTTACCTGGGGTATTGTTAATCTTTAAAGAGCACCTGTAGTGGTGAAGAAAACAATGTGCTGCAAAGAGCACAGATAGAAAAGATAGGCAGTGGTCTTTTTTTTTTATTTTTATTCAATGAGCATATACAGGTATACAAAGGGTGGTGTTAAGCTCCACCCCTACATACTTTCACCTAAAGTCACGTATATAGGACACAAGGATTCATATATTCACAATACAGCTGAACTATACTAACCTCCCTTCTAGCAATATGCCATCCATGAGCTTCCTTGCTGGTGCAGTCTTCTACCAGGTTTGGGATCTTTGGCCTTCTTGACTGGCTGCACTGGAATATATAATAGGGGGAACATGGAAAGTTAGTAGTAGAGCTCCATGATAGGGGAATAAGAGTGATGAAAAGTGCTAGTGATACATAATGGGGGAACATGGAAGGTTAGTAGTAGAGCTCCATGGTAGGGGAATAAGAGTGATGAAAAGTGCTAGTGATACATAATGGGGCAACATGGAAGGTTAGTAGTAGAGCTACATGGTAGGCGAAAAGGGGTGATGAAAAGTGCTAGTGATACATAATTGGGGAACATGGAAGGTTAGTATTAGAGGCGAGGTACATGGTAGGGGAAAAGGGGGGATGAAAAGTGCTAGGGATATACAGGTGAAACTCGAATAATTAGAATATCGTGCAAAGTTCATTTATTTCACTAATGCAACTTAAAAGGTGAAACTAATATATGAGATAGACTCATTACATGCAAAGCAAGATAATTCAAGCCGTGATTTGTCATAATTGTGATGATTATGGCTTACAGCTCATGGAAACCCCAAGAACCCCAAATCCACAACCTCAAAAAAGTAGATTATTACATGCAATCAATAAAACAAGGATTGTACATAGAACAATATCGGACCTCTGAAAAGTACAAGCATGCATATGTACTCAGTACTTGGTTTGGGCCCCTTTTGCAGCAACTACTGCAATTACTTTTGCACAATATTCTAATTATTTGAGTTTCACCTGTACTGTATACCACAGTACTATGAAACGGTAATGTTGTAAAAAAAACTGTATGGCCAGAGGGAATTTAAAGTGCAAAAAGACTGAATTGTTTTTTTTTGTAACAATAACAATGATTTGAAACTTGCATGGTATGAGGAGGTTTTAATTTTATACAGTCCGAGGCTCCCACTTGCACACCTAATGGATTCTCTTACAAGAGCACATAAAATTTATCATGAAACTTTCATGTGAACCGGATGCTCCTTGAGCAGAAGAAAAGAACAATGTATCTGAGTTAGCGCGCTTCTTAAAATATCTGAGCAATTACTAATTTACTGCCATAAATCCATAACAGATAATAAAATGTTTATTTGCCTATAAAAAATAAATGACACAGAAAAAAAGGGGGACTAACTCATGAGCGATACTTTGCAATTATACATCTTTGCAATAGCGCAAGTCTTTAGTGGAACCAAAGTGAAACGGCTGCAATAAAAGCATAATTTCCAGTTAATCATTACTTATAAAACCATTTAGAGATGACTGAGCAAGGGTAGTAGACTGGCAGTATGGAGTTGGCTGTGAATGGACCATAAAAACCACTCCATAAAAGTAAAACTATAGACTGTCATTCATAGAGAAAGCCATTTTGTTAGTGAAATTCTTATTCATGTGTCGGCCATTAAAGGCAACCTGACGTAGTATATGATACATTGTAACCAATAACTGCAGGATTCCAATCTTGGTTCGCCAACATTCCCCAGCACTATGTCCATCCTCTTTGGCTGGTGAGGAAGCCATCTCTGATGGCCACTGTTGGGTTTTATTATGAGCCCCAAAAAATGCCCTCTAGTGGTGGCCTGGAGGAGGAAGAACATGTAAATATGGCACTGGGAGGCTTCTATCTATCTATCTATCTGTCTGTCTGTCTGTCTGTCTGTCTGTCTGTCTGTCAGATAGACAGACAGACAGACAATCTATCTTACAGTATTACTCAACCTACCCTATTAGGGATGCACCGATACCAGTATCGGTATCGAAGTACGAGTACTCGCCCAAATGCTCCTATACTCACCTTCGATACCGGAACTTCCGGTCCAAGGGAGCATGGAGCCAGGTTCTTTTCCCATCAGGAAGCCGGGCAGCCAAGCTATGACCCACCACCTGGCTTTCTGATTGGCTGGGAAGCTGGATTAACGTGTTGCTAGGCAGCCTGGCTTCCTAACCAACCAGGAAGCCGGGCGGCATGTCATGACCCACCTCCCAGCTTCCTGATTGGGGAAGCCAGGCTGCTTAGCAACAAGAGAAGCCGGCTTCCTAGTCAGTCCGGACGCCCGGAGGAGGGTTGTGATGTGCCCACCGGCTTCCTGATTGGCTAGGAAGCCAGCTTCACTTGTTGCTTGGCAGCCTGGCTTCTTGATCTATCAAGAAGCAGGGCGGCACCTCATAACCCCGGCTTCAAGATCGGTCAGGAAGCCAGGCACCCTCAGGAAGTAAAGCTGGTGTTCTTTCGATAGAACACCAGCTTCCCAGGTAATAAGGAAGCCGGGTGGCAGGTCATGATACACCGCCCGACTTCCTGATAATCGGGACACACGGCACCGGTATCGGTAGTCCGTAGAAAAAATCTACCTATCCTATATCTTTTTATTTCTTTCTGTGGGAAATTATATCTTTCTCACTTTCTTTCCATTTAATCAATAACAATAATAGCTATGTTTTTTCCTGATAGAGAGAACAAAGTATCTACCTTATATATATTTTTATACCAATCGTCGAGCCATGATTTGCAAATTCCCAGAATATAACCTCCCCCCACCCTGGTGGCTGCAGAACACCGACAACTCATTGTTCTAGTCATTAATTACCGTGATTTGCAGAGTTAGCTCCTACTTATAGTAATTCAAGGGCAATATAACTCAAATCAATCAATTACTGGCTAAGGAAAAACCATCAAGTCTAATATATCACGCTGCGTTTCGTAAGTCCTGTAGGTCTAAAATTATATCTGCATTATCTTTGTGTGACGGGAGAACTCTGCTCCAAGCTTCGTATTTCATCGCCAGTGGTCCAAACAGTAAATTAAAGATTCTTTCCGAGGAAAAAAAAGAGATAGAAAAAGCAGAGACAGGAGTTTAAAATAGGAACTTCTTCTTCCTGTATGTGTGTCATTAGCTGATCTGGCTCATTAATCATTCCGGGTTGAATCCATTCACACCCTAAGTAAGCAGTAAAATACAACCATTAGGGGCTTATTTACAGTGATATTAAAGTCTAAATGTTTTAATTGTTTTCAAATGCGGATGAAATCACTTACAATGATTATTATTATTATTATTATACAGGATTTATATGGCGCCAACAGTTTGCGCAGTGCTTTACAATATAAGGAAGACATTACAATCACAATAGAAATCAAGACAAGCTGGTAAGGAGAGCCCCACCCGTGAGGGCTTACAATCTAAAAGGGAGGGGCCAGTGATACATGAGGAGGTAGCTGTGTGGGGATGAATTGTTTGAGAATGTGATGGTTCAGTGGTTAGGTTGAGGTGGGATAGGCTTCCCTGAAGAGATGAGTCTTAAGGGATCGCCTAAAGGCAGTCAGGGTAGGAGACAGACGGACAGGTTTGGGTAAAGGGTTCCAGAGGATGGGAGAGACTCTAGTGAAGTCCTGGAGGTGAGCATGGGAGGAGTTGACAAGGGAGCTGGAAAGCAGGAGGTCTTTGGAAGAGCGGAGGGGACGGTTGGAGTGATACTTTGAGATAAGGTTTGAGATATACAATGGATGCTGTTCCCTGATGGATAAAAGTTTTAACTTTCTGCAAAATCAGCTGGTCCCCTGAGCACTGGTCCTAATATCCTGTTTTAGGATGGCTCCTTTCCCATGCAGGGACCTGCGGAGCCACCCTTGTGTGTGCTAATAAGCTGTGTGTGTCTCCACAAACACACAGGCACAGCAAGGCTGGACATTCTCCTCCTTCTACTCTTCCCAATGCTAGTAGATATACATGTGCTGCTTGGGATCTTGGACAGGAAGTTCAGGGAAGGCCGAGCTGAGAGACTTAGAGCTGAAACATGATGACTGTAAGTGCTTTAATTAAATACTTTGTTGGTGATGGTAGATTTGTTTGATTTGGATGCGTTATTGATAAAAAGTTTCAGGATTTAATACTACTTTAATAGGGCAGGCCAAAGTGCGCTATCCCAGAGCAACCAAACAGAGTTCATACAGCAAACTGAAATCTTATTGGTTGATTCAAGTTAGTCCACTTTCTGCTGTGCTTTGTTAAAGGGAAACTATAAGATTTTTGGGTAAATGTTATGTTATCATTACTTCCTAGGTGACCCTAATAAAGCACTTAAAGTGACATTAAACCCTCAGATTTTTTAACATAAAACCATACTGTAATGTGCGCCTTACTGTAGTCCATGGTAGTTTCCCTTCTCTTTGCTGCTCTTCCTTTTAAATCTGTATCTCTTCTCATGCTGGGGCAGAACTTCCCTTTGCAGCTAAGTGCCTCTTCCTGTAGTGTTGGCTCAGGTTGTGAACCTGCACACAGACACCAAGTATCCATTTCAGAGACAAGGCAGTCTGCTGCAAAGGGAAGTTCTCCCCCAGCATGAGAAGACATGAGGATTTAAAAGGAAGAGCAGCAAAGAGAAGGGAAACAACCATGGATTACAGTAAGGCGCACATTACAGTATTGTTTTATGTTAAAAAATCTGAGGGTTTAATGTCACTTTAACTGATCCTGCTCCCTTGGCAGTCAGAGCTCACCTCTTTCCCTCTGCTGAGGCTGGTGGAATGCCTCCCCCTCTCCGGCATCTGCTTGTCTAATACAGGTCTATGGAACCTGGTTTAGACATAATGGCTTCAGCTGTCTCTTTAGGGGTCAAGAGGCTGAGGAGTGTGGCTCAGGTAGGTAAAATAGCTTTTTCCTGTCCCCTAGTCACAAACATGCACTTAACCCTTATGGTCCATGGGTAGCCCCATTGCAAGGGTAGTTTTTTGGGGGGGTTTAAATTGTATTACCAATTAACTGCTTTCTTCTTATCTTAACTGTAGTTACTTTGACTCTTCAGAGTGATAGTCAGGGTCAAAAAGTTACCTGAAGCCTTACAATGGCCACCCTGTCAATTGCCTGACTTCACACGATGTATTCCAGCTCCGGAGTGTGCACAGATATATAATGAAAGTTCAGTTCTAGCCAAAAGCTTTGGTATAATTATAATAATGTTAAACTCATTATTTAAGCGTCTGAACCCGTTTGTGGCTTGTTTTCTTTAAGTGTTCTACCTCGCCAAGAAATGTATCTGATTCCCCTTAGGAAATCCTCGTAGTTGGAAAGCAAGAGTGCCCAGGACTGCAGGGATTCTGGATTTCATGTTGTCACTCACAATATTGTATGTGAGGGGTAGTACAGTGGTGTGGTGGTTAGCACTTCTGCCTTGCAGCACTGGGGGTCCCTGGTACATATTTTAGTCAAGACCCTATGTGCAAGGAGTTTGCATGTTCTCCCTGTGCTTGCAGGTACTCTGGTTTCCTGCCACACTCCAAAGACATGCTGGAAGGTTGATTGCTCCTGTCTAGCCCTCTCGGCTCTGTATGTATCTATGTGAGATAGGGACCTTAGATTGTAAGCTTTTAGAGGGCAGGGACTGATGTGAATGTGCTGTATGTAAATGGTTGCCGCTATATAAATGCCTCTAATAAAAAATAAATAATGTCAGGGGTAGGCAACCTCAGCACACCAGCTGTTGTGGAACTACAGGTCCCATGAGGCGTTGCAAGACTCTGACAGGCACAGGCATAACTCCCAGTGGCAGAGGTATGATGGAATTTGGAGCGCTGAGGTTGCCTACCCCTGCTGTACGTTGTGTTTTTCCATTATGTCAATGGGTGTATAAGCTGAACGCAAGCACTTCATGGAGATGTAGAGTTGAGGGATCTGGATTTCCCTTCTGATATATTTTCTATTCCTGATTTACAGGCAAAGCATGGCAAACTAAACTGTAATGGGATATTTAGCTTTAATAATATCTTTAATATCTGATGTTGCCTTACTGAGGAGAATAAATGGGGCAGAGCTAATTGGAATCAAGCAGCCCAAAGCTGGAGATAACAGTAACAAATAGAGTCTATGGCTCATCTTCTATCTCAGTAATGCTTTCTATGCATGGCATTAGTTACAGGATGATATGTGTAACATCTCCCCTTACCATGGATGGCATGGATTTAAAGGGGAAGGAATGGTGGGTGCATTTATCTGCTTATTAAAATCTCCAGGACACTGGCACGGAGATCTCTTTTCATCAACTCCCTGACCTCACCATCTGCCAATAATGTGGCTTTATTCTTGGTACAAGAAAAACCTTTTGTGTGCAGTTATCTGACAAAAGAAGCAAGTCAGTCACTTAAGTTAAAGTGACATTAAACCCTCAGATTTTTTAACATAAAACAATACTGTAATGTGCGCCTTACTGTAATCCATGGTAGTTTCCCTTCTCTTTGCTGCTCTTCCTTTTAAATCTGTATCTCTTCTCATGCTGGGGCAGAACTTCCCTTTGCAGCTAAGTGCCTCTTCCTGTAGTGTTGGCTCAGGTTGTGAACCTGCACACAGACACCAAGTATCCATTGGAAGCATAACAAGGAGCCAATGCCTTATGCTCTAGTGCAAGGAACATGCTGTTAGGAAGAGAGAGCAGAGTGACAGGAGATTAACTCATCAGTTTGCTCCTTTTGCAGCAGAGAAAACTGAGACCTTCCACCTAGACAGAGCTGTGCTGTGTAAATCTCAGAACTGTATGGGCAAAAATACAAATCATGTAGGTAAGCAACTCCCTTAGTCCCCATTCACACCTGAGCATTCTGCGAACACACAGCATTCACGAAATGCGTCAAAAATGCAAAACGTGCTTGCTGTGCCCTTACCAGTAATAGGGATGCATGGCAAACACATGAACAAAACCAATACGAATGTGATTTGCATTCCTGGTACACCTAGGTGTGAATGGGGGCTAATATGTATGCCGATAGGAGGAGAACAGAGAAATAAGCTCATCGTTGTGCTGCTTCTCCTTTGACTGTTCAGTCACAGGCTGGAAGGGTAGAGGGGTCCAGGATCGCCTGGGCTCAGAGGAAATAGGTTGAATGATGCTGGCCATCAGACTGAGGACATCTAGTGGCAGAAAAAAGTACTGCGGGGGGCATTTTTTGGTTAAAAAGTGAAATATTGCAGCAAATCTGATTTTGTTATTTCATTTATATCTTATTTATTTTAACAAATACATTATTTATTATTTTAATGTTTTAAATGGCTAATAATGTGCACCTTGTTATTTTTGACTAGAGTTCTGCTTTTAACAAAGACTTTTTTTTAAATAAACTGTTTTATGCTATACAGTATATATAAATATATTTTTTTTGGGGGGGGGTAAGCGTTTAATAAAGAGGATAATTCAGCTCCGTAACCAACCCTCAGAATTACCTGTAGTTAATACGATTCATTGGGATGCAAAAAAGCATTAAAAAGTTTGTTTAATCATATTATGCGGATAATCAACAAAGGTAAATTGGTCGTCTCCTACTACGGGCAGCCCGGTGTAGAAGTTAATACATTCAGCTCATATTCATTATGCACACGCTAGTTATAATAATTTACTGTCCATTGCAAAGCTTTATAAGCATTGTAATTAAATATAAAATGCACATTAGAATTATAATGAGTAATTAGGGCGACATAACTAATATGCACAAAAGTCCCAAAGCTCATTAAAATGTTAAAAGACAATAAAAAAAAAAACCATCCTTGCAATATTATTTTGCATGCTGTCTGTAACTGAATGCCATCGCACCTAGCAGCGTATTCCTGGCCGCTTTGACATTTATAAATTGAATGCAGAATGTGTGCGAGGATATTGGACCCAGCAGACGCGGCGGGTGAATCTTGATTGACGTTAAATGGGGTTTCCCGGCAGCTTTGTGTTTTGTTTTTGTGATGGAAGCTTTCAAAAGAATTGGGTAATGTTAAAGTACTCCGCTGAACTTTCAGTTTATTGAGGGCTAAATAGGTTCCAGGTGCAGCAAAACAGAAATGCCTGTTCCCTGCAAGCTGCTATAGAGAATTGCCTTTTCTTTTCTGTGCAGAAGCAGTGGTCTCTCTGTAGAGGTCTGACACACTGCTGCTGAATGGGAATTCCCAGAAGGGGGTATTATGGACTTCTTCACTAGCAGGGGGGTATGTTGGACTTCTGCACGAATATATACACTATATTGCCAAAAGTATTGGGACACCCCTCCAAAACATTGGATTCAAGTGTTCTGTGAAATTTGCTTGTTACTAAATATTCCACGGTCACCTGTTGGTGGTATTATAACAAAGTGGAAGCAACTGGGAACAACAGCAACTCAGCCACGAAGTGGTAGGCCACATAAAATGACAGAGCGGGGTGAGCGTATCCTGAAGTGTGCAGAGAGCACACTGTGCGTAGAGAGCTTCATGGAATGGGTTTCCATGCCCGAACAGCTGCATCCAAGCCTTACATCACCAAGTGCAATGCAAAGCGTGGGATGCCGTGGTGTAAAGCACGCCGACACTGGACTCTAGAGACGTGGAGACGTGTTCTCTGGAGTGACGAATCACGCTTCTCTGTCTGGCAATCCGATGGACGTGTCTGGGTTTGGCGGTTGCCAGGAGAACGGTACTTGCCTGACTGCATTGTGCCAAGTGTAAAGTTTGGTGGAGGGGGGATTATGGTGTGGGGTTGTTTTTCAGGGGTTGGGCTTGGCCCCTTAGTTCCACTGAAGGGAACTCTTAAGACATCAACATACCAAGACATTTTGGTCATTTTCATGCTCCCAACTTTGTGGGAAGAGTTTGGGGATGGCTCCTTCCTGTTCCAACATGACTGTGCACCTGTGCATAAAGCAAGGTCCATTAAGACATGGATGGGGGAGTTAGGGGTGAAGGAACTTGACTGGCCTGCATAGAGTCCTGACCTCAACCCGATAGAACACCCTTGAAATGAATTATAGCGGGTGCTGCGAGCCAGGCCTTCTCGTCCAACATCAGCACCTGATCTCACAAATGCGCTTCTAGAAGAATGGTCAAACATTCCCATAGACACACTCCTAAACCTTGTGGACTAAATTTTTCCTCTTTTCTCTTTCCAGTCGCACCCACGATCCTGGAAATCACGCCGTCGGGGGTTTCCTTGGGAAAAACCGGATTAATCAGATGCGAAACAGCAGCCGTCCCATCGCCAACATTCGAGTGGTACAAGGGCGACAGAAAGTATGAAGATTTTTGTTATGCTTTTTCTTTTTTTTTTAGCATCATATAATGCATGAAACAATGTACTCCCTTTTCTTCTATTCTTTTATTGAAACCCAACTCCAGCCAAAACTTGGCTAAGCTTGGTCTAGCTAAACTGATATCTTATTTTTTAGCTTTGGATATAGTGGGGCTGTTGTCAGATTTTAAATGCTATCCTTGTCCCCTTTGGGGAGATTTCCACTTACTTGATGTCCTGCCTGACAATTTTATTTTTATTTTTGTCCAAGCACTTACAGTCATCATGTTTCCAAATAGCTCAAACTCTCTCAACTCTGCTTCCCTGAACTTCCTGTCCAGTACAAGATCACAAGGGACAGAGCAGTCTCCAGCAGCTGTCTATCTAGTTTGAAAAAGGGAAGACAGAGGAGCAGGGAAGTGGAGTTTGTGTTTGTGGAGACACACACAGCCTACTAGCACACACAAGGGTGGCTCCATTGGACCCTGGTACAAACAGAAGCTGCACTCCATAGATCTAACTTGATTCCACACTTTATTACTGTGCAAATAACAGATACACCATACAAAAGCTCACGCGTTTCACCTACCAAGGCTTAATCCTAGAGATCCATTGTACCCTGCAAGGGAATTGAGCCACCCTAAAACAGGATATCAGGGCCAGTGCTCAGGGGACCAGCTGATTCTGCAAGAAGCTGAAACTTTTAAATATCAAGGAGTAGCTTTCATTGTAAGTGATTTCATCAGCAGTGGAAACAGCTTGAGAACCTTTTGATCATTTTAAGCAATGGAGGGGCCGAGGAGAAGGGGGCACCATTGTTGGGCTGTGCTTGGAGCATCAATTGCCTTTAATCTGGCCCTAAAGCACAGACATTTCCCAACACTTCTAATACTCATTCACATTATCACTGAGCAGGCCCCTCTGAAATTCCCTAATTATTCAATCAATACTTGAAAGCATGGCACTGCGTGAACAATCGGAACATACACAGTCACCCTTTGTAACTGCTTTGCAAGGGAGCCTCTAAACTTGATTAATGGAAAGTCAAAGCACTCTATATTTTAAATGGCATAACACCATGGAAGTGGAGTGAAGAGGCTTGATATATTGCAGGCACACCATCTTATTTAAGAGTAAGAAAAGCCTAAGGTTACAACTTATTGTCTGACTTTGCAAAGAGCTCTTAAACCCCCAGAGTGAAACAAAGGTTTATTACTTATTAGTGTCCTTGCTACAGTAAAGTGGTGATTTAATATACTGTATAGTGTTCTATATAATATAAATCCAGACAGTACTTGGCACCACATTGCGGCATAAATGATCCCGTTTACGTTTTGACTCTTATATATGATCATAAATGGATGTGTCAGTTTGACAGAAGGCAGTTTGTGGGCTAAGGTGATAAAAGGTGCTATAGGCAACAACTCCACTCTATCTTGTGATCTGCAATGTCATGCAAGTATGGCTTGACCTCTGTTTTTTTTTTTTTTTTTTTAATGCATTGTTTTTTTTATTAGGAGTTTTAATTAGAAACAAAATAGTAGAGAAGATGGACTGTTGCAATGGTGTGGGGGTGCAGGCTGCACTGGGTGACACCATCATAGGGGATAAAAGTCAGACACTCGGTCATGGACCGGGTGACACCATCATAGGTGGTAAAGGTCAGGCACTTGGTCATGGACCGGGTGACACCATCATAGGTGGTAAAAGTCAGGCACTCCGTCATGGACCGGGTGACACCATCATAGGTGGTAAAAGTCAGGCACTCCGTCATGGACCGGGTGACACCATCATAGGTGGTAAAAGTCAGGTACTCAGTCATGGACCGGGTGACACCCTTTTAGGTGCTAAAAGTCAGGTACTCGGTCATGGACCGGTGACACCATCATAGGTGGGAAAAAACATGCACTCGGTCACGGACCGGGTGACACCATCATAGGTGGTGAAAGTCAGGCACTCGGTCATGGACCAGCTGCACGAGAGAGCAGGGGACCCGACAACATACCTTATCCCGCCGGAAGAACGACCGGCGTTCATCACCAAGATGGCCATCGGCAGTGAAGTGCATGTAACATCATTATATTCTTGCGTAATGACGTCGCACGTAATGTAATGCCATATATGCGATCACCAAGATGGCCACCGGCAGTGAAGTGCATGTGATATCATTATGTATGTGCGTAATGACGTCATGCGTAATGTAATGACATATACGCGTCAGGTGACACCCGGTGGCCGTACCGGTGACACCCAGCCTGGTGATGCCCTGCACTATTGTACTGGTACAATGAATATTGGCAGCTTTATGTACCAGCATGGAACACCATGGAATATATACAGTAGTATGGGCACACAGCTGTAAGACTAGCGTTACTCCTCTTCCCAACCCAAGTTTCACAGAATACATCCTCCTCAGAAGATCACAGTTTGCTTGTATTAGAATCCTCTCATTTCCTTTAAGTAGATCTAAACTCAATCATGGACACTTCATGTTAGCTTTAAAAGGTATCTATGGTCAAAAACTAAAAATAAATCTATATTTCTATATTGAATTCCCATAGGGTCTGTCCCACTCCTAATAACCATATCCATATAGAAGTCGGTAAACGTATCGAAGATGTCCATAGGATGTACTGTCCTGATGCAGTGACACCATTTCACTCAGCCCTATGCACTTTCATGTGTCACCACACATTAACTAAGACCACAATGTAACTGCATCATTGCTTGCTGGAAGCAATGCATGATAGGCTATGTAGTATTGAGAAATCGAGATTGCATCACATCATGCATCAGGGAAAGTATGTATTCCTGTTACAATGCTGATGTTATAACAGGATAGTGTATGCTGTGACTTAAGAACTCCTTTTACATCTCAATAAACTTTCAACAGTTTTTTATGTTTCTATATCTGCATATTTCATTCTAAGAATACCTATTGATCCTGCTGCGAAAGTCCTTGTTCATGCACTTCCTGTTTTAGGGTAACAACTGTCTCACCCTATACAGCGTTATCTCCCTGTTAAATGCACTACTGATGGAGACAACCAGCAGGCCCCTCACGCACATTGCACAGGCATGGTCCACTGTTGTCACCATCAGGAAGCCAGTCCAGAGCAATATTGTGCAACCAACACTGGAGCGAGTGCATGTAGAGCAGCCTTTCTCAACTAGGGTGCCATGGTAGTGCCTTCTGGCCTCCCCGGGGGTGTCTCAAAATTTTGTGGTAGTAGGACTGTGATGCTGAAAGAGCCTGGAGGAGATCCAGCAGCACTGAGATAGATAAGAGGGTGAAAGAAAATGTAAAAACAGGATTTTATAAAAAATAGACCCATGGCACTTTATGATACACAGGGTTTTAGCAAACTAAGCATCACCCAGCTATAATTTAGAATTAATTTAATGTAGATATTAACTTTAACTGAATGTCATTGTTTGCTTAAAAAACTTTGCATCATAAACAATGGACTTTTTAAATGAAATACTTGTTTTTATCTCTTTTTTTCATCCTTTGTTACATCTCAGTGCTGCTGACCACCTGCTGCCTCTTTACAGTCACTTGCTGTCTATATGCACTCCAGCAATTGCTGCATGCCATTTCTTAGGTTGGGTTTACTGACAACAGTGGACCATGCCTCAGTACAGTAATGTGTATTGAAATGTACTTTCCATCAGAAGCCAGGGTAACAGGCTGACAATACAGAGGCGCAGGGAGGAGCATTGTTACCCTATAACAGGAAGAGTATGATTGATCCTTCATTGTAGGATGATCAGGTATTATTTTAATGAAAACTGGAAACAGAAACATATGGAAAATGGCTTGAAATGAGAGTCCCATGTAAAAGCTTATATGAGATTTTAGTGATCGAGTTTACACAATAGAAACACCAGAACAAGGGGCGTTGCTAGACCCAGGCACCCAGGCCATGTGCCCCAGGTCTTCTACTGGTTGCCTTGGGTCTTCACAGCTTCCATGTTGTCATCTGTCAGCCAAGGGCCAAAGCCTTAATGTCTCAGTTCTGAGGGAATGCAGTAGGGAAGGAGAAATAGACCAATGAAAGAGAAGCGAGGTAAGGTATAGCCTTTCAGAAAGGGTGCCCTGGGGTGCTCCAGCTCTTTAAGACCCTAGCAAGACCCCTTCCCAGAACATAATACAGCCAGCGCAATAACAAGTTTGTCTTTCATAGGACTTCACTAATGTACACTTTTGTTTTCCCTTGCTAGACTGACAAATGGGCAGAAAGGCATCCTCATAAAGAACTACAGCACCAGATCGATCCTTCACGTCTCCAACGTAACAGAAGAACATTTTGGCAACTATACTTGTGTAGCGGTAAACAAGCTGGGTACCAGCAATGCCAGCCTGCCACTGAACCGTAAGTAGCAAGCTACAGCACGTAATTATATATTGTTATCGTGGTCTGTGGAGTGATGGTTCAGTCTTGGAGTAAATCATGGTGGGGCAGTGCAGTTTATTAGTGTTCCTGAACATGAACCAGACAGCGGTTGTCTCATTGGGGACGGTAGGTGGTGGAAGACCTGCCAATCTTCAGTGCAGTAGAGTAACTACCATATAGCTCACACTAGTAAAATGCTGTTAAAACCTCCAGTAGCATTTCTTGTAAAAGGTTGAATGCCAGAATTTGTGTATGGGACTGTGCAGAAGGTAAAGTAAAAATGTCTATTATATGGTATAAAACCAGACAAGGTAAGAACCCAACCAGACATGTTTTCGTGAAGTGAATTAAAAGGAACCAAAAAGCCATCACTTAATCAGTGTGAAGCCTTTGTAGTAAAACAAATGGTATCTGCATGACTCAAGTCCATTACAAATTCAATACATAATTGGTAGGGATGCACTGATGCTAGTAATACTCCCGATGCTTATTCTGATAGTGGAACTTTTGGTATCAGGAAGCTGGGCGGCAGGTCATTACCCGTTGCCGGCTTCCTGGTTGGCTGGGAAGCCGGCCCCATGCTCCCTCGACACTTGGTGACCAATGAGGAAACCGGGCAGCGTATAATGACTCCCCACCCAGCTTCCTTAATGTGACTCGCCACCCAGCTTCCTTAATGGGACTTCCGGTATTGGTATTCAGTATCGGCGAGTACCTAAAAAGAATATCGGTACTCGTATTCGATACTGAAAAAACTGTATTGTTGCATCCGTAATAATTGGCTTATACCCCTCTTTAGGACAATGGATAATTCTTTTTTTTGCTCCTGGGGTCAACTGTACATCTAGATAAGGGGGTTTACAGGGTACTTTTTGGTTCCTTCATGTCCACCTCATCAGAGCCTGTGTAAGTGGCCAGCGTTTCTCAACCTTTTTTTAGTCACGGCACCCTTTAAATGTAAACAAAATCTCTAGGCGCCCCAGTGTCATAGCTTTTAAGGTGGACCCCACACACAAAAAAGTGGGTTTACCCTTCACATTACAGTGTTCTCTTCAAATCAAGATCCCCCCTTCCTATCAAAGTCACCCTTTTACATCAGAAGCCCCTTTTTCATATTAGAGTCTCACCCTTTTACATCAGAGTTCCCCTTGACATCAAGAGCCTCCTCTACATCAAGAGCCACCTTTACATCAGTCTTCATTTCCCCTTTCACATCACAGCCCTACAACCACAACATTTTGGGGCACCTCTAAAGAAGTTAGAAGGCACACCAGGGTGCAAAGGCACCCTGGTTGAGAAAGGCTGAAGTATACCATTGTGTCAATCTTAAAGCCCTACTCCATACAAGCCATAGTGTCTGTATACTGCTCTGATGATGGCCAGCCTAAACAGCTGTTTGCACTCTGGAATAAGTGCCTCTCTAATATTAGACTGCATCTGTATTATAAACCAGTGGTTGTGGATGCACAGTTAGCCCCAGGGGCAAATAAGGAATGCTTTTTATGGCTCTGTTCACTATCGTAAATGCAATATGTTATTTTAATTTGTGATGGGAGTGAGTCATGCAGCTACTTTCTGCTATTACATGCTGATCCACTCATTTAGCATCCTGCATTGTATGTGTGTGTGTCTACAGAAGCCAAAGGAGTTTAGGAGACTGCAACGAGCAGAACCATGCAGACCAAACAGAAATGAATCAGGATTAGTGTACCTGAACCCTACGTGTGGGTCACTTCTGAATGCTTTTTGTTTATTACTCATTCTAAATGCCTGTGAAGTCTACTCGGCACCTTCCTTATGGAGTTCAGCAAACCCTCCCTGCTGTTCTGCCTGGCCTAATTCAATTTACAGTGAACAAAACTCAGACAGACCTAGACTAAACCAAACATTACTTTGTGCACAGAAGGGTTCCGTCCATGCTTCCATGTGACATTTATTTTTTTCTGTAACTTGATAATAGTTATTTTATGGTACAGTATTACATAGTATATTGGGTTGTGTTTTTTTATAGATAGAAAGGGAGATAAAGCATTTATATGTTTCGTACAGTTCTCTTCCAAAAACAAAAAGAGACTGTATTTATATTTGCTATAACTAGCTGTAGTTGCGTCTCCCAACAGTTCCTATGCTGGATTGTAACAGGAAATGCCAGGTTTCGTAATATGGCCATCTGGATTGGAGGAGGAAAAAGACTTCAATTGATATTTTGTTTTTTGTTTTTTTGTTTCAAAGTTTTTATTAACTTTTCAGCGGCATATAGGATACAAGACACAATGATCAACAGTGAGATGTATACATACATATCATAGAAACATGGAACCGATGATTTTTGACCAATGGCACGAACTTGCGGGACAATGGTCACCAGGTTTTGCAGGATAACATCTTGTCGGGGTGGGCTTGGGACTACCCGGATGATATTTTGGATTTTTAGAGTAAAACGATGTCCTATTAATAAAAAAAAACGAAAAAAAAGAAGTGCATCAACACTTGCACTTTAATCTTGCACAGAGTGGCAACAATGCTGTACTGCTCTTGAATTCAGAGCAGAGTTGCCAGTGGCATGTAGGCTGGGCCTGTTTGTACTACAGTAGCATGAGATGTTGCGGAGGCTGTGGATATCAGCATTGTCACTGCTGATTCACATGTCTGTAGCTTATCAATCAGCACCTTACCGCACGTAGCCCCGTCCACTGTTTTCTGGATTACCAGCACTATCTCTGATGCTAAAAATCCTCCCACAGTGTACTGCAGTGTCTGGGAGGGGAAGCGTGTGAACACAAAGCAGGATTTGGCTCAGCTAGGGAAGATAAAGAAATATGTGTGTTTACGTTATGAGGCATGATGTACATTACCTAAAAACTTGATTTGGTACTTGTTTGGACTGTCTTACAGGAGCCTTTAATTAATGACGGGGTATATTTGTATGTGGCATAGGTACTGTTCCTTCAAAAATTAAGATTATCCTTATTGGTTGTTCAGTGTTGCTCAGAATGTGGACCAACCAGCATTTCCTGAAGGACCCCATTCTGGTGGATACTGTATTTGCTGATCTATGGTCAGGGCCGGACTTACTCTCTCTGCTGCCCCAAGGCCAGGTTCCTTATGGTACTGATATCTAATAAATAAAAAAAAAAGATTGAGCCTAGCTTGGGAGGGTATAAGACTTTTTTTTTCCATTTTACATAGCCAATACCTTTTTTAATTATGCCAAATATCACATTGACCATGTGACTTCTGGCCACCAGAAGGCTCGTGGGTGTTTCCTTTCATTAGACATGAAAGTTGTTTATAGTCACACCAACTCTGTCTGATAGACCGGCAGTGAGATAGGATCAGCAAGCAGGAAGCAAAGCCTGTATATATAATGAGCAAAAGGTGTGAGACTGTGTGTGAAATCCCCTTTATTCCGGAATCTCAGCAAGGAAAAGCCCACTACTACTTCTGCTCTAAATATCACCAGTGCTTGTCATGTGACCGAACCTATCCCAGCACCACAGATTCTAGTAAGGTCACGGTGAGGTGATAACTTGACATTTATACATGCAAATATTCCTTGATGGATGGCGCGCTCATTGCTCTGTATGTTTGTCTTTCATATCAGTCTTGCATACTAATTTGTATTTCAGCTAATCTCTATGCACGGAATTAGCCTTTAAACTGTGACTTTTATGTGTGATATTGAAACTCCGCTCAGGGGAAAAAAATGTCCATTTTAAATTACTTCTTCATTTTCCAATGAGACTACCATGCACTGTTAACCATGTCAGTGCTGCAGGCTCCTGGAGTCAGGCTTACATATATAATGAGGATTGTTGATAGTGTGGCATGTCTACCACTGGGAATATTCATTTTTGATGCGTGCGGTCAGGGCAGCCATCAGGGGGGTACGGTCGATACTCATGTAAGGGGCCCGGGCAGCCTGGGGGCCCACCCGGGTCCCTTACATGACTATCGGCCAACGGTGAAGGGTGAAGAGGCGGAGGCTTGGCCTAGCAGCGCAGGGCCCCAGCATTGCCGCTCCAGCGACTTTGAGACAAGCTAGGGCCACATCAGCAAAGCTGCTCGTCTGATGTCAGACTGGCCAGAAGTGACCGCACGTTAGTGACGTGACGTCACTTCTGGCCGGTCCGGCGGCAGACGAGGCCATGTGTGCATGTAAGAGGAGCTAGAAAGGAAGGAAAGAAAGGAGGGAGGTGAGGGACGCAGCCCTGACCAGCCCACCTGAGACCCCTTCAGAGCCCACCATAGACAGTCTGAGATGGGCTGTGCAGCATATATGGTGGGCTCTGCAGGGTCACTCTCAGATGGGTCCTGTGTCCAGCGCGTCACTAAGCCCTGCGTCCAGCGCGTCACTGAGCCCGGCGTCCAGCGGCACGGTGGGGGGGGGGCCCGGCCTAAAGCCGTGTAAGGGGCCCCAAAATTTCTGATGGCTGCCCTGCGTGCGGTACTGGTCAAGGCTCAGGATACACTGTAAGTGAGGAGTGCCTAATGGCAAGACATATCATTTCTCTAGTTTTGGCTGCCAGTGGAGGACACTAGAGGGAGAATGTTGTTATAAAGCTTATATCCAGGCAGGAAGATGCTGACAAGGAAGAGCAGAATGAGCTAAGTAAAGTTCATATCAGTATGCTGCTGTTCCTTCATTGTCCAATCAACAGACTTTGAGCAGGAAGGTGACACCACTTTCTCTAGCTGAGTTAAAGTGACACTAAACTCAGGAGTTAAATCTTTAAAATACACCCAAGTACCTTAACTATTAAAGGAGAACTATGGGGTTAAGGCTTTTCCCCATAGTTCTCCTTAGGGTAACGGGAGGACACAAACTAGCGTCCTCCCGTCACCCTAGTCTCAGTATACCGCAAGCTATAGCTCGCAGTATACTGAGACGCCGCAGCTGAAGCGGATCCCGACAATTGTGCCGGGATCCGCCCAGCTGCGTGACTGACAGCTGGCTCTGCCTATCTAGAGGCAGAGCCAGCTGTACCCGCCCCCCCCCGTCCGTTCTGCCAGTCAGCGCTAACGGATCCTCTCTGCCCCTCCCCTGTCACGGCAGAGAGCCGTGACAGGATCGAGAGGTGAGCGAACGCCGGTATGTGTTCGCTCACCTCCCGATCTACTGAGCCGACCTATGACAGTCTCATTGTCACAGGTCGGCTAGAACTATGAGGTGAGTGAAAAGCACTCACCTCATAGTTCACCTTAAACAAAATGTATCTTATTTGTGTATCGGCTGTAGATCCTCAAATCATCTATGAATTGGTGCTGACACTGTCCTTCCTTCTGGAGGGGGGATACTTTGTTTCCCATGGTCCCTGTGTGTGTTGTAAAGTAGCCACCGCTCCATTCGCTTCTGTGATGGACTACAATCCCAATACAAATTAGTAAACTAAACATGAGATTGTAGTCCATCACCGGAGCGAGCTTGGATCAGTGACTACTTTACAACACACACAGGGACCATGGGAAACAAAGTATCCCCCCTCCAGAAGGAAGGACAGTGTCAGCACCAATTCATAGATGATTTGAGGATCTACAGCCGAGTTATACACAAATAAGATACATTTTTAATAGTTAAAGGAGAACTAGGAGGTGAGTGAAAATCACTCAACCTCATAGTTCGAGCAGGCGTGTGACAATTAAACGGTCACACGTCGGCTCAATAGATCGGGAAGTGAGCGAACGCATACCGTCGCTCGCTCACTTCTCGATCATCTTCTTGCAGAGAGCAGTGGCTTTCAGTCACCGCTCCCCACAGGGATTCCCCCCCTCCCCTCCCTTCTCCTCTCCGATTCTCCAGCGCTGACTGGAGGAAGGGACAGGGGAGGGGGCGGGTACAGTTGGCTCTGCCTATAGATAGGCAGAGTCAGCTGTCATTCATGCTCAACAGTATTGTCGGGATCCGTCCCGGCTGCGGCGGTCTCAGTATACTGCGAGCTGTAGATTGCGATATACTGAGCTTTGGGTCATAGGAGGATGATAGTATATGTCCTCCCATGACCCTTAAGAGAACTATGGAGAAAAACACTTACCCCATAGTTCTCTTTTAAGGTACTTGAATGCATTTTTTAAGAATTAACTCCTGAGTTTGGTATCACTTTAACTCAGATAGAGAAAGTGGTGTTGCCCTCTTGCCTGTGTAGAAATGTACGACATCACAAACATCGCTGGTTTCTTCTGGGTTGAATGACAGCCAGCATTGTTCAACCCACTTCATGTGAATCCATTACACACCCCCTGGAGGTTCTTCATCATGTTTAGGAGGAATGACCACCCACCCTCACTAAGAACGAAGAGGAAGGACTTGTGATGTTACTTGACAATAATGAAAACAGTTTTACACGAAGGGCTTCGTTTTGACGGGACTGGGAGGCTGGAGTTCTTATACTAAAAGGATGTGAGTTGGAAAGATGACATATGCTCAATGGAAGGAAAAAAGAAATATCTTCCTGGATGAGACTGTGCAGGAATAAACGATGCAGCACTATAGCACTGTTAAGGTACCTACAGTTGGTAAGGGGTGGCCTGCCTTGCATAAACAATGTAACCACTGCAAAATCTTTCTACGGAAACATTATACAAGCATGCACATTTGCCGTGGGTGAAGAAGCATACTTTGACCTAAGAAAGAGCGAGGGAAGAACACGTATATAACAATTGTTGAAAAAATCTATTTAAAGGTTAAAGTGTAAACATGGATGAAACCTCAGAGGCAGAAGCAGTTGGGGAAAAAAAACCCAATTAAACTGGTAAAATCTTTCTATAACTTATATTGTACATATTAATTAAAGTTTTCTCGAGGTGATGCCCTTCTTAAAGTGATGTCTTTGCCCTCTTTTTTTTTCTGGCGACTAGTTTACTCTCAAATTATATCATTTATTTATTCTAGTCTTTAAAAAATCCAATTTCCCGTCTCACCGTTGCCGCTGTAACGGGGTTTGGTTATTGACTAAATAATTTTTTCAATAAGTAAAAATCCTTAGCCATTTGGGTTGAACGCGTACAGTCAGCTTCCAGAATAACAACAGAGGAGGTTAAATTAAAGGTTAACCTTCACAGATAAAAAAAAAAAGCATTATATGAACAAATAAATCTCTGGCCGTCACTTCTGTCTTGCACAGTTGTACCAGCTCCTCTCCTAGACTCGAATTGTTTGCTCTAATATTGCTGCACACTGTGAGCTTCTTACAAGGTGCATTAGAAGCTGCAGCAAGTCAGATAGAGCCTTCTTCATTTCCCTCTCATCCCTAGCCCTAGTGTCCCTAGCCCGCCCCTTTCGTTCATTGGATTTCAGTTATTTCCATCATGGAGGCTTAGCATCCCATGTGGGTGTTACCTATGCAAATGCATCATTACACAGCGTCCAGCTTTCTGATTGGCCGGGAAGCCGGCTTCATGCTCCCTCGTCACCTAGTGATGAGAAGCATGGGGATGGCTTCCCTGCTAATCAGGAAATCGGGTGCCGAGTCTTTACACGCCGGCCGGCTTTCCAGGTAATCAGGAAGCCAGGTGGCGAGTCATTACACGCCGCCTGGCTTCCTTAATGGGACTTCCGGTATCGTATTCGGTATCAGCGAGTAACCGAAAAATGAAAAAAAAATATTGGTACTCGTACTCGATACAGAAAAAACGGTATCAGTGCATCCCTACTGGGTACACTGGTAGCTTTTCATGCTAATGTTCATACAAAGAATCTGGTCAGAATATTCAATGCCATTAGGGACTTGGCGAATGTCATTCGAAATTTTCTTTGGTTTTAACATTCGATGTTGGAATGATTGGAGTTTCTCAAACGAAAACCACATTCACTATTAGAATTTTGTTGATTTAAAAAAAAATTCTATCCTGTTCCATCTTTTTTTTTCATTACAAATTATTTAACATCATTAACTATCAGAAAATGAAATAAATGTTCCCAAAAGAAAGCAATTCTACTGGTGTATGGCCAGCCTGAGTCAGGGTGCCACTGGGGGAAACATGTCAGTGGAGCATGTCCAGAGCATACGAAATATCAAACTGAAATAGAATCGAAACATGAAAATAACTACAACTTAGAGTTCACATTCCTCTGCCACATCCATTTGGGATAATTTAAATCCCATCTCCTTGGTCTCCATGGTCGCTTCATCAAATTGCCCCTTGTATGGCCCAATGTAGGGTTTTCTGAGAAATCTGTTTCTTTTGGAATTATAAGGGGCGCCAAAGGGAGCAACTTAGGGATCACATTCCTCCTCCATGTCCGATTGGGACACTTTCAATCCTATCTTCTTGCGATTCATGCCTTCAACAACTTTCCAATTTCGGGAAAAAATGGTGGCTCTGTCAAATTTCCATCTGTATAGCCAGCTGCAGGGTTCTTCTGAGAAATTTGAAGCTTTGGGAATTATAAGGAAAGCCAATGGAAAGCCTTTAAGAGCCTTTACGAATTATAAGGGAAGCCAAAGCACATGTACTAGGTTCTGCTTCAGGTCGGTCCATTATTTGGATCTGCTGACAGGGTGCACACACCAGCTTGCAACCAGCCACAAAATACAGATACTTCCCTGATAATAATATAAGGGAAGCCAGTTAACAAATTACCCGGCCTCATGATCCCATGACATCTCAAGCGTTCTGAATTATGTCATTTATTTATTCTATCCTTTGAAAATTAAATTTCCCCTTTCACCACCACTCCGATAACATGATTACATTATCGACCAAGCGTAGATAACTTTTTTTCCCTAATAACGAGTAGAATCCTCTAGCCATATGGACAGAAACATTATGCTGCTAGCTCCTGTAATAGGAGAGGGTCTTAATGCAAACAGTTGTACATTATAAGCCTCCCTTGTCTACCCTTCTCTCGCTCCCCCTCCCAGCCCCCCCGCCCCAACCCCTATAATAAGTGCATTGCACTTACTGTATCATTTGGAGAGTGTCATCTTTTCCCACCTGCTGTTCTCCAATAATACCATTTACTTTCTTATTGGGATGCGTAGCAAGAGATTATCACATCTCTCCCATTACCACGCAAGCCCCATCGAGAGCGTGCGCCTATTTAACCTTGCGCTTAATATGGATTGATTCGGATGGCTGTAATTTTATGATTAAGGTCAAGTGTGGAGGAATACTTATTACATGCAGATGAGACATCTGTGATTGATCATGTTACTCGCTGACATCCTTTAACCCCTTGATTCTCCTCGCCTCTCTTTTGTTGTGATGGCTTCTGCCTACTCCTAGGAATATTTAAAGTGAAGTTCTTCTATTGGAAGCTATAGTGCATTTTTTGAAAAAAAAACCTTCCTTTGGTTATTATTCAAACTTCTTCCTGAAAGTAGTTGTTAACATGATTCCTATTTTTACTTGCTTGCTGTTCCATGATTTGGATCATATGATCTCCTTCTAGGGTGCAGCTGTTAAGATGTGTCTAAGATCTGGGTCACTCCCATTGGAGGAATCATGATCTTTAAGTGTTAATGTTGTTTATGATAATCCTCTTCATCTGTGATAGATCAAGCTTTTCTGCAATCTTTTAATGCCTTTTAAATTTTGTAAAAACAATAAAATATTTAATTTTACAATTGTGTGGTTTAGTGCCTTCAAAAACCCCACTACCTTTTTGGTGTAGATCAAGGATCAGCAACCATTGTAAGTGATTGCATCAGCTTTTGAAATACAGAGCTTAAAAACCTTTTGACTTTAGTATCACTTTAACTTCCTGCCATCCACCCGTTGTAAAAAAACTAATGGACGGCAAGCTCCCATTGGCGAGTCGTCGTAAATATACAGCTTTTTTTTTAATCTGTTCACGCACGGGCAGAAAAAAGCTGTCCTGCCCTGCGCGCCCCCCTCCTACAGTCCCGCCGTCTCCCCCTCCTGCACCCTCACCTTCAATCCCGGGCTCGGGAGGGTGTCAGGAGGAAGATGGGAGAGAGTTCAGCATCTTCCTCCTTGCTGACCTCCCTCCGTACTGTGAATGCGGAAGTGATGTGTAATCCATTACTTCCGCATTCAGCTGTCATTTCTCTGGCTGCTATAGCCAGAGAAGAAACTGGTGAAGCAGATCTCTGCTTCATCAGCTTCTTTGGGGGTCTCCAGGTGACATTAGGGGTCTTTGGGACCCCTAATGTATCCATAAAGAGGACCTGTCAGTGTGCCTGTGCTATCACATAAGGGGATTGTTAGCCCCCAATGTGATAGCAATAACATTAAGTGTAAAAAAAAGTAAAGAAAATAAATACAAGTCACATAAAAAATGTAACAAAAAAAACCCAAAATTGTTAAGTCCCCCACCCCCATGTTTACGCACATATAAACGTAAATATGCACCAACGCGCGGAAACGACAATTGCGCTACACATCGAGTGAAAGCAGTCATTTTAGGGCCATCATTCACTGATAATACTAAACTGATGAGCGGTAAAAGCTTTTAGTGCGTTGCCTATGGCCAATTTTGGGTATTGTAGTTTTTTGAGGTTTGAGGCACAATTTTCAGGCTTGACATGTTTGGTGTCTATTTACCCGACGTGACCCCGTCTTTTATATTTTACAAAAAATTGGTAATAAGAAATGTTTCAGAATTTAATATAGGGAAACTGTTTTTTTCAAAATTTATGGTAATTGTTCCTTAATATAGTAAAAAATAAAACCCCCAGTGGTGATTATATACCACCAAAAGAAAGCTCGATCTGTCCCCAAAAAATGGTATAAAATTAATTTCAGTACAGAATAAATGTCAGTCAAAGTACCGCAGTGCTGCATACTGAAAAATGGCCGGGACAGGAACGGGGTTTAACACCGCGGTCAGCAAGTGGTTAGGGACTTCTTTGCTCACTTTTATTAAAATAAAGTTCACAAACAATGCTGATGCTCTCAAAATGGGTTGTTCAACATCTCTCTTGACAAAATAAACATATATTTAGCCTCCTTGCTTTGCTTGTGCCGCACTGTTGCTTTGGTCTCAGACCTCAGGCCCTTGTCTGTTTCCTCCGGACTCAGCACTCCGCTAATCTGTACATTATGTAGGCAGACCGCAGCTCCCTTCGGCACTGGCCTCCACAGTCCCACACTGACTCCTGGACGGAGACCTCCTCTGTCTGCTAGTCGGAGTCCTGAATACTCACCGACACCCTTACCGTATGGGCTGTTCACAGCGGCACAATCAATGGGTGTTGGTTCTTTTTTTTTTTTACAAATTCTTTATTTAAAGAAGTTTTTCACAATATGTTTGTTTAAGAATATTACACCTCCCCTTCCAGGAGAAGGTGCCCTTAGACCATGTTTTGAGGTCGGAAGCGATAGCGGTAAGTAGCGGTGGAAAGTTGAGGGGGTATACCTGTGAAAGATGTCGCGGGAGGTGTACTCCCAGGTATTTCAGGGATATCGGGGACCACTTAAAAGGGAAGTTGGTTAGCACCCGTTGCAGCCGGGGTCCCGAGAGGGAAATGTGCATGGCAGACGACTTGTGCGAGTTGACTAAGAAGTTGGAAAGTTCGCCGTGGTAATGTCCGCCCCGTCAAAGGGGATGGGGCCCTTCTGCCACGACGTGCGCATGATGGTCTCTTTTTCAGCAAAGAAATGCACGCGGCAGAGGACGTCCCTAGGCCTCAGGTCTCTGTCAGGTCTAGGCCCTCCCACACGGTGGACTCGATCTAACTCCAGGGGGCGTCCGGGGCCTTGTCTAGGATGGTATTGAGGATGGCCGTAACCGTAGGTCGGAGGACTGCCGCAGTGGTTGCCTCTGGGAGCCCCCGTAATTTCACATTGTTCCGTCGCGACCTATTCTCCAGGTCGTCGTGCGCAAGGAACAGGGTGGATAGAAGGCGGTCATGGGTTGCGGTCTCCATTTCCATGCGGTCAAGTCGGTGGGCTAAATGGGTCTGTCCCGTGGACAGGGTGGAGACCTCCGTTTCTAGCCGGGAGACCGTGCTGCTAATGCCAGCTATATCTTTCCTGAGTGAGGCCTCCATTTTGGCTACAAGGGCGGCCATATCTTGGCGCGTGGGAAGAGAGAGGAGAATGGAGGAAATCTCCCCTGCGGACAGGGCAGCGGCTGTTTCCGAATGTGGCTGTGAGGTCATGGTGAGCGGGATGACCGGATCCTCGATCGGGCTGGTATCGGGGGTGGAGGAGGATGCCCGCAGCGGAATGGAGGCGTCCGGGGCATGGGTGTCACAGGGATGGGATGGTGAAGCATGTCCCGAGGCCTTACCCTGCATGTCAGACGCCATGGCCGTCCTGGAGGAGCTGCGGGTTGTCGGCGCTGGAGATGAGAGGTAGCGTTGCAGAGAGGTCTGTGAGCGCTGGCTGTTGTCAGAGCGAGTTTTGCCCTTAAACGACATCAATAACGGGTTGAAAAGATGTCTCGATCAGCTGAAAAAGTCTCTTGAGGTAGCAGAGCTCAAGCAATGTGCTTCCTCACGCCGCCATAGCCAAGCCACGCCCCTCTATGGGTGTTGGTTCTGACCAAAACATGGACTCAAGGTTGGAGGCTTCATTCCACCCAAATCTCTACAAAGACTCCCGTTTCCAGGACCTTGACCAGGGATTACCAATGCTGAAGCAAACCAATAAGCCAGTTTTCCTCCTCTGCAACATGCCTCTTGGAGCCTCTCAACCTGTATGGGTGAGAACCCTGGGTACCCTCCATCTCTTATCACACCTTGACCAGACACAGCCACTGTCACGGGGCGATCTTGTGGAATGCAGCCATTTTGTGTGGCTGCAACATATGACAAGAGAAGTCTGACACACCTCAATAGGACATGCTGCAGATCTGCTACAAGGATTTATCATTCCGATGAGCAGATCAGAGTGATAAATCCCTTTAGCCAACTGAAGACACCATTTATTATTGCCAAAAATAGCAAATGACACACAGCAGTTCATAATACGGCCGGCATTATGCTTTAGCCAACTGATCCGCTATTATAATCAGTCTTTGTGCGTCTTTAGAAAGTATGTAAAGTATTATTATATTATAAGAAGATTTAAACCCAACCGCTATAATTGTATTGTAAAGTTGTTTTTAGGGTTTTTAAATCTGCAGCTCTCATTAAAAGAATGCCTGGTGATCCTGACATTAGGGTCTTGTTCAGACAATTTCACTGGAATTCATAAAGAGTGTCATAGACACTGGAAAGAAAACTGTCTCCTGCTCTCTTGTGACGCATTCGTGTTCTTGATGGAAACATGTTCGTGAATCTGTTACATGGAGGCATGGTGGGAGGAGGGGGGTTGAGGCCAGAGTGTCCACACCGAACATTTTGCCCTCAGTATATATTCAGCCCTTGGCCGCACAGCATTATTGGTTGTTATGGCACTGCCAAAAGTGTCCTAGCAACCAAGAATGGTGTGCTGACAGCATCCTAGCAACCAAGGATGTTGTTCAGTAAGCGTCCTAGCAACCCATGATGTTGTACCAACAGCATCTTAGTAGCCAAGGATGTTGTGCCAACAGCACCCCAGCAACCTAGGATGTTGTGCCAACAGCATCCTAGCAAACAAAGATGTTGTGCCAACAGCATCCTATCAACCAAAGATGTTGTGCCGACAGCATCCTAGCAACCAAGGATGTTGTGCTGACAGCATCCTAGAAACCAGTGATGGGCAAGAGGGTAGTTGTTAAATCACAGCCTCGAGTACTCTAAAATTAAATTTGGTTGAATTTTCCAAAATTCAGAATTTGCAGCCACTGTGACATATCAGGAAAGTGTCACCAATAGGACGAGTCTCACATGTCAGAACTATCACCAAGTCTGTTGCAAGGCTTTCATAAATTAGGCGCAGCCCTTTGTAATACATCCATACCTCCCAAAAGGGTTGCAAATGCTTTATTGAAACGCAGTCTTTCTGTTATGAGGTGACAACTGTCTTCCTGTTGCCCTCCTGCAACCTTTTGCATGTACCCCTGGTGGCTGTGCTGATGCACCTTGTGCAGGTAAGGTCCACAGTTGTCACTGTAAGGTCCAGAGCAATGATGTAAAGCTGATGCTGCATGTGGACTGGAAGCGAATGAAAGAGGTCGGGAGAGATTAGCAACACTGTACAAAACAAAGAAAGATTAACATAATATTTCTTTTTTAGAAGCATCTGAAATAAGTTCTGACACCCAGTGCTTAAAGATAAAATACATTTCATTCCTTTAGGGTTGGACTCCAGTAGGGCTGCAACAACTAATCGAAATAATCGATTATAATCGATTTATTGAAAAAGTTGTCAACTTTTTCAATAATCGATTAATCGGCTTCCGATTGGTTGGCCCTGTTCACGGCTCCACACACGCTGCACGCCACACCTCCTCCCCACCTCACGCTCGTCGCTGCCAGGCCCGACCGCATCCACACCTCCTCACGCTCTCCAGGCAAACAAATACACAGATGAAATACATGTATAGCAGCTCATTTAACTGCCAAAGCATTTCTATTTCTCTTCATCCAGCCCTGACATTTACACAGCTCTGGCTGGTGACCTGACTTTTCTCTACTGCTGCTAAACCATAATGCTTGGTCACCTCCCTGCCCTGAGCTTTTGAATGAACAGTGAGTGTTCTTACAGCCCGTCACTCTGCTATCTCATTCTACCAGCATGTTCTTTTTCAGCACATTTGCATGCATCACGAGGGATTGGCTCCTAGTTCTGCCCCTCCATCTCCCAGTCTGAGCACTGATCTACAGGGGATTACAAGAGGCTTATAAGATAAATTCAGGTATGCACAGGTTGAATAAAAAATAATTTACTTATTATGTAATGAATAAATAAATAAAAAACAGCACTTAGTTGGTGTCCTTATGTTTTAGGGTTAAAGAAGAGCTATGGGGTCAGGGCTTTTCCCCATAATTCTCTTTAGGGTAACGGGAGGATACAAACTAGCATCCTCCCGTCACCCTAAGCTCAGCATACTGCAAGCTACAGCTCAAGGTATACTGAGACGCCGCAGCTGAAGCGGATCCCGACAATTATGTCTGGATCCGCCCAGCTGCATGAGTGACAGCTGGCTCTGCCAATCTAGAGGCAGAGCCAGCTGTACCTGCCCCCTCCCCCGTCCGATCCACCAGCCAGCGCTGGAGGAGCGGGGAGGGGGGAATCCAGCCCCTCCCCTGTCACGGCAGAGAGCCGTGACAGTATCGAGAAGTCAGCGAACGCCGGTATGTGTTCGCTTGCTTCGCGATCTACTGAGCCGACCTGTGACAGTCTCATTGTAACAGGTCGGCTAGAACTATGAGGTAAGTGAAAAGCACTCGCCTCATAGTTCTCCTTTAAGGGCTTATATGCTTGAGCAGTAGCTATGGGGAAGTCAAATAAAAAGCAGCTCAGAAAGAGGGCAGATGGAACCCAGGAACTTTGGAAATGCAAGCTAAATGCACCTGCAAACTCTGCATCCTCCTGTCTGCGCAGCACTAATAAATTGACTTTTCATTACATTACTGTCATACAGAGCTCTCTCCATGTATGAAAAATGCTGAGCATTCTAATGTCCGTAATGTCAACCATCCAAAACAACCATGAAATGGCATCACTGCAAGGATATTTTTTTTTCATTTCTATTAAATTAAATTGCTTTCTCCTTTATCCTTGAAGATCACTTGAAGAAGCGCGGCTTTCATCCATTTGCCTTTGTGACTTCTGCTTAACCCAACTTGGGATCATTTGCAAACTGTAGAAGTAAAGTGTGAGCTTCCAAGAAATTGTTTAAACAGACATAGGTGTTTTTTAAACTTCGCTTGCCCAAGGATTTGTGTTTCTGTTCATCCAGTCCTGAGATTTAAAGGAGAACTATGGGCTCAGGGCTTTTCCCCATAGTTCTCCTAAGGGTCACGGGAGAACACAAACTAGTGTTCTCCCGTGACCCAAAGCTCAATATACCGCGGGCTACAGCCCACGGTATACTGAGACCGCCACAGCTGGGACGGATCCCAACAATACTGTCTGGATCCACCCAGCTGCGTGAGTGACAGCTGGCTCTGCCTATCCAGAGGCAGAGCCAGCTGTGCCCGCCCCTCCCCCCAACCGTTTCACCAGTCAGCGCTGGAGGATCGGACAGGGGAGGGGGGGAGCCGTGAGTGACAGTCACGACTCTCTGCAGGGATAGATCGAGAAAAGAAGCGAGCGACGGTATGTGTTCGCTCACTTCCTGATCTACTGAGCCGACCTGTGACAGTTTCATTGTCACACGTCGGCTCGAACTATGAGGCTGAGTGAATAATTCTCACCTCATAATTCTCCTTTAACCCACTCAGAGAGACCTGGTTTTTCTCGGCTGCAGTTCAGTAACATTTAGAGGTCTTGTCCCTCCCACCATCTGTGAGTGGACAGTGAAAGGAGAAGCAGCAGACTGATAAGCACTTCTTCTGTCTGACTTCTCCTTTTAATGTGTTCCTTGTTAGCAAAATGAGCAATGCATGACTACTCTTTAAGCTCTGCTGTACAGGAACTGCAAGAGGCAGTATGTTCCTTTCGGCACATTTGTATGCAACACATGCCAGTCCTGACCCCTTTCCCACTGTGAGTACTGCAGTACAGGGGGTTGCATGAGACTGAGTACTGTAGTACAGGGGGTTGCATGGGATTGATTGAGTATTGCACTACAGGGGGTTGCATGAGGCTGAATGAATACTGCAGTATATGGTTTCCATGAGACTGATTGCGTACTTCAGTACAGGGAATCACATGAGGCTCATTGGGTACTGCACTACAGGGGGTTTCATGAGACTGGTTGAGAACTGCTTTACAGGGGGTTGCAGGAGTCTGATTAAGTACTGCTGTACAGGGGGTAGCATGAATATGGTTGAGTACTGCAGTACAAGGGTTTGCAATGAGACTGATTGAATACTGGAGTACAAGAGTTTGCATGAGACTTATTGAGTACTGCAGTACAACGGGTTGCATGTAGACTTGTGCGCCGTCAAAAAATTTGTTCTGTTTCGTTTCGGAATATCCGTTATTTCATATTTCGTAATTCGTTATGAGACGGATTGAGTACTGCAGTACAGGGGGTTGGATGAGGCTGATCGACTACTGCAGCACAGGGGCTTGCATGAGGCTGATTGAGTACTGCAGTACAGGGGCTTGCATGAGGCTGATTGAGTACTGCAGTACAAGGGGTTGAATGAGGCTGATTGAGTACTGCAGTACAGGGGGTTGCATGAGGTTGATTGAGTACTGCAGTACAGGGGGTTGCATGAGACTGATTGAGTACTGCAGTACAGGGGGTTGCATGAGACTGATTGAGTACTGCAGTACAGGGGGTTGCATGAGACTGATTGAGTACTGCAGTACAGGGGGTTGCATGAGACTGATTGAGTACTGCAGTACAGGGGGTTGCATGAGGCTGATTGAGTACTCCAGTACAGGGGGTTGCATGAGGCTGATTGAGTACTGCAGTACAGGGGGTTGCATGAGACGGATTGAGTACTGCAGTACAGGGGGTTGCATGAGGCTGATTGAGTACTGCAGTACAGGGGGTTGCATGAGACGGATTGAGTACTGCAGTACAGGGGGTTGCATGAGGCTGATTGAGTACTGCAGTACAGGAGGCTGATACAGATACTTACAGTAGTTGGATTTAGTTAAATTTAGTTACCCTTTTAATAAGACAACATTCCTTTTTTCCCAAAACGGCGCACCGATCTTAATAAAATTCTGCTGATTTTGCAATTCATTTGTTAAAAAAAAAAAAATCAGACTTGAAAATCTCCGTTCCATTTGCATAAGCTGTTCCCAGCCACCTGTCTCTCTTTATTAGTGGTGTGGCATTAATTTCTTCCCGTGCATGTATTTAGCATATATGAGTGCTCGCCTTGTGCAGCTACCACGCCGGAATATGTTAAACATCAGTGGCCACTTGAGGAAAACAGATGCCCTTGGTTTTCATCTTTGGAGTTTCCTTGGCTTGTATGCGTTCGCGTGCGGCCTTGGAACTTTTTTAATCCTATTTTATAACTTCTGTTTTTCGTTTTAGTGAGTTAGGAGAAAGTCGTGTGAAGATTGCACATATAACCTTCCGTGATTTTACTTTTTTCTGCCTCGCTATGAGAGTTGTAATAAAATTATTATGTATCTCTAGACAAGAAAGTTTATAGTGTTGGATAGAATACTAGACCATCTATCAGGTTTTTATTACTGTTAGTTCCCCCATTGGGGAGATTCACCCCTGTATTTGTACTGGTGGCATCTAGAAAGAAAGTGAGGGGAAATCCAACATTTCGGAGTTGTACCCAGGAAAAGAGGTAAGGGCAAATCTTCAAATGGGGGACACCTGCTTTGAGGACAACTGCCCAAGAGGGGCATTTCCCTCACTTTGGGAGATTTCCTCTAACTTCCTAATAAAAACAGACGAAAAGCTGGCCGCTTACCGGATTCTGCTGGGATAGTTTATTGAAGCTTGCACCACATCACTGTTGTCCCACTCAAGGTCAGCCCCCTTTGACGCTTTCCACCCAATCATGGGCTTAATTGTAGAGATGAGCTTCATCTCTACATCAAAGCCCGATTGGGTGGAATGCGTCAGAGGTGGGGGGGGGGGGATTTGGGGGG
>NW_017306347.1:1009695-1019479 GCF_000935625.1 Nanorana parkeri | reverse complement strand
AAAAAGCCCGTTTGGGGGGAATGGGTGAGGGGGGGGGGGGGGGGATCTTGGCTGGGACACCAGTAATGGGGTACAAGCTTCAATAAACTATCCCAGTGGAATCCAGTATGCGGCTGGCTTTTCTTCTGTTTGTATAGGCTTGAATTGGATTTGATATTGGAGTGAAGGCGTGCTCCCAGCATCAAGCACCCGGCTCATTCCTTTCCTGAGCCATGGAGGAGCGGTGCTTATTTTGTGTGTTCTCCTTCCTCTAACTTCCTTTTGCACCTCTGGGACAGGAAGTAGACAGAGGTTTTCTCAAAAGTATACAGAGGCAAAAAAATTAACTGACAGGGGTTTTAACCCTCCCCTACTCTACCTAAAAGTAATAAAGTGTTGGCTTTACAGACACTGTAAAGAAGAAACCTTGGTATTTAAAAAACTTTCTTGCAGTGGGGCTACCCCAGCACTGCAGAGAGGTTAAGTTCTTGTTTTTCTGTAGGCGATGGAATAATATACTCACCTGATCCTCGGTCCAGCGATGGCGCCCATCTATCTCTACTTCCGCTCCGGCTGTGGAATGTCTCTCGGCATCCTCACGTCTAATGCAAGTCAATGGACAAACATTAGACGTGATGATGTCAGCCGGACGTAGACTGCCAGAGCCCAGTGGAGAAGAGGCTGTGGGGATCTAGCAGCCAGATCAGGTGAGTAAATCTGCTGTTTTTGGAGAACCCTAGACACAACAAGCTTTTGCAATGCACGGGAAGGGGAAGGGGAAGAGTGTGGTTGTTAGCCCCATTGCAAGGGAAAGTTTTTAAAATTCATGGATTTCTTCTTTAAGGCTTCTACTTATTCATATTTTCCAATGTAACTGGCTGTAGAAATAAGTTTCTCTGCATATGGAGTTGTATGAAGAAGGCATCTTCCCTTCTCTCTAGAAATGCCTTTAGTTGAGTGGTGAAAAGCATGTATAAAATGTCAGGATGCCAATTGCATTCATGTGAATCCTCTAGCTACACGATTAAAATTATATTAATGTCAAAAGTTTTTTAAGCTGATGCTGATTAAATCACTTACAATGGATGTCGCTCCCTAAAGTTTGAAATCTTTTGTTTTATGCAAAATCTGTACCAACCTTAATGTGAAAACAGACCAATCCCAGAGCCTGCTGAGACCCTGTGACATCACAATGACATCATACTCCTGCCATAATTCAAATCAGTATTGTACACAGTAAAACACACAATGTCGATTTGAATTATGGCGGGGGGATGATGTTATTGTGAAGTCACAGGGTCTCAGCAGGCTCTGGGATTGGTCTGTTTTCACATTATGGTTTGTACATATTTGTGTGTGTTTCATTTGCATCTTTATCACTTGTTCTGCCTGATGAAGGGGATTCTGTGAGACCCCGAAACATTGCACTTAGTGTGTTATGCTATGCTGCATGTACGTCAATAAATAGACGTATTTGATTTGCCATTGGAGTGCCGGTGTCCATATTCTTGCTTATGCATAGTGACGGTGGCCATCCATTGACGACTGTAGCACTCACCTAATCTTCGGGAGTGCGCTAGGTATATGGACTGTAATCTATAAACACACAGCAAGTAAAGCCAATGCCTGATCCCCTTTATCTCTTCTCCATGTTAGTAGATTGACAGCTGCTGGAGAGTGCTCAGTCCCAGTGGCGTCACAAGGGTGGTGCAGGGGGTGCGGCCCGCACCCAGGTGACACCATTGGAGGGGTGACCCCCTCTGAAAAGTTGGGCACTCGGCCATGGACCGAGAGCCCGACAGTTTCAGAAGAGAGGAGAGGACCCAGTGGCATACCTTATCCCGCTGGGTGCCCCAGATAGAAAGCAATTGAGCTGCAAGTTTGAAATTGACTTGCTAAACTATTGCAGACTTGCCAAGCTTCACAATTTTGTTGCACAATTACAGCAAGTCTGCATTGCAAGTCTCCAGATCAATGTGCTTTGCAAAAGTGCTGAACACTTGCAGAGCTCTTGCTAAGACCTGCAGGACTCTTGCTGTAGACTTGCCAAGCAAATTTGCTACAAATTCAAAAAGTGTCAACTAGAACTTGTGCTGCGAGTGTTCTGATTGTCTACAACTTGCCAGGAATGTGTGCAGCAAGTTAACAAGAATTACAATTTAACCCTGACACAAGTTTGTGGCAAGTTATCCTTGCTATCTGGGTGACTGTCCCCTCCTCTCTGCCGGGGAGCATCACCAAGATGGCCACCGGCAGAGATCAATAAGATGACCGCACATTCACAATGACGTAATTTTGCACTCGCGTGGTGATGTCATGTGCATGCGCAATGACGTCACGGCGGGGTGTCACCTGGTATCTGCTCCGGGTGACACCCGGCCTCGGGGCGCCCCTGCTCTGTCCCTTTTGATCTTGTACCAGATAGGAAGTTGAAGGAAGCCGAGCTGAGAGAGTTGGAGCTTTTTTGAAACATGATAAAGTACGGGCGGTAATAATGTTTAAAGGAGTGCTTTTCACTCACCTCATAGTTCTAGCCGACCTGTGACAATGAGACTGTCACAGGTCGGCTCAGTAGATCAGAAGATGAGCGAACACCTACCGGTGTTCGCTCACCTCTCGATCCTGTCACAGCCCTCTGCCGTGACAGGGGAGGGGCTGGATTCCCCCCGCTCCGATCCGCCAGCGCTGAATGGCGGAACGGACGGGGGAGGGGGCGGGTTACAACTGGCTCTGCCTCTAGCTAGGCAGAGCCAGCTGTCACTCACGCAGCTGGGCAGATCCAGACATAATTGTCGGGATCCACTTCAGCTGCGGCGTCTCAGTATACCGCGAGCAGTAGCTCGCGGTATACTGAGCTTAGGGTGACGGGAGGACGCTAGTTTGTGTCCTCCCGTTACCCTAAGGAGAACTATGGGGAAAAGCCTTAACCCCATAGTTCTCCTTTAAAGTATGCATGCCTTTAAAATATAGCAAGCAAAATGGAATGCTTTTCTAAACATGCCGAATCAACCACAAAGCTACTTTGCAGCCTTGTAAATAAACTTCTGTGCAATTATCGGAAACAAATTCCCTGACTGTAGCTTGATAAGATTATTTTAACTCAGGCAAACAATTATATGAATTAATGAATCCTTTCCCTACTGTCGCCATCCATTGTGTCATTCTGCGACAGCAGAGGTGTTAATTACGCTCAATGTATTTATGGCGTTTCTAAGTTTAATTGTGTACTCTTTAACGCCGAGCTCGGCGACGGCGACCTTGGTTTTGATTGGCACGTCGCTTATTCCGCAAGGCTCATTGCCGCTCACGAGACAGACACGAAAGGTCACGGCGAAGGAAAAAAACGGATCAGCCATTAAATCAAAGATGCAAATATACTTCCAAAAATAAACGCACCGTGTTTACATATTTTTATTGCGTTTATTCCGGCCAGGCAAATCATTTTAATTAATTGACGGCCGTTAAGAAATGTATAATTAATACCGGATCGTTATCCTCCGCAGCGTTAAGCAGCCGGTTTCCTTTTGTTTATGTAAATAATCAGCATGGCCTAATTTTAAGTTACACAACCTGTAGCTTGGTATAAAAAAAGATTTTATAAAAAAAGGGGGCTTTGTCTGTAAGTATATATTTGCTGCTTTTAGTTCAAGGGATGTCTAAAGCCTTTTAGGTAGCGCGCTTGTGAATTCAAATCATGTGGAACAGGAAGTTGTGTGCCTTGATGCCTGGCTGGGAGCGCTAAGAGGAACATCTTAGGTTATGTTCCTTTCTTGTGCTGATTTTATTGAAGTTCAACAAACAAAAACAGAGAGCAAAGAGGGAAGAAAATGCCGCTCCCAAAAAAGCAAGTTTTATTTAAAAGCCGCAGACTTCGGCGTGGCAGCTATTTCTATTAAAAGAGATCTGAAGGTTTCGCAGGCTTGTGCTCAGAGTCAACAAACTTTTTTTTTTGCATTGTTGGAATATGTTATATTTACTGAGTCATTAGAAACTTAAGCTAGAAGGAAGACACGTGCCGCTAAGCCTAGATCTGGTTGACAGCCATGCGGCTCAACTAGGCGGTAGAGTAAAAGTCTATTATTTTTATGGAGGGAAGAGTAATGTCAAGTGATTGGTAATCTTCTAAATGGATGCCAATCTAATGAGCAATCAGAAAACATCTTTGCTGTTGACTGAAGCCCATATTGTGGGTTACTTCACTTTTACTGCTTTAGTTCCCATTCACACCTAGGCTTTCCATGAACGTGCGCCAAATGCAGGAAACAATGTGTGCCTTGATGCATGTTCACAAAGCACGTCAAAATGCCAAATACGCTTGTGGTGCCATTAGTAGCACTACTAATGTGTTTACTATTTAACTTTTGCCATTGCCAATACTATGCCATTACAAGTTAATAGCACCCCAAACATGGCCAGGAAAACGTGTGGTTTTCCCACACATTCACATGTGTTCAAATGTACACATGATAGACAGGAATGAGGATCACCAGCACTCATTAGATGAAATAAATCCAAATTTTCTTTTTATTGAAGAAACATGTCACTTGTGTTAAAGCAGCAACGTTTCAGAACCATGCAGGGTTCCTTCATCAGGGCAGACATAGTGACTTAAGTACAAATAGAAGGAAAAAAAATAGAACAGATTCCCCCATTTTATTTATTTGTTACAGGTATTTATATAATGCCAACAATTTATGCATCGCTTTACATAGTACACATTGACATCAGTCCCTGCCCTCAAGGAGATTACAATCTAAGGTCCCTATCTCACATGCATACACACAATGGTCAAGTTAGAGAGGAGTTATTTAACCTTCCAACACGTCTTTGGAGTGTGGGAGGAAACCAACGCAAGCAGAGAGAGAGCATGCAAACTCCTTGCCAATAGTCATCTGGCTGGGATTCGAATCCGGGACACCTAGTGCTGCAAGGCAGATACCCTAACCACGACGCCACTGTGCTGCCTTACCTGCATTGATGAATGAATCCTTTGCTGTATTCTGACAGCAGCCGCCTGCTGATTGACCGCAAGCACCATTCGTTTGAGGATTTTCCAACTGGCTCCTTCGATTGAAGGATGCCGGCCAGGAGGGTGTGTACAGCAGCACCGGCTGTGCAAATTTTCGCCGGTCCGTGAAGAACCGGCCAAAATTTTCATAGTGTATGGCCAGCTTAAGTATGTCCCTCTGGGGTATAGGGGAAACATTCCATGGCAACTTCACTAAAAGTGAAGTTGCCCTTTAACATGCTGGGTGACTATCTGTATGGGCATGGCTTCATTTTCAGCTGTAGCTTCACGATAACAAGTACTCTTCAAGCGAATCCCATAAAATTTCCGAACATTTTCAGAATGTCATCTTTCCAGATGTCATGTCATGACTGGTAAGCCAACAATTAAAACGCTGACTTTCCTAGGCCTTGGAAAATGACACTAATCAGAAGGGTGAAAATGCTATATGCTTAGCTTCCAGGCACTTTGGAGAACAAAGTGCCTGGAAGCTAAGTGGCGTTAAAAAATTGGATTTGAACTGTTTTCTTGCCTTGCCGAGTCTAATTTGCTTTTTGAAAATGCAAATTTTCTTCTCCTGCAACTTGGCAGTCTGGCTTATTAATAGTTTAAGCTACTAATTACTGTAATTTCACCACCGGCTTCCAACAAACGTTGAGCGAGTCAAGTTCCTCTGGAGAATTTTGCCGCGCAGAATGATGATCTTGTTCTTCGCTATGGGGGATACTCTTCAAACTGTTAAATTAAATTTGGGAACTTTGATTTTGGAACTCGGCATGTGTTTTCTTCCTCTTTTTTTTAAGTGAAATTGCTGAACAATGAAACCCATGTACAAAGACTTACCTTCAATCAAATTACCAGTGTGTACTGGATGGAAAAGAAATGAGACTGGCAATTATTAAAATGGAGAAGGCAAGATTAATTGCAGCAACATTGAAGGGTGTGCTGTGAGTCTCTAACATTTTCTAGCAGTGTGCAACTGAGTCATTCAACCTGATCTGACTGTTCTGTAGACTTCGGGATAGATTGGGTGTAAGGGTTTGCATAGATGGGGCAAATAAAGACCACTTTTAGGGTGTATTCAGCTTGTGTTTGAGATCAGTTTAAAATACTGCTTTTTGTTTTATTTTTCTTAGTGGAGAGAAAAAGCAGGGGAAGGGGAGGAACAGCATGAAGAAGGCTAAGAGTGGCATAAAGGTGTTTAGGTAGAGAGCAGGAGAAAGAAAGGGCAAGTGAAGTACAAGATACAAAGGTATACAGGACAAAGGTTATCTAGCGGAGGCTGGGTGTCCTCTCCGGCCCGGTACCTATTAATACCTGCCCAGGGGATGCTGCCGGGGAAGTGCAGCTCAATTCAACTGCGGGGAGTGATGACATTACACGGGAGTAGGCCTCCAAGTGTTGAAAGGCGAGCCAGGAGCTCCAGGTGGATTCGAATTTCCTCTCCGTGTTTTTAAGAGTGGAGCAAAAGTCCTCCATATGGTAAATATCGTCAACTATCGAAACTGCATTTGAAGATCCCTTTCCCATTTGGCCAGGAAGCCAGGTTCCGATGTAGATGTGGGTCCCGCTAGTGTAAATAAAGGAAACTACATGTCGTACCTGTGCTAAGATCTTTCTGACCTTCTGACTTGCTTCTGACCTGTTATTACCGTCCTTCTGTTACTGTTACTGACCTTCTTCTGAGATGCTCCTGGGTGGCATCAAGCTTCTTTAATGCTGAAATGTTAGGTACAAATATAAAACCTTCCTCTGTCCCCTCCTTTCCCCTCTGATAAACGGCCCCATAGGAATGTATGGGATTTTAAATGTTAGTGCAATGAAACCGCCCTGGTGTGAATGTGGCCTAAAGGGATGTCAAGGGATATTTTCTTTCATATAATGCTCAGAAATAAAATGAATAATGGCAGAGAAAGCTGTGAGAGATGGGCCAATGATTGTACAGATCAGGAGGATGTTGATGACTGCAGTTGTTCAGACAAGAAATGAAGGTGATCTCAGGATATCTGTTGCAGCTTCAAAGGGATATTTTGTGGAGATTCAAGTTTGCAGGGAACTAAGAATAATCAGTTTCATCACAGGAGAGGGAATGCTACAAGCTTGGGGGAAAAGGTAAAGCTGGAGTTCAGCTTTAAAGTGTATCCAAAATTATGATATTTTTTTCATTTTGCATACAGTAGGTTAAAGGAGAACTATGGGGTTAAGGCTTTTCCCCATAGTTCTCCAAACTAGCGTCCTCCTACAGCTTCCGGCGGTGTACACAGGCAGTGTTTGACTGGGCTGCTGTGACTGCAGCTGTGGGCAGTGCGGCTGTTGAGCTTGAGAAAGAGGTCTTAACCTCGAAACGCGTTGCTCCCGATCCTCCACCTTGACTACACCGACTTGATCACCCATCACCTCGTCGGCTTCCCGGCTGACTTTAACCCACCACATTATTAATGCTCGGGCACTTGTCGGGCCCCGGTTCACACAAAGACTCAGCCGCACTGCCCACAGCTGCAGTCACAGCAGCCCAGTCAAACACTGCCTGTGTACACCGCCGGAACTTCACATCACAGCAGCGGGGATCCGGACAATATCTCAGTGCTGCCACCCGCCCCACCCCTCCCCCCTCTCCGTCTCTCGCCTGCTCGAGATGAGTAGCCTCAGGTAGTACACCAGCCTCCATTGAGAACACACATCTTGGACTTCACGATCCTCCCACAGACCGGTCCTCATCCGATCCTCGGACCCACACCAGTAAGTACACCTTTTCATTTGCCTTTTCTTTGGCAACATTCAGCCCAGCTAGATAATCCTCCTTATCTACTACCAGATAACCCTCCTTAGCTTTGCGCCCTCACTTTTGTCCTTTTTGGTTTTCACTAGCACAGGCACTCCTCCTGTCTTCCAGGGCTGCAGGCTAGTCAGGTACACACATTCCCCAGGCCATATCCGAGAACGCTGTTTGTACCGTCCTTGTGGACAGGATCGAGAGGTGAGCGAACGCCGGTATATGTTCGCTCACCTCCCGATCTACTGAGCCGACCTGTGACAGTCTCATTGTCACAGGTCGGCTAGAACTATGAGGTGAGTGAGAAGCACTCACCTCATAGTTCTCCTTTAAGATAAGTACCCCTGTTTTTTTCACTGTTTCCCAACTGGGAAGGTTTACCCTCTCTCATTGTAACTGTTACTGAAAGTGAAGGAATAAAGCAGAAATTTTCCAGTGGGGGCTTTTGGTGATGATTGTCTAAGAGGGAATATCTTACTTTGGGGAGACTTCCTCTCACTTCTTGTTGTGTCTGTGGCGTAGGAAGTAAAGTTAATTCTTGCCAATGGGAGATGGCAAAGAACGGAGATTTAATCAATGTATAGTCTATATAAAACAAACAAACAAAAAGGGTTTGGCTTTAGATATCCTTAAGCTGCCTTTGCAATATATGGGGAAAAGCAATTTTGTCACAAAGTCCCTTTTACACAAGTCCCTATGCAAGGCAAACAAACAGGTTCACTTTATCATCTTGGTGATTCCTTCCAGCGGCCATTTTAGTGATGCCACTGCTGCTCTTTCTTAGTCTAGACAGCAGGCTAGGGATGGAGAGGGGACACCACTGCATCCCTTAACCATGAGTAGTGTCATCCACCTGGCTGTGCTGTATGGCAGAGCTGTATATTTCTCAGGACTGGAGTTCAGCTTTCTTTGTTTAACCTCTTGCCGTCCGCCCGTAGTAAAAAAACGGACGGACGGCACTGCTACATCTGCGGGTTGCCGTCTCCAGACGGCAATTTTTTTCTGCTCGCGCGCGCCCCCTAGCGGGCACGCATGGGCAGAAAAGACCCGACGATTAAACACACCCGTTACCGGGTGTTTCACATATAGGTACATTATATGGCCAAAAGTATGTGGACATCCCTCCTAAATTCAGGTGCACAAAACCATCTCCATAAAGACATGATTTGGTGGGTTTGATGTGCAGGAACTCAAGTAGCCTGCACAGAGCCCTGACCCCAACCCTACCAAACACATTTGGGGTAAATTGGAATGCCTGTTCTGAGCCAACCTGAGCTCACAAATGCACAACATGAAGAACCCCAATATTTTAAATGGTATCCATTCACACCTGAGCGTTGTATTGCCTGGAGCTTGAAAAAGTATATCGGCATTTTTTTGGGCAGAATTACACGCTTTTTGGCCCCATAGACTTCAATGGGAGCAACTGAACTGCCTGAAACACACCTTTTCCACATGACTCTGCACCTAACCACTGCTCCTGATATCTAGCTAAACCATTGGCTAAAACTAAAATGCTGAAGCCAGAAAACACCAGTAAAAAAAAGCTCATGCTCAAGTAGGAATGGGCGCTAAAACTGTACAGAGAAAGGGGCTTCATCCAGCTGACGACTGTGTAAATCTCAGCAATGTAAGGGAAAAAAATACAAATCCTTTGGCAGACAAAACAGCTTAATGCATAGTCCGCCTTTGTGAAAAAAATGAATTAAAGCACCCACATTGAGGAAAGAAAAAATGTGCATTTATTAATTTTTTGCATTGCAAAGAATTGCAACTGGATCATGGGTGCAATGCACAGACTCCTGCGGACCAAGGCACAGACCTTCAGTTTTGGGGCTGGAGGGAGTAATCAATGGACTACTAGCACAATGACATCATGGCACTTGTGCTCCATTTACATCTATGAGTCCCTTTTGCTGTGATGGCGGCGCATTGTACAGCCACACTGAATTCAAAAGTATACAGGATGTTACAGGAAAAAGAACCCCACAAATCAGGTAAGTGGGCAGGGGGAAGCATTTGAG
>NW_017306347.1:954649-1009607 GCF_000935625.1 Nanorana parkeri | reverse complement strand
CTGAGGAACGTGACCATGTTTCATGTTACACCCTTAATATGGATACTTCCTTTTCATTGAAATCGGATATTTTTTTACAACTATTGCTTTTTATGCTATTGCAACCTAAGATCCTCTGACTCCACCACCTTGTAATAAATAACCTAAAAAAGAAAGGCCCAAGATATCTGCCAGTCAGACAGTGGTTTAGTGTTTCAGAATTAAAAAGAGTGTAAGGTATATTTATATATTCCCCCGTGCTGAGCCTCTGCTGTCCCTCCGTTCAAACAGTCTGTGTGCCTTTCCCAACTTTCCGTCAATAAGCTGCCAGGCAAAAAGTTTTGCTGCAAAGTAAGCAACTGTGACACTCACACAAGGAATCCTTTCAGCCTCTCACTCTGCTCGACATCCACCTGACTTTATGGAGGATTATTCCGCTTGCCTTTGTTTTGGCAGCCATCCCAGGCTCGGCGTACGCGCGTCTGTCTTTTTCCAGAGCTTCAAGTGGAAACGCTGTCAGGCTTTTCAGCTTGGGATCTTCTGTTCTCCTCGACTTCCTAGAGCCCAATTTACTGTGGGAGAAAAATACCTCCTGTTACAATTAGGTAAAATGGGTCAAGCAGCAATGCAGATTTAGCGGATCAAACATGGAGGAGCTGGCATGGCGTCACAGGAATATTAAAAACTCTCCGGCTCCGGATAGGTTTTTTTGTGTTTCGGGAAAACAACTCGATGAATTTAAATGCAAACTATAATGTGCTATCGGTGGGAAGATATTTAGCCGTGTCAAACTGTAAGCAATTTGCACTATCCTAAAGAGAAGCCATTCAAAAAATAGACACGAGCAAGGATGGTTGATTGGAAGGGTGAAGCGCCAGTGAGATCTGTTCAGCTAGTGTTGCATGATGGGAGGAGGAGGATGTAGTCCTAGAAGGGTTTAAGTGTATGTCTGGATAAAATAAAAAGACACACATTCAGTCCATATCTGCAGGACGTGTACATTACCGCATGTTTTGTTTCTTTAAAAATTCTGCAAATAAGTAAGGAAAAATACCTGTAATCTCCCAGAAATCCAGTCTGCTCCTCGCTTGCTGTTAAGCTGACAACACAATGCCTCCGGTGCATTGAAATCCCAAGCAGCGTTGTCAGAACTCCATCCTTCCTCCACCCTTTACGTTGCCACTCCACATACATATATTGATTTCTTTTTCAACAAAACAGTGCTGCTGCCTTGACTCCTAAGAACATGCCCATATACTGTGCATAGGGACAGGGCTCTTGGGAGATGTAATTCTGAGGGTATACTTATATGTAAATAGGAACAGAGCAAAAAGTGTACATGCTTGGTCATGATATCATAGGAAATAATAAAAGCTGCTTCCTGTTACGGGAAGAAGGTGAAATAAAATCATGCTGATACATGATCTAGAACAGGGGTAGGCAACTTTGGCACTCCAGCTGTTGTGGAATTACAAGTCCCATGAGGCATTGCAAGACTGGCAGCCACATGTATGGCTCCGAGAGGCAGAGGCATGACAAGATTTGTCGTGCCACCAAAGATGGAGTGCCAACATTGCCTGCCCCTGATCTACAGGTATAGAGGGAGGTTTGGTGGTAAATTTGGGCAATACCTGGACATACTGTATATTTTAAGAGAACGAGGACTAACGTGTGGCAATTACCTAACTAGCCAGGGGAAGGATTGCTGGGAAGAAGGCTGTATGTTTTCTAGAACCAAGGTATCCTCAAATATGTCAGCATGGCGGGGTAATCTTTGGTGGTAAGAGCACCTTTGGAGGTAGGGGTGGTTGGGTGCGTGTTCAGCACACGTTTCCTTCTCCCAGTGAAAACAAACATAGTAGGGACACCCAGAAATTAGGCTTCTGGTAGGGGAGGAGCTAGATGGATTCACTGCACAACGGCACAGTGTTCCTTTCCATGATCAGAGATAAGTACTTCTGCAATAATCACTAGACCAGCAATTAAGATTTCATTCCTCATGAGACATCACAGCTGACCAGGTCTCCCTTTTATCTTGTACTGTAAATCCAAATAAAATAGGTAACAAAATCCATCAGTCTTAAAGCGCTGGCAGGGGGACTTCCAGACATTATGGTATGTTGGACATAAATTCATGCCACTTGTGCGTTATGTCCAGGTAGTTTGAGTAATGAATAGTCTTTTTCCCTGTAAACACCTGTTTGTTGCATGAATGTTGCCTGTCTCATTCTATGTCTGTCTTCCATACGGTGTATGATTAATACCCAACCTCTTGTTTTGTTTTTCTTTCCTTCTCCCTCACTGTAGAAATAATTGAGCCTTCCACCACTAGTCCTGTCACCAGCTCAGGTCAGTGTCCACATACACTCAAGTATGTTTGGGTACTTTCTCTCTGCTTTGCCATGTCATGTGCCATCTGTCCGCTCAACCTATCAATAGCATAAAAGGGTCAGTCCACAGTTCACCCAAATTTGATATGTCAGCCACGGGTGGACCTTGAAGGGCTGAAACATCCAATGTCATGTGTGTCTCAAGAATTCCCGCAGCAACATATTCCCAGTCTTGTCTCTCTTGATGAATATGCCATAATGTCATATGAATGAAAATTATCAGCCTACCTCATAATGCCCATAGCATTTGAAAAGATGTAGAATTAATGTTGCAAGAAAAAATCACCAATGAAGTCCAGAAGATATACATCATATGGCCAAAAGTATGTGGACATCCCTCCTAAATTCAGGTGCACAAAACCATCTCCATAAAGACATGATTTGGTCGGTTTAATGTGCAGGAACTCAAGTGGCCTGCACAGAGCCCTGACCTCAACAATACCAAACACATTTGGTGTAAATTGGAATGCCTGTTGTGAGCCAACCTGAGCTCACAAATGCTCTTTTGGATGAATGGGCAATCATTCACACTGCAGAATCTTCCCAGAAGAATGTAACCTATTATAGCCACAAAGGAAAGGCTAGCTCCATATAATTGGCCGTGGTTTTGGAATGCGATATATCCAACAAGCATTAAGAGACTGATGATACATTTTGCATTTGAGGAAGAATCGGCCAAAATGTAGATGACACAGCAGTGTAAAATTAGCCAGCAGCAGGACAAATTTAAATAGCAAGGTTAGGCCTAAATTTACTAGAGACAAAAACACAGGGTGGGGCTTTACTACAAGAATTAAGAATACTACAAAGGATACAGCAGTGTAGAATTGGCCATCAGCTAGACAGTGGTTTATTTTATCTGTAATGGGAATATGGGGGTGCCTTGAATCTGGGTGAAATAATGTGAGGTGGCTTAGGAGCAACATAAAATCGATATGCTCCCAAAATAAATAAAAAACACCAAAATATCACCTCAGTCCATTTTTTTAAAGGGAATTCTTGCTATGGACAGGACAGCAGCTAAAAGTGATCTCAAATCAACCACAGAATGAAATGAAAGAGAACAATAATAAGAACAAAAAAGGCAATAAGTTGCCCAAAGAGCTTGCATTTAGATTTTAAGTACATATTAGTATAAGATTAGGATCTTAACTGATTCTAATCAATCCCTATGCAGTTTGTCAGTTTTCATTAAAGAACTCCAAGATTTTGAAACGTTAACCCTCGTTTGTGGGGCTACCCATGTAGAGCAAGGATTAACTCCTCATTTTTCTCAAGGAACGAAAATGAAGAATAAATACTCACCTGATCCTCGGTCCTTCGGCAGTGACCACTCACCTCTCTTCCCCCCCTGCTCCGGCATCTTCATGTGTAATAGAATAGACACGTATTAGATGTGAGGATTCCACAGGTCCTTAGACTGCTTGAAGCCCGGAGCAGCAAAGGCTGTGGGGACCAGTCTAGCAGCTAGACAGGATTTGGGATCAGGTGACTATTTCTTCTTTGTTTTCACCCCCTAAAATAAAAGAAGCACTTAACCCTTGCTATTTTGGGGTAGCCCCACTGCAATGGTTAACCTTTGAAATATTGGAGTTCCACTTTAAACATTCCCCACAACAGCTTCCAATTCACTGGCACTATGGCTGCTCTGTGAAACCCCTTTTAAAGTGAGGGGGCTTTCATATCTTAAAGCACACTTATTGGCCCATCTACGCCTTCTGGTCATAGTTCATAGGCCATGCAGTGCATTATGGTTGCATGTAAATCTACACAGAAGTTAGCTGGGACTGCACAGGCTTTACTTGAACTTTACCTACAACAACTTCCAATTCACTGGCACTATGGCTGCTCTGTGAACCTCCTGTTAAAGTGAGTGGGCTTGCATATCTTAAAGCACACTTATTGGCCTGTCTAAGCCCTATGGTCATAGTTCATAGACCATGCTGTGCATTATGGTTGAATGCAAATCTCTACATAGATGTGTTGGGACTGCAGTGCTCAAACCTACAGGCTCTACCTTGAACCTATGGTAGCAGCTTACACGAACCTCAACCCTAGCCACAATTTTTGGTTATATAAAGTATTATATGTGAAGCCAGATGGTGATTCTGCCCACCAGCAAGATATCAGTTTTGGGTGGAATGATCCTTTAATGCCCGATTCCACCTTTTTGCTTTACAAATGTGAACATTTTAAGGAATGGGGGTGAAATCACACATTCTGCAAATTTATTTTCTACCATTACAATCAGTCTTGTCCCTTATTGGTTCCACAAGCTTTTGAGCTAATCATTTGGACGCAGTGTAAATATTCATGTTTTCGATGTCAAAAGATCTTTAGCTGAGCAGTGGCTGCAGAATGTTCTCATAAGCATCCTGCAAGCAAATTATCCACTGCTGTCTACAGAATGCTCACATAAACCGTGCATTCCATCTTCCTATGATTCCTGCATGGTACAGAGAAAAAAAATTCATAAGATTTGTGCATGATAAAAGACTGTGCACTTTAAAAACACACTTTGGAATTTTTTTTTACAAATGCAGTTGGTACCTGTTTGGCCATGGTGGATAGTTCAAAAGCACATATAGGCTTAATGGGACAAGACAAGTCTAACGTACTATTTACAAGGTTAATTATTTCAAACTCTGACTTTAGCTGGTCTTTAATGTGCTGGTGTCCTGTATGTTGTGTTGACGTGTCCATTGGCCATTTGTTGATGTTTGGAATCAGATATGTTAGAGTCATGCTTTGAGCTACATTGTGGGGCAGCTATTTATTTCCAAAGCTGTGTTTCACCTATGCATTAGGAAACAGTGACATAATCAAAGGGTGAGGCATAAGCTGAAGTGTGGTCCCCTGCTAGTTTTCGAAAATTGAAAAATGTGTGGTTTTGGTAAAAAAATTAAATAAAGTGAGGGTAGTGCCTCTGGCAAACTCTAATGGATAGCTTAGCACACATTTGAAGCAGATGGTCCTAGCTAGATGAAGTGGCTTAGTGTCTTGAAATCTTGCAAAGATCACTACAAAAGTTAACCATGAAATGTATTACCCTTGGAGTTTTACAGTAGATGTCTTGGTAGAGCACTAAACCCAAAAGTAGGAAGGGGATGGCTTGAAATCCAAATCACTGGTATCCATGGGGGTCCCTAGAATTGTCTAAACAAGGTAGAAAGGATGAGTGTATCGCAGATCTAGTGTGACTCCAGTTGTTGTTTTTTGCACATGACCGTAGGTCAGAAGAGAAAGCCAATGCGTTGCAGCAGCCCGATCGGTGACCTAACTACTACTTTAATGTTACAATTTGTTGTTCAGTATGCTGCCAGGGGAAGTTTTGAGCCCCCAAAACTTCTCCTCTGACCTTTTGTCATGTTCAATAAAGATTTACTGGACTCACATTGGACCCGTGGTGCTCTCATCCTTTCTATGTTCCTTGATGAGTTTTGCTATGAGACATATCCCCTTCTTTACAGCCTAATTCCAACCAGAACTAAATTTCATTTTCGGTTTTGGATAGAATGAAAAAATTATTTATTTTAATCAGAGTTGGAAAGGTCGGTACCTCTGCTAGGTTTCCCCTTGCCTCCCGTCTGAGTGACATCCAGTCATACAAAAGCTGTCACTAGGTCAAGAAGTGAGGGGGTCACAGACACCAATAAAGACCTTTCAAGGTTCTTACTCTTCCTCCCTATATTAAAGGGTGTTTAAAATAAAGTCTGTTCATTGCAGGCCTCGCTTCCTTTTCTTTTACCCAACTGTATGTCATTAATTTGTGCTGCGCACAAAAGTGGAACACACTGCGCATAAATGCAAATGGAACACCAAACCAGCACATTGGTGTAAACTGAAGCCATAGGACATAAGGAAAGTTGCCTTGTTCCTGAGTTGGGACTACGTTGTTGGGCTGCCCAACACAGTTGGTGTAAACAAGCCTTTTTTTTTTTTAAAAAAGGAGAAAGAGTGTGCAAAGTAGACAAAGCTGGGATCCCCGTAACCTATGAGAAAAAGGCCCCTGCACCTTATCCAAAACCACAAATATCTGTGAGTGGACCAACCCTTTTGGTGATATCACTGCTTCCTAGTAAACTGCCGGCTCAAGGATGTGTATCCAGTCCACACAATGGCTACTGTCACTATGAATGGCATATTTTAGCGCCCGTTCACACTAGATGCAGTGCGTTCCGGCCCGATTCTGGCCAGAACGCGCTGTCTCGCATTGCGGCCGGCTCACTTTTTAGTGGGGCAGGAGGGGGTGTGGCAGGCCATTCAAGTGAATGGCACCGTAGCCACGCCCTCCGGCCGCAATGCGATCGGCCACACGGGATCGCAAGGCACATTATGCCTGCGGTACGGTCCGGTGCGATCAAAATAGTGCTTGCACCAGACCGCATGCATAATGTGCCTTAGAGCATTGCAGACACCAGAACAAAAGATGCTGTATAATGCTATAGGATATTGATCTGACATTTTGCAAACCCTAGGTATAAAACATGCATGTCCTACCATGATCCAAACATGTTTGTCATAATGCTAACATAAACAGACATATACAGGGCTATTCATAAAAGGGTGAAGAGTTTGGAGAAGGCAGGAGCAGTGAACAATCTAGGACAACATAGCTGATTTGGAAAAATTCTCCAATTCAGCTCACTTTCCAGTTCGGCTATGTTGTCCCACATTGTTCACTTCTCCTGCCTTCTCAAAACTCTTCACACTTTTATGAATAGCCCTGATAGTATTTATAATATATTTGTAATGACTTTAATCCATTAAAATCTAAAACAAATTGTCACCTAACTCCAAAATCTGGAACATTGACTGGGAACTTGGTTGGTAGCGGTTATGTAATTAAACATCTGCAGGGGCTCCAAGGTGCATGTGGGCACTTTGAATAAGACATGTGTATGTTTATTGGGCAATATTGTATATGTTAAAATGGAGGTTTTTTTTAAAGGGAAGCCGTCATATATTTTCAGTGAATGGTTACTTTGTCTTATTGAAGAATATACATGAACGTATGTGTATGTTTGTGGGCACTGGGCCATTTCTGGGTTGTGTGTTTCTTCGGTGAATATGTCAAATACAGGTCAGAGGTCACAAGGAAAATTATTATTTATTTTACACTCTAAATAAAGGGTTTTCTTTCTTCAAAGTTAACCACTAGAGTGTTTGTAGGCAATGGACTATGAACCTATGTACATATATAACTAAAAGCTGTTTTTTTTAAATATGAAAACTAATAATTTGATTATCTGTCATTCTGTCATCCCATTATTTATCTAAAATCTCTGGCATTTGGTTTGCAGAGCATTGTGGGTTGTCCAGATGGAAAGCACAGAAGTAGCTTTTGAGGCTGCTCTTTAATTAAAACCTTAAGCTCTGTGGATTGGTTTGGATTGGTCCAAACCATCCACAGAGCTCAAGCCTCTAACACAGAGTATAGGCTATTGCAGCTCTTGCCACATTATGTTAGGTTACACAAGCAGTGGGGAAGTCTGCTGCTGTGTAACCTAACTTAGCTGTCAAAAGCCAGATGCAGCGCCGCCTGTAATTACCAGGCAGCGCTCTGTCCATGACAGGTTACAAGCTAGAAGCCGCTCTGAATGGAGAAAAAGCTGTCAGCTTCAGACTTGAAGCTGACAGCTTTTTCCTCCATAATACTAGGAGAGGCTCTGCCTCCCCTGACCGCATGTCCCTGATAGATACAGTACAAGGAGTGAACTCTTATCACCCTAGTACAGTAAGTGTGTTACTGGTAGGATCACCAGGTGAAAATAAAGGAAAAAATAACTTTAAAACAGGAAACTAATGCAGACACCACATCTAAGGACTGTTAGGCTGTAACCGAATGCATTTTGGTTCTTGGATATACATAGACTTTAAATGGCTACAGACATCTCTTTACATCTTTACGGTATGGTAGTGAAGACAGGGTCAGCATGAAAGCCACAAAGCCTGCACCTTTAAACAGCAGCAATGGCCGCTCCCATATTCTCAGATTTATTTTAAGCCTCTTGCACAACAGAGTGCTACAGGATCATTTTATGTACAAGGAGATTGGCGTCCTCCGCACCGCACATGGACAGAGCAGACAAAGCCTTTAGCGATGAGCTGGGATTATTTGCTTTGTGTTTGGACAGATTTCAACATCCCTCTTAACACAAAAAAAAAAGTAATTATCCCTTCTGCGTCCTCTCCCTGTCTCCCCGCCAAATATTCAGCGAAAATTGGCTGAAAATCGCATTACGCAGGTATAAACCGGCCTATTTTGGGAACTTCATTTAAAACAACGAGAATTTAATGGCAAAATGGCGTAATGAAAAGTCATCCGTCACTTTGGTAAGCTGTATTTCTAATTCCTGACGGCGGAGCTCTCTGCGCTCCTCTCTTTCTTTATTTGTTTGCCGCGACGATTTGCATGATAGATATTAATGCGGCAGAGGCTCTCGCAACAGGTGACGTGAAAAAAAATGACAGGCCTCTGTCGGTTTTAATGCCCCCATACTGAGACAATCCCATCAAGCAAACATAAAACAGACTTTAGTACATTGCGAGAAGACTCCCCCGCTTCTGTCTTATGTTTTCATTCTCCTCTCTTGATACAATTTGTCTTTTTTTTTTTTTGTTTTTCGACCACTTTGCAGAGGAAATTTTGGCTTTTTCATTTTTCTTTTTTTTTTTCTTTCTGCTCGCCGGTCCTTCTTCGAAGAGGATAAGGGTATGCGGGTATCAGAAGGAAGTCAAGCGTAGGCATTGGGAAGCAAGATTAAAGTGAGAAATTCTCAATTTAACCCTGCTAAGAACTTCTAGCATATTTCTAGCAAGCTTTTCCATAAAAGCAGGGATTTTTTGTTTGCATGTATTGCAATCGTGTTCAAGCTGGCCAACTGCCTCAAAGTGATCCCTCTCGCCAACTGCTTCAAAGTAATTCCTTTCTGTCCAACCCCATCTAAGTGATCCCTCTTTAGCCACCTCTATCAAAGTGACCCGACTCTGATCAACTGCCTCAAAGTGATCTTTCTCTGGCCAGTTGAGTCAAAATGATCCCTCTCTGGCCAATTGTGTCAAAGTGATTCCTCTCTGGCAAGCTGCTTCAAAATGATTCCTATCTGGCCAACTAGGTGATCCCTCTCTGGCCAACCACTTCACAGTGATCCATCTCTTGCCAAATGCATCTAAATGATTCCTCTCTGGCCAACTGTATCTAAGTGATTCCTTTTTTGGCCAACTGCATCAAAGTGATCCTTCTCTGGCCAACTGCATCAAAGTGATCCCTTTCTGGCCAACTATCCAGGGGCGTCCCGAGGTCGGGTCACGTAACGTCATTGCGCATGCGCGACCATCTGATTGATGCCTGCCGGCGGCCATCTAGGTGATGGACACCGGCAGAGAGAGGAAGGGATGTTCACCCGGCGGGATGAGGTATGCCGCCGGATCCCCTCCTCTCCCCTCCTCAGTCCGTGAACGAGTGCCCGACTTTTTAGAGGGGGGTGACACCAAAATGACTGTTAGTCATTTAGGTGTCACCCCTGCAATGGTGACACCTGGGTGCGGGCCGCACCCCCCTTGTGACGACACTGCAACGACCTCAAAGTGATTTGTCTCTGGCCAGCTGCTTCAAAATGATTCCTCTCTGGCCAATTGCCCCAGAGTTATCCTTCTTTGGCCAAGTGCGTTTAAGTGATCCCTCTCTGGCCAACTGCCTCAAAGGGATTCCTTTCTGGCCGGTCCCTACTTTACAGTGAAAAATGCGAAATACTAACTTGATTATAGTATACATTAACCGTTTTACTGCCAGAGACATAAGGCTTACTGATCCAACAAAACTATCACTGTATCAGTGTGCTATGAACAACACTAAAGAAGAGGCGGCAATTGCCGCCAGAACATTTTGGGTTTTTTTAACTCATGATGGCCAATTGAGTTTCTGATTCTTTTACCAGGAGTTGAGTTTTAAAAACCAGAATTTTTTTTGTTTCAGTACCTGAAAAGAGGCTTTATCCAGCTCTAACCCTTGTCTATATCCATTGGACGCACAACACAACTAGGTGAATCTCAAGCGAGAATCCTTATTTCTGTTTTTCTGTTAAAGTTTTTATTATTTTCCCTTTCTTCTTTTTTTACATATATTAAAATTAGCAGTTTGCAATTGCCATTCCCTTGCTATATTGATATGTACCATCTCCTATAACTAACTTAAACTGTAACCTTGTATTATTATTGATGATGGATATTGGAAATATTGTATCTAGTTGTGTACAGATGGTATTGTTTCTCAATTTCTATATACCACAATGAAAATTTAAAGTAAAAAATAAATAAAAATAAAACAAACATTAAAAATAAGTAAAAGATAGTTTTGTTTTGTTTCTGTGTATAATAAATTTGATATTTTATGGAATACTAGATCTTGTGTGGTACTTTTAAAGTCAGTTTATTCTGGTTTTAATTGATATTTGTTTTACGTACATGGTATCTGACTCTCAGTTAAAAAAATATTGATGGTCAAAAAAAAAACATTCAGCATTTCTCAATACCGACCATTAGGGGCAGACAATTCAGAATGAATCCGCCCATCCTGCTTTTTTAAATAGCTTGGTAAATAGCTCATCAGCCCTACTCATCTGCAGAAGGCGGGATTACTGTCCCCTGAGATGGGAAAAGCAAAATGTATTAAATTGCGATGAATTAATCTACATACTCATCGAGTGAAGCCAATTATGCAGTTTGTGGTTGGTAATTGAGTACTGATTAACCTTCGCATTTCAGTGATTACTTATGGTACCTGTTAGAGACTAAACAAACATTATGCAGGAGTTTGCTGCATTTTAGAAAATTGTATGGGATCATAGATTTGCCTATTCTGCTCTTAAAGTGGAATTGTAGGAACAATATTAAAAACACCAACACTGAAGAAGGCAAAGGGCTTCGCCATAGTTGCTCAGTTAAAGGTACTTTAGGTGAAATTTTTAAAGTGTAACTTTTTATAAAAAGTTTGGATCAAGTGGGATAGGGTTAGAACCTTACTGGGGAGATTTTACCTTTATTTTTGTACCCATTCACAGGGTGCCATATGAACAGGAAACAATGAGAAATATCTCCAAAAATGGAGATAACAAAATTCTTTTTTTCAGCAATGTGTGGAATGTTTAGAACCTTTGTCAGATTTGTATCTTCCTGTCCTGGTGATTATGGGCGTTGGGAGGCCCATAGAAGTCAATGGCAATGCATCAATGCATATGATAGCAATGTAAAATGCGCTGATGATGCATTGGCAACAGGTATTAACAAGCCTTGGTTAATACCTGTTAACCCTATTTCCCTAAATTCAAGAATGCTTGGAAACATGCATCAATAAAGCAAGTCAATGCATGAATAAGATGCGCAATTGCTGCATGACAAGACATCTGCATAACAACAACAAAAAATACACCTCTGCTCACAGTCATAGATCTAAATGGGTCCTCAGAAGTTTTGGCTGAAGTTGGACTTTGATTCAGTTATGTATCAGTGAAAACATGTTACATTCTAGTATATGTATATGAATATGTCTTGATATGAGCTCCCTATAATCCCCTGCACAGCGGCACACACAATAGGATAGGAAGAGCACTGAGCTAATCAAGGCTTCATTGCAATTAGGGTTCTGAACATGCTTACAAAGGCTTTAAAAAACTCAATGCAACCTCCTATGGGAGACCCTAGTAACACTCCATCGTGCGGCTCTGGTACATGGAGACATAGAAAAAAACAGGTTCTTAGGTTTGAGGAACACGAAAGATCGCAATGCGGTCATGGTAGTAGGGATAGGGGAACATAATAACAGGGATAGGAAACATGATAGTAGGAATATGGGACATCACTGTAGTGATAGGGGAACATGATAGTAGGGATAAGGAACAGGATAGTAGGGACAGGGGAACATAATAGTAGGAATAGGGGACATGACAGTAGGGATAGGGGAACATAATAGTAGGGATAGGGAGCATGATAGTAGGGATAAGGAACATGACAGTAGGGATAGGGGACATGACTGTAGGGATAGGGGAACATGATAGTAGGGATAGGGAACAGGATAGTAGGGATAGGGGAACATAATAGGAGGAATAGGGGACATGATAGTAGGGATAAGGAACATGACAGTAGGGATAGGGGACCATGATAGTAGGGATAGGGGAACATGATAGTATGGAAAGGGACATGACAGTAGGGATAGGGGAACATGGTAGGAGAGATAGGGTAACATCATAGTAGGGATAGGGGAACATGATAGTATGGAAAGGGACATGACAGTAGGGATAGGGGAACATGGTAGGAGAGATAGGGTAACATCATAGTAGGGATAGGGAAACATAATAGTAAGAATAGGGAAACCTGATAGTAGGGATGGGCGAACATGCTTATAGGAGGGGAGAAGACAGAGACCTTGTAATATAATGTTTCTGCTTTAATATTTAATGAGCTGCCACAGGCAAGATGGCTACAGAAATTCACCAGCCATTTTTCCCATAGTCAACCTTTAGATTCCAGGGGAGAAGAGTACTGAACTGTTTGCATGCAAGGTGTTTGCAGCTGTCACGACAAGGTAGCACATGTGGAGCATATCATTAAAAATCTGAGATGATTGTTTTTGCACAAAGTTCTGCTTTAAAGTCCAATTCCACGTTAGTTACAATTGTTCTGTTTCTTACCATACTCGAACTGGAAAAATATTGCCGCAATAAAGGTAAAAAATATACAGTGCGTATTTTGTGTGTGTGTATGTATATATATCTATATATAGAGAGATATATCTATATATATAGATATATAACTGTATATTGCACTGCGGTAATACTGTAATACACGCGGTACGGTAACACATGTTGTGTGCGTTAGGGCTCTGTGCTGTGCTGTCATTAATTGTGAATGTCAACCCAACAAACCCCAAAAACACATGTGCCATTCAATCTGAATTGGCTGTTTAGCACACAGCTCAGCGTTCATCAACATACGACAACGCATAGGTTGCAGCGCACAGTGTTGTGGTGTGGCTCAGCCCTAACATTCCAGATCAGCTCAATAGTTTATTCATTGTCAGCTATATTTGGACAAGTCTCATTTCAGGGTGGGGGACAGAAATGATGACGATGGATGGCGTTGTTGGCTGGATGATGCATCTTTCACTTAGGGACAGTGCTGTGGGTGGAGTTGGGAACATCTGCCGTATCAAGGTGTTCCCAGGACACCAGATAACCAGCAACATTTTTCCCATTGGAGTCGTCTGGTACATTATAACCACTCTATGGTTGAAGATCAGGCCAGGTGGGCTGCGTTCCTTGTTTGTTTCAGCGTCACATTTTTGTGTTTTACTGTTGCGCTCCGTTCAAAGACACTTGATATTCTGAGCACTGTATATGGTTCGAATGACTGAATTAGCATTTCCTGGTAATACAATCCATCATTACAAGTCAAAGCCGCGTCTCATGCAGCTGAGGACAGGCGAACGTGACCTACTTTTATTTTTCCATTTACAAAGTCTGTACAGTGATCAGATCACTTATCTAAAAATTAACATATTCAAACTGACAGTTCAAAAAAAATTATAATAGAGATTAATTTCATCTCTCGTATAACCTAAAATAAGATGTTTCAGAGCAGTGACTGTGCGGTTAGATTCACTCATCAGGCCCTTAATTGCTGTTTAGTACATACATCAGCTTTTGTGGCATCTATGCAGCTTGATGTGCTCTGAAATGCCATATGTTCACATTGAGAGGCGTCATCTTCACTCCTAGCTTGGAAAAGGGGCTTTTGTTGGACTCTTAATTTTGACTTTCTCTTTGATTTTAATAGAGCCCAACATTGCTTGGTTTTACGTGTCATTCTTAAAAGTTCAATGCTGGGCACAAAAAAAATCCATTAAAGGAGAACTATGGGGTCAGTGTTTTTCCCCATAGTTCTCCTTAGGGTAACGGGAGGACACAAACTAGCGTCCTCCCGTTACCCTAAGCTCAGTATACCGCGAGCTGCAGCTTGCGGTATACTGAGACGCCGCACCTGGAGCGGATCCCGACTTAGATGACGTGATCCGCCCAGCTGCGTGAGTGACAGCTGGCTCTGCCTACCTAGAGGCAGAGCCAGCTGTACACGCCCCCTCCCCCGTCCGTCCTGCCAGTCAGCGCTGGCAGATCGGAGCGGGGAGAGGGGAATCCAACCCCTCCCCCTGTCACGGCAGAGAGCTGTGACAGGATCGAGAGGTGAGCGAACCTGGTATGTGTTCGCTCAACCCCCGATCTACTGAGCCGACCTGTGACAGTCTCATTGTCACAGGTCGGCTTAGAACTATGAGGTGAGTCGAAATCACTCATCTCATAGTTCTCCTTTAAACATATTCCTTAATAGCCACAAAGGATATAAATCCACTTTGTGTCCACCGAATGCCTATGCAAACCCATTTATTACCACGTATTAGTAATGGTGATGTAATCACAGGTCTGTACATAGGCTGTGCAGAGAGCAGAGCTGTGGGAGGGACCCAGCAGTCTCCATCCATTACAGACTGCCTGAAGACAAACACAGGAGGGGGCGGACAAAAGACCAGTCACCCTGCACAAGGAGAGAGAACAGCAGTGACCGGTCTTTATCACAGGAGGGGGCAGAGAAAAGACCAGTCACCCTGTACAAGCAGAGAGAACAACAGTGACCGGTCTTTATCACAGGAGGGGGCAGAGAAAAGACCAGTCACAAGAGAGAGAACAGCAGTGACTGGTCTTCATCACAGGAGGGGGCAGAGAAAAGACCAGTCACCCTGTACAAGGAGAGAGAACAGCAGAGACCGGTCTTTATTACAGGAAGCTCCAAGTCTCACTCTGGATTACTGCACAAATCTGGAAGAAATACACAAAGCTCACCAAGTTTCGAGGAAGAATACACATGACTTGTATTTAGACAATATTTGCTTATCCCGGAGTTCAGCTTTAATATATATCTTTATCTCTTTTTTCACAATTTTGCTTGTATTTAATAGATTTCAAAATGCCGATATCCAAAGGGAATATTGAATACATGTGTTTAGTTAAACTGTATGCAAACCCTAACAATGAATTTCTCTTATTTGCTCCCTTTTCGCTTGTTAAATGAAAACGTTTTATTATATCTGTTTGACAACTGAAAAAAAGACTTGTTGATCCTGCCAGAAATCTTGCTGACTTCACGTTCTCTCTGCTGCATTTTTAACAACTAGCAATGTCCCCTGTTCTTTCTGTGAACTATAGAATGCTCCCCCCACCATGTAAACTTGTGGCCCCCACCATGTGCTCTGGATCCATTCTCCAACCTCACGTCATCACTACAGGACTTAGCAGTTATGTAGGGGTTGGAGGATGGAACCACACTATGTGGCAGGGAAAACACGCATCTGTTAAATGCTGAAGAGTCTTATAGAGGTTGCAGTGCTAGAACAGAGATAAGCAAGAAGATATGGGCCACCATACTACTTCTATATCACAGGTCACCATACCTCTTCCATAACAAGGGCCACCATACCTCTTTTCTATCATGTGCCTCCATACCTCTTCTATATCACAGGCCACCATACCTCTTCCATACCATGGGCCACCATACCTCTTCTATATCACAGGCCACCATACCTCTTCTATATCATGGGCCACATACCTCATCCATATCACGTGCCACCATTCCTCTCCTATATCACAGGCCACCATACCTCTTCCATACCATGGGCCACCATACCTCTTCTATATCATGGGCCGCCATACCTCTTCTATATCATGGGCCACCATACGTCTTCTATATCATGGGCCACCATACCTCTTCTATATATCATGGGCCACATACCTCGTCCATATCACGTGCCACCATTCCTCTCCTATATCACAGGCCACCATACCTCTTCCATACCATGGGCCACCATACCTCTTCTATATCACAGGCCACCATACCTCTTCTATATCATAGGCCACCATACTTCTTCTATATCATGGGCCACCATACCTCTTCTATATCATGGGCCACCATATCTCTTCTATATATCATGTGCCACATACCTCGTCCATATCACGTGCCACCATTCCTCTCCTTTATCACAGGCCACCATACCTCTTCTATATCATGGGCCACCATACCTCTTCTATATATCATGGGCCACATACCTCATCCATATCACATGCCACCATTCCTCTTCTATATCATAGGACGCCATACCTTTTCTATATCATGGGCCACATACCTCGTTCATATCACGTGCCACTATACCTCTTCCATATCACGTACCACCATACCTCTTCTATATCATGGCCCACCATACATCTTCTGTTGCAGGGAACTTCATCTAGGATTTTGGTAGAAACGGACAGGATCTTTTTTATATAAACAAATTTAATTTTCTGACTCTAACACAGTTCCAGTGTTTCGTGCTTAGCATTAATAGCTCATTGTTTGGCCTGATTTATTGCTTTGAAATGGATGGATGCCACCAATCAGAAAGCAGCTGTCAGCAGGAATTCCTAATTAGAAAAAGGTCTGTATTTTAAGACATATGACTGCCCTATGTTTTTGATGGGCAGAGTTGGGACTCCCCAGCTGCCTTTTCATAGTCTCGGATTCCTGGGGTTGTAGGATTTATAGGAATTTGATGTACAGGATCCCTGAAGAGATAAAAAATGTGTTCATTTTCTGGAGGGAAGCTGTGTGCCCCATGTTGATTTAAATGGCGAGTTTTCGTGTTTGCCTGGAGCATAAGTTTAAGTGCAGTTTTAGTGTAAAAGTCATTATTGCACCCCTGTCAGGCTCTGCAACAACAATAATTAAAGGGGATGTCTTTTTAATGTTTTTTTATATATATGTGTATAAGACATCAGCTTGATGTAAATAATCTTATCAATGTGTTTTTTCTTTATCTTAACAGCTGTTAAGGAGGGGATCAGAGGGATTGCTCGTTGAGTATTTGCTCCCTCTAGTGGTTAATTATCACCTCACTGTATTTAAAGTGTATTACATAGCAAAATAATAATAAGCATTTGCAGTACATATCTATACTACATGCACATTGTCTCATTTTTTTAACCCTTTAAAGGAGAACTATGGGGTCAGTGTTTTTCCCCCATAGTTCTCCTTAGGGTAACGGGAGGACACAAACTAGCGTCCTCCCGTTACCCTAAGCTCAGTATACCGCGAGCTACAGCTCGCGGTATACTGAGACGCCGCAGCCGGAGCGGATCCCGACATGGACGTCGGGATCCGCCCAGCTGCGTGAGTGACAGCTGGCTCTGCCTATCTCTGCTCAGCTTTACCCGCCCCCTCCCCCGTCCGTTCCGACAGTCAGCGCTGGCGGATCGGAGCGGGGAGGGGGGAATCCAGCCGGTATGTGTTCGCTCACCTCCCGATCTACTGAGCCGACCTGTGACAGTCTCATTGTCACAGGTCGGCTAGAACTATGAGGTGAGTGGAAATCACTCATCTCATAGTTCTCCTTTAATTACTAGTTAAAATCTAGTACTGACAAATACTTGCTGATCTGCTAGAAATGCAGCCTGCTGTGGGCTGACAACACATATTGTTTTGGGTTTTTTTGGTGTGGTATCAGCCCTTTTTTTGGTGTGGTATTTAACTACTCAACCCACCCCCTATACTATTTGTCCCTTCACTGATTAGTCTGTACTACAAAATAAGAACTAAAAGAGCTAATTAGGCTCCTTGGGACAACACAGGAAGTGTGCACAGGACACAAGACAGATGCATTTCTGATATGTTCAACTGGTATTTTATGGCACTCTTTTAATGGTATATTTAACAACAAAAAAAGCAAACAACAGCAGTTCATTGCCAGGGTTTATATTCACCTGAAAGTGAAGCTTTGCCACCTGCCAGGTATTGGGGGAAGGTTGCAATAATGTGCAAATACGCACAGCATACCTATTTATTATGGCAGACTTACCTACAGTACTGTTCTCCTCCAGAGTTGCAAGGTCCCCGCTCACCCTTGGCACTCTATTGCCACTGTTGCTGTCTTCTCCACCACTTCTGATATCCTCTTTCTTCAGCTATTGGATGACCACTGATAAAGTCACACCTGCGCACATGCACTGGAGTTATATTATCCCAGCACCCAGCTCTATTTGTGGTATCTTAAACATGGCAGGAATGACCCAGTAGTGTACACTGAACTGCGCAACAATTGACACAACCTAAAAAATTAGGAGCAAGGGGGAGATTTTTTTCCTTTTTTTTTAAGCATAAGAGGCTTTGCATTTATTTTCTGCCAAAACAACTCTCTTTTTTTATTAATGACTTTACTTCCCCATTAATAATATAAAAAATAATGAAGAGCAAGCATGCACATACTGTATGTGTATGTTACATAGAAAATTAATTCATGGGAAACACTGCAAACAAATAAGCACTCAGTGAAAATACGCTTCCCATTAAATACAACCATGTACGTTGACATTAATGATGACTTGGGGAGATCAGTATGTGGTATGTGTGAGCTGTTTCAGTGTTTAATTGAGTACCATGTTTTCATTTTATCATTCTGGACACGTGATCCATGATAGGATTTGATGCATCACTAGGTTAAATCTCTAAAAAGAAAAAAAAGAGTGTGTATCTGCAATGCAGTATATTAGAATGTATGATATTTACAGGTGGCCATAATGATAAGAAAAAACATTTTGCCTCCCACAGCCTTTAGAGCACCCCTGCACCTTAAAAATGTTATATACATACCTTTTTGTTCAGGTGAATGCATTTCATTTTGGGGACATCACAGGTTCTCTTCACTGTCTTCTTCCTCTGGCAGTGGGTAGATCCTGAATACCGCATGAATGAAAGCCCTGGGCAGGGACAGGCTCTTGATGCCATGTGCTCACAGCAAGTGGGTTAAATTATGAACATCATTGAACCTGGAAAAGCAGCAGTGCTAGATCAATAGACAAGGGGAGACTGGTGAAGACAATGCTGGAGTATGGCAGGTGCAGCTCCTTCTGTATTTTTAACTCATGCTGGGGGGTGATTCTCTTCTATTTTTTGCCCAAGCTGGAAATAGCAATTAATAGAACTGCTAATGCAGCCTGGACAACATTGTAACTATGCAGGTCTGAAATTATTTTTTTCACCCCATTTTGAATGATTAGGATTGGGCATAACTGGTATATAGAAAGACTGGAGCGGAGATGCGAGAACCTAAATCCTGAAGAATCACAGGTTGGGGGTTGGGTGTCCCCAGTTCACAAGGTTACTGGAAATTAGATGATTTTAGACAGTAGGATATATCTGAGATATACCAAAAGCATGAGCATTTGGAAGGAAACCTGTGTGCCCTCACTATACACTATATGGCCAAAGGTAGGCACCTGATCAACATATCTACATGGGATGGCTAGACATTCCATTCCAAAACATTGGACATTATTATAGAGTTGCCCCCTTTGCAGTCTCCACTTTTTCTGGGAAGGCTTTTCACAATATCTTAGAATGTGTCTGGGGAAATGTGTGCCCCTTCAGCCAAAACATCATTTGTGAGGTCAGTTACTGATGGTAGATGGGAAGACCTGGCTCACAATCAGCATTTCCATTCATCCCAAAGGTGTTCTGTAGGGTTGAGGTCAGGACTTTGTGCAAGATACTTGGGCTCCTCCACATAAAACTCATCAAACCATGTCTTTATGGAGCTGGCTGTGTAAACAGGAGCATAGTCATACTGGAACAGAATAGGACCTTCACCAAACTGTTACCACAAGGTTGGAGGTGCACAATCATCTAAAATGTATTTGCACGTTGTAGCATTAACAGTACCCTTCACTAAAAAACAGCTGAATGTTATCATTTGGAGGGATGTCCACATACTTTGAAGACATACATTAAGACCCCACACTGATCTTAAGTTAATAATAAAATTGAAATGCAGATTTGAATGACTGAACAATAAATGAAGCAGGGTATACTACCATTTCCAGTAATTACTTTGGCACAAAAAAGTCTTGATTATATCATCCACCAGCAGTACCTATGACCCAGAATCACCTGTGTCTGGATTGTGTATAATTTCACCGCAGTCGCGCAGCTTTTCTTGGGTTTAGGCTGATTTACTGACTGCTTGCTAGATTATTTTTACACAGCAGGAAATTCTCTTTGTTTGAGCTGTAGAACAAGAATATAGATTTTGTTTTTTGCGTGTTACTAAGCTAGGTCAATATGAATATGTCTCAGCAAGTGTAGTTACTGAAAATCCATTGGATGGCACGATGATTCATTGGTGTTATATGAAAATGTAAAATATTGCCACAACATACACTTGCACACATCCTGAATAGTGATGAGCTTCGCGTTCGAGTCGAACCTATGTTCGACTCGAACATAGCATGTTCGAGCGTTCGGCGAACACCGAACATTATGGGATGTCCGCGGTCTGTTCGACCGCGGCACATCCCATGTCTTCATCTGAGCTGCTGAAACATTCTTGAGATGCATAAAAATCTTTAAATTATGCAGCCAAAATAATATAGGATGACGACAGGACTGATTGCTTTGGACCAAGTTCAATCAACCACTGATTCTGCCAACCAAAACTGATATTTCTGATCTGGAAGGATCAGAACTCTCACAAGCATCTTATATATTTCAAGGACTCAGGAAATGTAAAATGTATGGGTGTTTAATTATAAATAGCCTGAATATGCCTCAAGATTATGTATTAAACATATATTGAACTCAACGGCAAATAGGAAAGCCGCAACACTGCTAAAGTCCAAAGATTAGGAATTTATTAAGAGAATGGGGCTATCTCCTGCCCGGCCCAGGCTCTGTGCCTAAGGTGTTTTGCCCATAGCAGGACTTAGGTGTGTGTATATATATATATATCCTAGCTTAAGTGGTGCTCTAAGTGGAGTAAAACATATTAATATATATATGTGTGTGTGTATATACACTATATTTACATATGTGTATATTTATATCTTAACATTGACTGAACTGATATACAGATAGATGGTTACAGATTCAAAGTTCTCTCAGCTAAATTTCTTACTCATTTTGAAGGTATAAATAGGAGGTTCTGTGCGGGGTATATGAAGCTGAGTGCAGTGAATATGGTTAAGCAGCTCTTATACAGAAGGTGTCCTTTAGAGGGTGCTTTGGATGAAATACAGGTATAGGAGAAAAGAAGTGCCACACCAATGTTTGGGAGCCTATATATGCTTATTTCATTATACAGGTCAGAAATCAGCAGGACTTGATGTGCTGATTGTGATAAAATTATTCCTGACTTAAAATGGTTCAAAAAATAAAAAGTAGATATTTTAGTGTTCACAGCTGGTTGTGCCACACTGCAATACCCACCTTCAGTCTGAAGCTGTCCCCACATGGAAAGGCATGGAAAGGTAGCAAGCAGAGCAGCATGGCCGCTCTGCTGCATAATGTTTGCAGGGTGCCTGCTGCCCTCCTCACTGCAGGGTGCCCTGCAGCATCCCAGTTTGCTAAGTTGCTCAAAGTCGGGAGGTAAGATGTGTAAGGGCGGCAGAGGGCGGCGTCACTCTCGTGTCTGGTGGTGGTGTCTCCTATAGCCACCTCCTGCTGCTCTGATTGCATGCACCCCTGCCCCCAAAAACCTTAGACTGCAAAAAGGCTAGGGACATCACTGAGTAAGAGGACCCAGTACATCATATATCTGGCCTGAAGACATGAGAAAGGGGTATAAAAAAAGGGCATAAAATCTCATCATATAATAGGCTTTGGTGGGATAGAGCATAGAGCCCTAAGTAGGGCTTAAGCACCCATTCATTCTTGCAAAAAGCGAGATCGAGCGTTGCAGGTTTTTATGCGCATTGTGCATAGGGCAGCCCATGCACCTTACATGCGACAAACGTGACAAAGAATCCCATGCACTTTTTACATTTCACATTTTTTAACGTGTTTTTTGTGTATCTTGCTTGAGGCGTTTGTGGTGTCAATAACAATGAAAGGCACCACAAGCAGGACACACATTCATTAGTCAACGCCCAAAATTGTGCGATTTGGGGCATGTTTGGGGCACTAATGGGAACAACGGCTTAAACTTTGATTTAGTCACTTTAAATAGTCTAAATTCTGATTGTGAGGAACCTCAGTCCTGATCTGGGTATCTGATTGACTCTACATTGCTCTTTCTGTTTTTAGTGTTTGTATTGTTTGAATGCCACGGTCTTCCTTTGGTTCCCTTCAGGCTCTCCTCACACAGCAGGAAATTGTTTACCTGTGTGGTCATGTGTTGACCTTGCTACAATTTATTATTTTCCCAGGACAGAACCTTTAGCATTAACCTTTGTGAGTAATAAATTGCTATCCATGGCTTTATTTGTTCACTGTTGCCAGGAAACAGGACTGGGATTTAACCCCTTTCATGCAGATACCGCGTGGTCATCGCACCAATTATACAGTGTGATGTTTATTATGATAAGTAGCCTTAATGTGTTGCTGATTCTACAGTATATACGATAAGTTCATTTTGATTATTATGAATTAAAATACTGCCAGTATGTAAAAAGAAAAACAAATGTGTAAAAAAAAAAAAGGAGCTTCTCTGTATTTTAATACATTTCCGGGGCATTACAGGATGCCTGTAGATGGTCCAATTTTTGGACCAACAGTTGACCCTCCAAATTAATTCAGTTGGAAGGGGCTTGCTACTTTTAAACCCACAACATCATTTGTAAATAGGAGGAACTGTATGGGTGGCCTTAGTTATGTTGTATTCAGTTCAGGGCATTTTGGGTTATTTGAGGTTTGATACATACAAGCTACAAAAAAAGCAAATTAACTGTATTGTACTGCTAGCATGTACAAAGAAAAACAAATGTGTAAAAAAAGAGCTTCTCTGCATTTTAATATATTGATGGGGCATTTTAGATGCCTCTAGATGGTCCAATGTTACAATTTTTACCCCAATAAAAAATAAATGAAATGTAACAGAGGACAATAACAAATTCCCTTAGATGAGTTGGCTACTTATAAACTCGCAACATTGTTTCGAAATAGGAGGACGTGCTTTGGTGGCCTTAGTTATGTTCTGCTCAGGTCAGCACATGTTCGGACATTAGAGGTTGCATACGAGCCACAAAATTTTTTTAAATTTAGGAATGTATTTTTAATCAGGTCCCGTATAATGAGAATCTGTCACCTGAAACAAATGATCTCACTGAAGGGTTTTGAGTGCGCAGTTGCTTTCTTTTAACCATTCTTCCTCTTGATTTAAAGGGTCCATACATTAAAGGACACCTTTCTTGAGAGAAACAAGGAGGCTGCCATTACTGTCAATTGCCAAATGATAGTTGGCAATCATGCTGAATTTCTTGTTTCAGTGCTTTGAGTCTGTTACCAAGTACAAGTTTGCAGATAAGGACTTCTGACTGGGATGAGTGAAATTAGTAGTGTTCACTTTGTCAAAAATTAAGGAAAAAATCGGGACATTTCAGTGAATTTTGCATGTCGGGGAAATGCATATAAACAGGAAAGACTAAATTATAATGGTGTCTAAGAGTGCATTGCGCTTTAAATGGCTCCTTTCAACTATTCTGGCATTATTCTGTGCAGCCCCTCATTAGCTGACAACAATGACCATGGCTATTGAGGAAGAAGGGAATGGTAATGTTTTCCAGTAAGATCTTGCAGAAGGGAGGACAGGTGAAAACAAGAGGTTTGCAGATGGAGCAGTTAAGGATAACTGTACTAAAATAACAGTTAAAGCCCATCTCCAGGTAGAAAGCAACCCTTGTGGTGGGGCTGCCTGCTCACTGCAAAGGACACCTGCTTATTTTTTGACTAGGGAACTTGGCAAAGCACTTTTACTTACCTGATCTCCACTCCTGATAGTTCCAGCACCTGCAGCTTCTTTCCCCTTCCACTTCGGTGGTTGGGGGCCTCTTGACTTCATCACGCCTATTGTAGGTCCCATAGGCCCTGCATTAGAGCTGATGAAGTCAACAGGTCTCTGACCACCGAAGCTGGAGGAGTGGGGGAGAAGCTGTTGACGCTGGTCATCGAACCAACCGGATTGGATATCATCTCATAAAAGTTATTTACATCGGTCCCCTAGACAAAAAACATGACGACCTGATGCAGTCCATAAGAGAAGGGGAGTGCCAACCGATGGGGGAGCAGAGTTCAGATAAATAAAAGTGCTTTACAAGTTAACCCTTGAAGTGTGGGGGTGGCATCACCGCAAAGTAAGTTTTGTTTTTTTCAGGACAGGCTTTAACCATTAAGAACGCAGTAGGTGAGGCATTCAATTGCAAGTCTGCCAGATAATAATTGCATTTTTCTAGAAGTAATGTCTGTTTTGTAAAGTGGCTTATTTGCAGTCATTTCCCGGTGAGCATAGTTTAAAGTTTTCCTACTTACTGCAGACTCGGCACTCCAGTGAATAGAATTTTCAAGAAGAACTCAGTTAAGCACTACTTACTAGATGCAAATAGTGCTCTGCTAAATTCTCTCTGCTCTTGAAAACTGTATTCAAAACTTGTCACAGTACTTTCAGGAAAAGAATAAGTTATGTGAAAAGAAAATCTTACTGTTATTGGGTCTTCATGTCTACAGCATTTGCACACATGTGAAAAAAAAAACAAAACAGGATCTATGTGCAGCCAATTTTAATCGTCAATTCACATACTCAGGGCACCTCCCACCAACTCCCAACCGCAATGCAGGCCCAGACAATAAGATATTATGATAGTCTGCTTCAGGAAAACAGCGAATTTAACTATTAGTAACCAACCAACATCAGAAATGGATATGCACACCAGAAGCAGTAACATCAGAAGCAAAAGAACCTTTGTTTGGTTAAGATGGGAGTTTAAGGGATGATTTATAAATGGTTCACACAGCAAACAGCACATTATGGCCAAAAGATAGCGCTGAGGAGCATAGAAAATGCATGTGCTCCTCAGATCCATCTTGTGGCCATAATATGCTGCAAATCTCATTCACATAGCCGTTCACTGTGTGAATTGTTTATAAATCAGCCACTAAATGTCATGTTTTTTATTTTTCTGTTTCTTGTTAAAGCTGAAAAATTAAAACCAGTAGCAAACACATGAGAAATGTTCATAAAAGTAGTATTTGCTCTGCAAAATTAAGGAAGTATAACCTACAGATCATGGGGCCCCATAGCAAAATTTTGATAGGACCCCCCCAGTGACCCCTTAAAATCTAAATCAAGGACAGGTAGCAGAGAGCTGTCTATGTAGCCTCCTCCTGTACATCTGATGTCAGCTCTTCTTGATTGGAAATGTCATAGTGGATAGAGGGTCAACAGCAACTTGTGCAATCTTTAATGGAGCCCTCTTCCACCTCCAGGCCCCATAGCAGCTAGGTGGGCTGCTATGGCTATTGTTATGCTACTGAGTGTAACCTAACAGGATAAAGGCTGTTTTTTTTCATCCTGTTTAATTATTAAGCCACCAAGGGCCACAGTGAAAGGAACGAGAGGGCCCAACAAAACACACAAGTATAGCTTGCCTGTTCTAAGCCATACATTAGACCGTTACATAATCAGTCAGGTTGAAAAAAAACCCATCATGTTCAATCAATAGAGAAAAAAAATAGGTGAATATATAAATAGAAAACCTCCATATACAGAACCCTGTACCCAAAGTTAATCCAGAGGAAAGCAAAAACCCTGTAAAGCATGGTCCAATTTGATCCAACAGGGTTAAACAAAGTTTTTTCCTGATCTTTTAAGGGAATCGGATATTCCCTAGAAGATCATCAATCTCTGATGTTATTATTAGGGGGAAGGGGAATGGGTAATTCCACTTACCCAGGTGAATTTAGGAAAATAGAATGACCCCCTCAAATCTGCCCCCGGGATTTGGAATTCAGGTCCGAAATTCAATTCGGTTCGGGGTTTCGGATTCCTACGAAATCCGAATTTCGTTAGTTTCTGATAAGTTTATAAACAAATATTTGTTACAACTACCACAGAAAACCATAAACAGATATCAATACTAAAGCTGAATCTCCTTGACCCGAATGGCATTTGGGATCTGAATTTCCTAATTGCATTCAGGAGCTCCTGAATGCCATTCGGGTCTGGGGGCCATATACATATATTACTAAAGCTGAGACTCCCAGACCTGAATGGCATTTGGGATCTGAATTTTCTAATTGCATTTGGGAGCTCCCGAATGCCATTCGGGTCTGGGAGCCTCAGCTTTAGTAATATATGTATATGGCTCCCATGTTGCCGTAATGAAAATTGGTATTCAGAACCATTTGGAGGCATTAAATCGAAAAACACATTTGATTGGCCAGAAAAGTCACAATTCCAATTCGGTTTCCTTTTTGAACAAAATTCGGACGGGATCCGAAATTCAGAAACGCAAATTCAGATTCGGACACATTCGGATGCATTGTCGGATGTGTCCGAATTTCGGAAAATTCTTCCGAATTTAGATTTGGAACGAAAGGAATCGCACATGTCTAGAGCGCATGTACACACAAAGGGGCTGCAAAGAGGTTGCAGGAGAACTGCAGCACTGAGATGCAACAAAGGATAACAAAAAGAAACAAGAATTCAATTTTAAAAAATAGAAAATGTTTATAGTGCACGGGTGTCTAACAAACACAATGCCATTCAGTTCCGCTTTACAGTTATTTAACACCCTTTTGAATTGTAGATTTTTTTGCTTACTGTAATTTAACAACATTGAGATTCTTTTTGTATTGTTATTTTATTTTCTTTGTTGTGTTCTACAGGAATGTTTGTCAGTTGATACCGTGTTAAATAATATATACATTGTATTGCCCCTCCTCCTGCATTGTAGAGTTTAAAGTCTGTTTATGCCTCTTCCCCTGGTAAATGCATATTGCTGAAGGGATGATAGCCCACATTATCCCTGCCGAGCAGTACATTAAAATAAGCAGGTGTGCTTATTAAATAAAATGGTTGGACTCGGTCATAGTGCCGTGCGTGGTGAAGACAATGGGGTTTTGTTGTTGTTTTTTAATGTTTTTTTGTTTTTAAGGCAAAGGGAGTTTAATTTCTTCAGCGCATGAAATACAGCATGAAACCAGATTTAATCATCATATTTCCCCTCCCAGGCAATGTGCTCCTCTGATTTAATTACCGTGTTCTACTGCAAGCCGCCGTTGATAATTTTACATTGTCAACAACAGGTGCGAGCTGGAGATATGGTGGTGCATCCATCAGATGTGGTGTCTTTGTTTTATACCTTTCTGAAACATTTTGGAACCAAAATACTGGCAACTGAGAAAAAGTTTAACACTGCTCTCGGACGTATCGGATACGTCAACGGCTCATAGGCATGTATGATAGAGAGATGATTAGCAACCCTGGCCTGAAAGAGAACCAATCAAGATTTGTTTCCCTCAAGAATTGGAATATTCAATTACAAGAACCTGTACAAGAAGATTGTATTTGCCCCTTTTTTACATTTCTTTATTTGGTCCGAGTCTGACTTTTGACTAAGAGGGGAAAGGTCACTTGAGGTCTGACAACTGATGCCCTTTTAACCCCCTCCCCTCATGCTCACAACATATAGGGGGGTTATTCACAAAGGAGCCGAAGGATCCAGCCGTAGCTTCGGCTGATCCTTCGGCTCTCTTCAGCTGCCAGAGCCGAAGAGAGGGAGCATGGAGCCGGCTTCCCGGCCAATCAGGAAGCCAGGCACCATGTATTGACTCGCTGCCAGGCTTCCTGATACCGGAAGTATCGGGCTAGGCATTGGAGCATTTGGGCGAGTATGAGTACTCGACCAAATACTCGGCATCTGCACCGATACCAATTTCTAGTATCGGTATCGGTGCATCCCTATGGGGAAGCATATAAGGGCTTAGAGCAGTGACACTCCCCTATTCTACTGCTAACATTTAATGATGTAATAATGAATACAGAGTTACATTAATATATGTCTTTGAATGTGGAGTTCATATTTAACTAGACAGGCCATCAATTGCAGGATAGAAAAGATGGTTTCATGATTTCTGACACTTCACCATCCCCTGCACCCCTTCCGTTCTTTTGCTGTAGCCACCAATGTCCAGAGTTTACCATAAGAGGGAAACTAAATAAGGAAAATGTTTCCAGACATTTTTGCAGGCTGACTCCTGCCTCTGCCCTGGGCATCGGGCCACCAGTCCCATTATGGTAACTACTGCTTTGTCTGCAGTGGGTGTGTCCAGGAATATCTCTCCTGCGTTGCAAACTAACAAGCTAAAAGGGGTCCCAAATTACTATAGGTGCGGTCTTTATGCACTATAGCAGAGGTAGGCAAATTTCAGCCCTCTAGCTGTTGGGCAACTACATTTCCCATGAGGCATTGCAAGACTGTGACAGCCACAGGCGTGACTCCCAGAGGCAGAAGCATCATTGGGTTTGCAGTTTCACCAGAGCTGGAAGCCCAGAGTTTTCATACCCCTGCACTACAGCAATATCTCAATAAGAAAGCTCAAGCCCTTAGCATGCAAGCATGGATGTGTTGCAATCATTCATTTTACATTTACATTTTGGCTGGGATGTGCGTTTAAAAATTACCGGTAATACATTCAAGATGAAAACGTTATGATCTCCAGAAAATATATGTAGCATGCTAAGATATTCAGAAGCACTGCACAATGTGGCTCTTCGCTTCTATCATCTTAAAGCCGGAAGAGAAAATGAAAAACCCTTATATACATGTAATTATCTTTTAGAGGCGGATCCTGGCGCTTTGAGGATTTGACTCGTTAGTGGGCACCTAGGGATTTTTTTTGCCAAGACCCTAAATCACCCAGTTACTAGCCAACGCTATACGTCTAGCTCAGGAAACCGTTTCAATCAACTTGAAAAGTAGAAACAATTATACTTTGGCCATATGTAATCTGCTTCCCAGATCTATGAATACTTAATATCACGTACAGCAACAGAGGAGACAAAAAAAAAAGATGCTCTTGTATCTTAAGAGCAAATAGCTCAAATTCTGATGAGTTATTGCTTTTTATTGCAAATACAGGCTACTGGAAATTGCAATCATCTTTTATGAAAAGGCTGGCTAGTTTTTATTGTAGGGGAACGGAGATGGCCTTTGCATTTACTAACTAATATAATAAATGTAGAATTACTAGACTGACATGCTTTATTATTTATGCTGCCAGCCAAATAACGTCCTCATGGTTTCATGGACCTATATATTACAGACATTTGAAGTGAGCGAAGCATAGATCTCTTTTATGGGGCCGGCTTATCAGATGCCCTCGCGTTTAACAGAAAGCATGTCATCAAGACAACACTTAGGTCTGTGCTCAGGCATTTAATAAACAATTCCTAATTTAGCTTTGCAAGGCTTGGTAATAGAAAGAAATAGAAGATGGGGAAATGACGGCTGACGGCTTTACGGATAAACAGAAACGTTTATTAGAAGTTAAAGAGAGCTTCGAATGCGGTAAACAAAAAAAAACCTTTAAATCAGACACCAGTCAAAAGATAAAATGAACAAAGCAACTACAATAGTTACCCTCAATCCAGAGATGCCCCACACAGTACTTCTTTTCTGCCATTAGATGTTCTTATTTTACAGGGTTACATGAAAGGCAGCATCTTTCAACCCTATTTCCTCTGAGTCCATGCTATCATGAACCGGCTCTCAGCCTGTGACTGGATAGCGAAAGGAGAAGCAGCATTGCAAACTAACAAGCGGAAAAGGGTCCCAGATTACCATAATTGCGGTCTTTATGCATTATAGCAGGGGTAGGCAAATATCAGCCCTCCAGTTATTGGGCAACTACAATTCCCACGAGGCATTGCAAGACTGTGACAGCCACAGGCAGGACTCTCAGATGCAGGAGCATCACTGGGTTTGCAGTTTCACCAGAGCTGGAGGCCTAGAGTTTTCATTCCCATGCGCTACAGCGATATCTTAATAAGAATGCCCTTAGTATGCAAGCATGGATGTGTTGAAATCATTCATTTTACATTTACATTTTGGCTCCATGCTCCATCAGCACTGTTCCGCTATTGGAGGTAAGAATTGGAGCATTTGGGCAAAAACAAGTAAAGGCCCAAATATCGGTGCAGCCCTAGTTTTGATGTCATCCTCTCCTAGGCAAGATGGATGAAAGCCGTTCGTAAGTTAAGTATATTTTTTTTTTCAGGTATGATGTAGGATTTTTGAATGGAGGTGGGGACCTCATGCAATAAGAGGACCCTGCTTTTTCATGCAAGGTCTGCTTCAGGGCCCATTAACACCATGTGCATGATACAAGTGTTGGTGTGCTGTGGCACCATTCATTGTGAATGGAACTCCAACACACCTTCCAAGAGCACATGCACTGAGATGCAGCACATCTGTATTAGGGTACATGGCAATACATTCGTAATAAATGGGCTGCCCAATGCAGCGTGCCTCAACGCACCTGAAACAGAAATTGTCCCATAGCGCTCCTTACTGGAATCCTATTCACAATGCTTTAGCAGGTGCTGAAGAAGCAGTGTGTGGCACCGTACATATCAACGTGTAGATGGATAAACCACCAGCACACCAGGGTCCACTTTATCTTCCCGTAATTTATTAAGGTCAGATAAACATGGATGCACATTTGGATGCAATGTTTCGGAACTGTATATGGTCCCTTCATCAGGCATTGGAAAGTGTGACGCACCTTCACACTTTCAACGCACCCCAACACACAAAGCCGTGTGTATTCCAGCCATTACGTTTCAGTGCAAATGGGCCCAATAAGGGTTGACTTTCAATTTTATCTGGATTGTACCTTTAAGAGAGATCCTATTGTAGTCCCCACCTCCATGTCAGTGTCTGGATAATGTATAGTGATAAAGAGATGAATACATTTCACTATATACAGCCTCCAGGGGACGAAACAATGTCTGAATTCCCTGCGCTACTGATAAAAGTGGTTGTGAGCAATTGGCACAAATTATAAGGAATGAGAGAGGACAATATTGTAGACACATTGTGAAATAATTGCCTTATTTAGTGGGTTTTCTAAAACATACAGCGAGATGTCACCGAGCTATTATCTGGCAGAAAGAATTATCCGCCAATGTATCAGCGGCTCCTCTTATTCCGTTAATTCTGTAAGTTGAAATGACAAATTCAGTATGGATAACACTTACGTCGAGTGCGATATGGAGAACCTGACGCTTCTCCTTTCAGTGCCGGTGAAACACACTTGATAGATGAGAACTATCACAGGTTACTGGGGAACAATAGGCTGCTTAATGCAGGGACACGGTTACAGCAAGCAGCATCATGTCACGAATGCAAGTGAGGGGTTTTGGGCATCATCACCGTTCGCAGCTATGATATATTACTGGAAAAGAGAATATGGCTTAACGAATATGGAGCTCGATCTCTTTCTTACTGGGATTTTGCTACGGATTTGAAAGAGATTAAAGTCCAGGCTGCCCTGCTCAGCCTGATGTTAACCTAAGGGGCCTATTTATGTAGGATTTACATCACACTTCCCATGTGGGAGATATCCATTTTTCTTAGTTTAACCTCTAATTAAAGGGTTAGTCCATGCAAGATTGGTATTTCAGTGTTCATTAGATGCTGGAGAGTTAAAACACCTCCCTGTCTCTTCTACTTCTCAGAGACTCTCTTGATGAGTAGGGATGAGCTTCCGGTTCAGCTCTACTATGGGCTCAACCTGAGCCCAAGCTGTTCGCAGTGCACCGTATGGGCAATTTGACAAGTTCGTCTGACTGCTTCCCTCTGTGCCTCAGCAACTAATGACCATGGGCAGCCCTCACAGTATCATTGGCTGACTGGTGGCTAAGCCTCAAAGTGTTATTGGTTGACTGGTGGCTGAGCCGCACAGCATCATCGGTTGCCAAAACACTGGTGACCCCACAGTATCATTTGTTGCAATGGTGCACCCGCCTGCATACTAAGGACCAATGTGGTTCAGCCGTTAACCTCGTTGCAACCAGTGACAATGCATTGGTTACACAGTGTCATTGGTTGTTAGGACACAGATAGCCCTGGGTTCAGTTCCCTTGGACCTTTGCGAAACCTGGATTTCTGACTTGGTTCAGCGAACGTTCAAGTGAACCAAGCCCAGGCCAGATCATTAATCGCTATTGGTGAGATCTCTGTGTTTAATGTCTGATTTTGCACACATTCTGTAACCTTTATGAGGGTTTCCATCTGACCCTGTTAAATTTGTATTTATTTTATATTATAGAAAATGTAACAGGAGGAGCCAGAACATCCAAAGGTAGGCCAGAACACCCAAAACTTCCAGGTGGACTGGAACAGAGCCTGGAATTATGGAAGGGAGATCCAAGAAGTATAGAAAGGCAGGGGCTCACTCAGCTCACCAGGGTCCATCAATATCTAAAATGTTACTTATGGACTGCCCCTTTAAAGAGCCATTCCAAGCAACAAATAAACTAATAAAACACGTATTTAACAGCAATTACTTAAAGGATAACAACCCAAGAACAAGAAAAAAAACAAACAAAAATGAACACATTGCCGTTTGTCTGTCTTTAGATGTGGTGGCTGCATTTGTTTCTTATTCCAGGTTAAGACATGTTAGCAAGTATAGAAAATACCTGCTGATCCTGCCAGAAATGCCATGTCCTTGTCACTTCCTGCGAGGTGCAAAGAAAGCAAAACAGTCTTATCTCTATTCTGTAAGATACTTATACCATGATCTTCTATGTAGTAAACATTAACAAAGGCAGACATGTTTGAAGTCCAGCCTGGGTGACAACTGTGGCTCCCTGGATAGACACAGTGGGGGACGAAGTGTGTTATTTGTAGGATCACCGGGTGAAGAAACGGAAGAAAAGTCTGGAAAAAACTAAATGAATGCAGCCATTTTTTTGGGGTATAAAGAGATTTTTGCAAGATTAACTGCCATTCTAAGCTATCTAATCTATCTATCTATCTATCTATCTATCTATCTATCTATCTATCTATCTATCTATCTATCTATCTATCTATCCTGTATTTATATTCTAATAAAGAGTATAACACTGAACTAAAATTGGAATTGTCACATGTAACTATACAATGTATACAATGAATATTAATAAAAAGAGAGCCACTAAGGCAGTGGTAGCCAAACTCCAGCCCTCCAGCTGTGGTGGAACTACAAATCCCATGAGGCATTGCAAGATTCTCACAGACATGACTCCCAGAGAGAGATGCCTCATGGGATTAGTAGTTTTACCACAGCTGGAGGGCCAGAGTTTGGCTACTCCTGCTCTAAGGGCTAGTTCACCCAGCCTCAGTACGTTCCGGCCTGATCATTGCCGGAACACACTGGATCGCATTACGGCCGGCTCACTTTGTTTTGGGGCGGAAGGGGGTGTGGCGGTGCATTGAACTCGATGGCACCGCAGCCACGCCCTCCGGCTGCAATGTGATTGCCCCCACCAGAATGCGTGGCACATCGGTGCCTGTTTTCCAGTCCGGTGCAGTCAGAAAAAGTAGTGCATGCAGCATTTTTTCGGACCGCACCGGACCAGAACACAGGCACTGATGTGCCATGCGTTCTGGTGTGTGGGCAATCGCATTGCAGCCGGAGGGCGTGGCTGCGGTGCCATTGAGTTATATTTTTAAACTAAAAAAAAAAAGTTTGGGTTGGGATTTAAAGGAAAATGCAGAATTGTAGTGCAGCACAGTGGCCTAGTGGTTACCTCTTCTGCCTTGTAGCACTGGGGATGCGAATCCTGGCCAGGTCACTATCTGCAAGGAGTTTGCATGTTCTTCGTTTGCTTGCGTGGGTTTCCTCCAACACTCCAAAGACATGCTGGAAGGTCAATCAGCTCCTGTCTAAATTGGCCCCTGTATGTATATGTGTGAGATAAGGACCTTAGAGTGTAAGCTCCTTGAGGGCAGGGACTGATGTGCACTGTGTAAAGCTCTGCATAAATTGTTGGCGCTATATAAATGCCAATAATAAATGTCGCTCTTTACACGTGTTCTACATAACAGGAAACACGAAATATGGCCGACACGTTTGCATCACTCTACATTTCCTAAAGTATTATAACCCTGGAGACTGAGCGCCAAATGATAAATCATTGCTAAATCCACCTCCTGTTCCCGCTAGTGTAACTTAAACAATGGCAGAACTCTTTGTGCTCATTATTACCGTCTTTATTTTGTATATCGTTATGATTTTACCATATCACTTAGAATTACATCTCCATGGAAACGACGGACCATCGCTTAGAATGGGTTTTGAGCAGCAAATTAAAATGACAATAATAGTTGCTTTAACATTGATGGCTTCGAAAATTACTCCGGTCTCAATTAAAAGGACTGTTTAGATAGAGACGAGATCGCTTCCGCGAGCGGAGTCGGTATTTATACAACGGAGTCGCGGTTTGCTTTATGTCTATATCGTAGCTCTTATGATCTTGGTGCGATAGACGTGTTTGTGCAGAGGTGATATCTGTTGTGTGATAACAAATATGTGCCTGTCTTTGGGCTGTTGTAGCACTGAAGCTGTTGTTAAAAAATAATTATTGCTTTAGGTGGAAATTGTCTAATAAAAGTAGATATTGCTTCAATTCCAAGTCTAATGGAGAGAAAACTAAAGTGAATTTTGGTAAACAATATGAATTAAAATGTATCTTTTGTATAGAGTTGGGAAGGTTGATTTTTTTGCTGTTTGTGTCCATTTGGGGAGATTTTCCTTCACTTCTTGTCCCATAGACGTAACAGGAAGTGTGAAAAAACATCTAGAAATTGAGGCAAATTACCCTTTTAGACAGCTGCCACCGGAATAGGTGTCTCCATTGGACGATCTACCTTCACACTCTTGCTCTGGGGGCAACCTTTAAATTTTGGATTGCCCATCCTTTTTTTCTCTGTGAGATTGGTCACCTGGACGAATAGAATGGGTAAATCACCCTAGTAGGGACATAGGCAGCAATGAAAACTTGACAGAGGGTCTACCTCTCACACAGTCCATCTAAAAGTATTAAAAACCCTTTGGTTACACATATATTTTAAGGCCCGTTTCACATTTTCGAGTTGTGGAAACATTTGCGTTAACATGCGTGATAGCACATTTTAAATTGCGTTACTCAATTTGAATGGCACCCCAACGCAATAAGACAATGCACCTGTGTTTTAGCAGGGTGCTATCCATGGACCACACTGATTGGCCAATCAAGATGGTCAAAGACAGAGGTGTCTCAAGCGCGGCTGTCACCCTGTGCCCCTGCTGGGTGTGACCCGCTGGGACTTCATCAGCAGTTAAGTGCACGTGACATCATCATGCACGCACATGACATTATTTTGCACATGCATGACATCCGTACGCACGTGCGTAATGACATCACACGAACCTTACTGCCCTGGCCATCTTGGTGATGGACGTTGGCAAAGAGAGGAGGGGACATTCATCTGGTGTGATAAGGTATGCCGCCAAATCCCCTCCTCTCTCGTGCAGCTGTCGGGCTCTTGGACCTGACTTTTCAGAGAGAGAATGACTGACAGTCATTTTGGTGTCACCCAGTCTGATGATGTCACCTGGTGCGGGCCACACCCCCTCGCACACCTTTGCATCACCATTGGTCAATGATTGTGAACCAGAAAAAAGACCGGGCGAAGATGTTGACACGGTGAGGGTGAGGACAGTGAGGGAGCTCATGGATGGCACATAGCTGGACCAGAGGTGAGCATAGTCCTGCTTTAAGGCACGTTGGAAGCTCATTCATTTTGAATGGGCTGCTTTAGCAGAACGCACATTAATGCACCACACAAAACACACTTTAACCCACTGCAGAGAAGTAAATGGGCCCTAAGGCATTTTATATTCATGAATGCAGAGAGAAAAACCTCTTGTTGCCATGGAATATTTTAGTCTGGCTATTTTGTTTTTAATTCTTTTTTTTTTTAATGAGTTTGTGAGAACAAAATGCTCTCCAGCTTGAAAAATTGTCTTTGCAGCAAGATCATCATTAAAGTATAAGTGAAGACAAAAATTTTAATCCAATGTAATCCTGTTATGTATTCATTAAAACTATATTTAAGATACATGGTAAGGCCGGCATTTGCACAAAAATCTTTATGAGAAATACATTACTTTGTCTTTTTATGTACAGTAGCGTCAACTGACTGCTCAGCCTCCCTTTCTTCCTCCGGGCAGTAGGGGGCTGTGGGCATGCACTTGCAGTCTCATGTGCGGCACTTACCACCAATGCCCTCCCATTTAAGACTACCATGCTTCACATTAGTAGGCATTGTTAGCGTTCTTACAGGAAGATGAGGGCTGTATGCAACAGAAAGCATTGGAGTGTCCATTTAATCCTATAGTGCAAAGAGGAGATGCTGGAGGAGAGGACTAAAAACATTCTCCAAGTGTGAACAGTGATTCTGCAGCATTGCCAGCCCCCTGCAGGAAATGATTTAAAGAAGAATTCCAGGCATGTACAAAATTAACCCAAGCAGTGGTACTACCCCCACAATACAAGGGTTAAGTCCTTGTTTTGGTCTAGGGTCTAAAATGAAAAAGATATACTCGCTTGATCCTCGGTCCCGCAGTGGTGACCATTCACCTCTCTTCCGCTCTGCTCCGGCTGTGGAATACCATTAACGTCCTCACGTCCAATGCAAGTGAATGGATGTGATGACGCCACTGGTCCATATACACACACACACATACACACACTACAAAGGTTAAATGCTCTTTAGGTCTAGGGGGTTACAAGAAGGGGAAATATCACTTATCTAACCCCCCGATTCTGGCAGGCTCTGGCATTTTCCTCTGTTCCTGGTACAGCAAGGCATGGACAATCGCTCTTCATCATCACACTATTAACCATGCATTGCACATGGAGGCGGCAAGAGTAGGACCATGGCCCGGAATGCCTTAGAGAGTAGACTTGTTGCACAGATGGAGGGAGTCTACCAGAATGAGTAAGGTAAGTATTAGGGATGCACCGATACTGATACTAGTATTGGTATCTGTGCCTATACCGAGTATTTGGGCGAGTATTCGTACTCGCCCAAATGCTCCGATACTTACCTCTGAAACCAGAACTTTCGGTCAGAGGGAGATCTCCCTCTTGCCGCAAGTGTCGAGGGTGCATTATAACCCACCACTCAGCTTACTGATTGGCTAGGAAGCCAGCTTTACTTGTTGCTTGGCAGCCTGACTTCCTAACCAGTCAGGAAGCTGGACGGCACCCCTTGACTCGTCATCCGGCTTCCTGATTGGTCAGGAAGCCAGGCAGCCTGCAAGGGAAGCCGGTGTTCTTTCGCTAGAACACTGGCTTCACAGGCAATCAGGAAGTCAGGCAATAGATCATGATCCACCGCCCGATTTCCTGATAATCGGTATTGGTGAATAGCGGGAAAAAAAAGGTCCAGTACTCGTACTCGATACTGAAAATCTGGTGCATCCCTAGTAAGTATCACTACCTATTTCTGCACCTCTAGACTTAACCAGCAGTTAGTCCTTGCACTAAGGTGGGGGCGTCAAAGGTTTTTTTTGCTTTGTGCCTGGGGCTGGCCTTTAAGCAGAATACTGGAAGGATCAACAAGTAAGAAGTGCTGCAATTAAATGGAGATAAGCTTTACCAGTTATTTAAAATGAACAAGTGGTGGTAAAAAAATATATATTTTTGTTCGTAGATTGACTTATATTTTTTAATTATTTCAAAATCTGTCTTTGCACTAACCTATTGTAAGGCTCTGAAAATCATCATTTAGACTAATAGAGGGAACAGTAGCCATGAGGATTTTCTGCATTACCCAGTGCTGTTCAAGGGGTTGTAAACCCTAACAATCAACTTCTCTTGCTTGCTTGATTTAGGTCTGTTATTCAGTTGAAAGCTTTTAGTTATATCGGTTTGAATACAAAAAACATTTTTACCTGTTTTTTCTTTTTTTTTGGTGGCTAGCTGTATTGTATTGTATATTGCCCTGCCCCATGTACACTTTTCCCTTTCTGCTAGTTTCAAACGAATTAAAGCGGCTGCCATTGTTGTTTTTTTGGAATAGAAAACTAGCTGGGCAGAATCACACATTTTCTGGCAGGTAAAACAGTTTACAAAAAAAATACATTTGGCTGTGTATTTTGTTGTTTGCCGGCACTGACACTTTGACGCTGCTTGCTGCTAGAAGCAGGATAAAATAGTACTGATGCATCAATCACAATCAATTTCTCTACAATTGTGTCCCAGTAGGGGGGCGAAACGCACCAGAGAAGGGGAACAGGTTGGATTGTCTGTGCTACTTGTTCAATAAACTTTTTTTTAATATGAAAAGGGTCATTTTGTTTGTTTTTTAAGAGTGGGGGGTGAGCCTGGCCGGCACTGGTCACTAGAGTATACAGCCACACGTGGGATCCTTAAGGGGTGTTATAGAACTGAGGGAGTATTGGCACATCAAGGCCATGGGAAAGATTTTCATGCCCCAATCTGTCAGCTGTGTCCACATTTGCTGCACATTCAACACACTACAAATGAGCACCACACATAATGCCCTTAATTCAATGCATTATCATTCACCTCCAGCACAGGCAACAATATTATATAATTTTTTTATTAATATGCCTTTATGTTATATAAAGAATAATTTAAAATATTTAAAATAACTAAATGAAAAAAAATATTATGTGATATTGGGTTTTCAAAGCTAGTGAGAAACCCCGGCCCTGATATGCTTTTTGGAAGACGGTTGTGCCTCCCCAGTCTAAGCAATGAAAGTGTGATCTCTGTAATTTATAGTTGTGGTGAGATGGCCACAAATAACCCCAATCTCAGAAATGTTGGCAGACAGTTGACTCAATCCAGATGACATCTTGAAGATCATTGAGAAGTTTAATCCAAACTTTGCAGATCTTTCAACAGCGAAAGATAGGATAGGTCAGAAGATAATAATGTGATCCATTCAGCAAAGGACATGTGGAGGAGATGCAGACTGGAACATAATAAAGTAGGGTGGAGCCATCTACATAGAGGGAAACCTGAACAATGGGGATGGGTGGATACAAATGCCAGGGGCAGATAAAGCACAAATTACCTTAAGGGCATATCACAAAGCATGTGTAACATGACAGAGACTGCGTTATTTCTATTGGCTAGAATGTCCCTCCTATTGAACAGAATGTATGAAAAAGCAAACTGGAGGCCCTGGACCTTCTTAGATATGGTAGTACCCTTGCTCTCTGTGTGGAAGCAGTGGTCTGACATTCCCCATGCTGAATTAGACCTATAGTTTTGCAATCAGAAAAGGGCATGCTCCTTGCTGATTGGAGAGCTTTAGCTCTGACTCAGCAGGGTGTGTGTTCAGCCACGGCAGAGAGACCACTGAATCTACATAAAGAGCAAGGGTCCCTTGTCGCAGCATGGCGGAAGCAGACTGGCTTTTCTACTGGCTCTACTAGCTGTGACTGCTTTCTAAAGAAAATGAACTTTAAAGTGAGATTTCAAATGGGCTTTAGTATAATAATTATATATATATATTTTTTATATATATATATATATCCTTAAAACTGTTCATATTCCAATGGTGACTTTACTGTGTGTGTATTTAGCTCTGATATTGGCTACATTTGATTGTAAATTCTTTCTTCTAAAAATGTGAAAAATTATTGTTCTGAGAGGTCTTCCAGTTCAACTTCTGCACCCACAATAATAGGCTCTCATCTCTTTGTATCTATCCATAAATACAAGACCACTTCACTGTGTTATGATAAATAAGCTCAGAAAAAAATTGAATCTGTGATGATTTTTATCTTGTGACACTCATTAGAATCTATTCACTGCCGTACCGGTTGACCGCCCTAACTGCCTTTTTTTTTTTTTTACCTCTTTTTCACCTGGTCCTTTGTACATTGGCCAACATTCACAATGTCTCACAAAAAATATATTTACAGAAACCCAATTTCCTTTTTAATGGATTCGGTAAGAGGGCATTAGGACAGCTTGAAGAAACTGATTAGTCTGTCGCTGTAGAAAACATGTTTTCAAATACACAGAATGTTTGGCCGGGCTCCTGATTTTTAGGCTAAATTTAAGATCCGCTTCTTTTTTTTTTTTTGCATAGCTAATACATTTTATATGCCAGATAGCTAAAAAAACAAAAAGGTACAAAGACATTTTAGTCTGATGTATGGGTAAATGCAATTTTATATTAGATTGAATTTATAAAATATACTTTAAAGTTCCATTTTGGTTATAATAAAACACACTGTTAATAACATATTTGTAAGCTTTTTAGGGGCTCGTGGTACAATACACAAGTTGTTTTTTTAATGTAGCACATATTTGTTTGTTGTCAACACAAATCAAGCCAAATATTGCTTTTCTAGTTTTGGATAGAGTGGAAAAGTATTAGAACTCCTGTTGAGTTTTACTGCTTTGTTAAAGAGCTAAACCCTCACTTCCTGTTCTGCTGACTACAGTTTCCACGGGCAGGAAGTGAGGGAAAATCAGCAAAAGGCACACAGACAGAAATAATTTTAAAAAGCTGACATGGGTTCCAACCTATCCCTATTCCCCAGAATTTTTATTTGTATATGTGTTGCTTTTGGGGAGTTCCCCTCACTTCCTGTCTGGTAAAATGTTGTCAGCAGGACAGGAAGTGAGGATAAATCTTTCTAACAGAACCCCGCAAAGCAGTAAAAACTTGACTGTAGTTCTAACCCTTCACAATGCTAAATATGACATACCCTTGAAACGAACAAAAGTGATCTTACCATGATGTACATAGGGGATCTGTCATTGCTGGGGGTCATGGTCATCCTATTGGGGTCACAGAACTGGAACAAGGATGTGGGCTGCTATATAGCAACCCATGTAAGCTCTAACGGGCAGCCCTAGAACCCCCTTTTTTTTTTTAAACAACTTAGCAAGGCCGGCTTCTAACAGGGCGATATTAAGACATGCCCAAATTACACATGCCCTGTTGAAACAGTTGCATTTCATAGAGCAATGTCTCTCTACTAGACATGTAAGCTGCGGAAAAATTCGGTTCGGAAAAATGTTATTTTGGAATTTGTGATTTGAATGTAAAATTAAATTCGGTTCGGCTTCGGATGAAATCATAATTGTCGTTAGTTTCGGATGAGTTTGCGAATATACGTTGCGAATAGCACAGAAAAACATATACACATATTAATACTAAAGCTGAGGCTCCCAGACCAGAATGGCATTCGGGATCCGAATTTCCGAATTAAATTCGGGAGCTCCCAAATGCCATTCGGGTCTGGGAGCCATATACATATATTACTAAAGCTGAGGCTCCCAGACACGAATGACATTCAGGTCTTGGAACCTCAGCTTTAGTGTTGGATATACTGTATATGGCTCCCATGTTGCCGTAACGTAAATTCGGGTTCAGACCCATTCGGCTGCATTAAACAAAAAACACATCTGATTGGCCAGAAAAGTCACATGTCCGATTCAGTTTAGTTTTTTAAGGAAATTCGGACGGGATCTGAAATTCAGAAATTTGGATTCGGACACATTTGGATGCATTGGGATTCAGAAGTTTGGATGTGCCCGAATTTCGGAAAATTCATGCGAATTTGGATTCGGAACCAAGCGAATCCCACATGTCTACTCTCTACTATATTAAAAGTTTCTACCTGAAGTTCCTCCAAGAGAAGAATCGTTATATTCACCTCTCCTACATTCCCTCCATTCCAGCTCTGCAGTCTCCACCACGTCCAGGAGTGTTGAATGCTAGTGCCCCTGCAGCTCCTTCCTCTAACCCTGGGGTGGGCAACCCCGGCCTTCCAGCTGTTGTGGAACTACAAGTTCCATGAGGCAGTGCAAGAATGACAGTTACAGGCATGAGCCTTGTTGGGATTTGTAGTCAAAGCACAGCCAGAGGGACGAAGTTACCCAACCCTGCTCAAGCCCCGGCATGCAAAGAAGACACTCCGGTCTGTTTACAGCATGAAAAGAGCACAAACCATTCGAAATACGTGCATGCGGGATTTCACTTATTAGGTTCACATTTCTAGTTTTCACTTGTGCTGAGAGAACAGACTGGCAGACAGTCAAGTCAGCACCTTATCTTTGTCTAGCCTTTTAGGGCCGTCATGAGAAAAAAAAAAAAATCGAGTCCCACTATCCATGCTGACAGCATGGACAGAGGAATCTCAGGGCGTCTCCATGTGCTGGACATGTCTTGCCTACTAGATTAAACCTTTCATTACCATCTATGGTGTGCGGCTTCTATTCTTTTATGTGGCTGTTTTGGAGCATGGACAGCCCCTAGCCTGCACCCGTGTTTGCCGAGAGTCGGAGGCTCGGCGTTGGGTGGAGCTTTGATGGAGTCACTATTTGCCCCAAAATTTTCCACCCGGCTCAATCTTTAAATCCACCTTTGTCAAGCAAAGTGGTTCTGGCAGAGCCACCCAAGGCTCAAATTTCGGAATCAGCCAAAATTAGTGCCATTTGTGGGGGCATTTAGACCCAGGTTGATATTTTTAGAGTGCATTAAACAGCAGTGAACACTACTCACAGATCCAGCAGCCGCCACATGCATGTGTGCCTCATAGCTTACCCCCGCACATCGTGCAGAAGTCACAGGGATTAAATTCACGGAACAAACTGCCTAATGACTTCAAGATGGCACAGCTTTATGACCAAGCCTCCACAGTGCCCCTGCTTACCCAAAAAACGGATTGCCAGCCAAGTGGTCTATGGCGCAGATGGCAGCGAGCAATGTGCCACGCTGATAAGGGGCCGGACCAACAGCTGCTGACAATTACGAATATGAGAACCCTCGTCAGGCACATCAAATAGTGTCAGCGCAGGCAGATGAAATTAAGCCTCGCAAAAAAAAAAGTAGAAGCCGCACTGCAGAAAAGAATTAGGTCGGGGTGTAGGAAAGAAAAAACGTTCCTGAAACAGTTTATAACGAACAGACCTATTAAAGCGGCACTTTTAGCCAACTCATGAGAACGCCGCTCATTATTAATCCATCTTTTTCAAGAGGAGATATTTCAATGTGTACAGAGAGAGAACATCATAACGTTTAATGGCTTCCAACAATAAAACATAAACAGAGAGAAAGGACATTGTTATATACTAAGGGTTATTTATATAACGGCGTGGACGTCACCAACACCTGGACCCGGGAAATAACATTCAATCTGCATGTTAATAAAATAATATAGTATTTCAACTGCACCTGTACAGCCGTCATTATCGCTGAATTCCAGGCAGATACAAAGGACACAAATGAAGGCAGCGATTGTATCAATGTATCAGTGTAATCATTCATACAACATTAAGGGGGTTATTCACTATTGCGACGCAGGATACAGCTGTAGCTTCGGCTGATCCTTCAGCTCTCTTCAGCCGCCGGAGCCCTTCTGTTCAGTCGAACCGAAGGGCTGCTGTACAGGCTATTCACTATAGCCCGTACAGCAGCCGAGCGGCTCAGCCGAGCCGAAGACATATGCTTCGGCTTGACTAAGCAAATGACAGCTGGGTGGAGCCAGCCGAGATCTCAAAATGCATCCTAATGTATCCCTATGCTATTCCTGGCCTCTGTTCACACCAGCGCAGTCCGTTCCAGACCAGACCAGAAAAATACCCCATCTCTCATTTTGTCTGGTCTGGAATGCACTGGAACTGCGGGCAGGTTAACACCATTTTTCAAACCAGATCTGGTTTGGAAAATGAACCTGCCCTTAGTCCACAGATTGCCACTGCAGTATTTTTTTCTGCTTTTCTGCCACTGGATGTCCTCAGTCTGATGTCCAGCTTCATTCAACTCACTTTCTCTGAGCCTAGGTCATCCTTGACCCGCCCCCAGCCTTGTGTTATCTCAGTGAGTCTAATTAGCCCTCCCAGTTCTTATCTTGGGATTCCAGAATGATTAGTATCCATGTTGTGGAGATGGCAGACTGAGGGGGTTTGAGAGGTTTAGCAAAAGACAACTGGGCAGGGCTGACACCATACAGTCCACAAAAATGTATTTTGTCAGCCCAAAGCAGGGCTTAACGTCTTGCATTTCTGGACGGGCAGCGGGTATTTTTCTAGGTCTTTAAAGGGATGAAAAATTGGGATATGTGCATGTATTGTAAAGATTTACTGCACACGTTTTCCTGGTTTTTATTATACCCCGACTTAAAGTGCAACTTCATGTTTGACACAAAGCACCTTCGATTTACCCCTTCTCTCACAAATTAACATGTATACTGTATAGATATTGTGAAGTTGGGGAGCCCACAGAGCACTCGCGCAGCGGGTTTTGCATAAAACAAAAGCTTTTATTTCCTATTGCAGGGGAGACAAAAAAAGGTAAACACAAATATATGCTTATCTTCAGTAAACTCAAAGTAGAAGTACAATTCTTCGGCAGAGATAACAAAACATAAAGACGTCTCACCGACTTGTTGTGTAAGAGTCCCAAACCTGGGGAAATCCCTTCCCAGGAATATTAGTCCCGCAGCACAGCAATCCAGCAACAAAGCAATGCAGCAAATCTCTCTCACTAACCATAGCTAATTACTTTCTTCTCAACTCCCACACTCCTCTCTGGAGTTGCTGTCCTTTTAAACTGCTTCCTGTGGCAGGAAGATTAACCCCTCTGGTGGCACCTTAATGGGATCACAACCCAAATAGTGGCAAAATATATTGGCCGTCGGTAACCCAGCCTTGCCGTCCTCTACACTATTTATATTTATATATTAATATACATACCACCAGGTTTTCTAGGCGTCTTCTCCTGTGCATCATCTCTCGTAGGTTCCCTAGGTTTGGTCCTTATTTCTGCTCATGCAATGCACGTACCGGGGGTCCAAGCCAACATAATAATGCACCCCAGAGTACAGGTCAATGATATCCTGAGCTCACAGGAAGTTGGTTAAATGATGCTGGGTACCAGTCAACCTGGTAGCACCTCAACCCCCTAGGTGGCCCCTATACTTTACCTAAGCACTGGCCACTGCATAATGCCATGCTGGTACGGGGTGCCTGTTGTCTTCCACATGGATAGTAGAGCTTCAGGAGGCAATGCAGTGGCATGCTCAAAACAAATATATCTGTCAAATATATCTGTCTTCCATCCATTTGCTCTCTGCTGTGTGCTTAATCTGTTACTTTTCTGTTGTATATTTTCCCACCGGTTTGTTTTTAAGACTTTCCCTTCAATAAACAAATCTATCTTTCATAGTTTGGCCAGTCCAAACTCCGTGCACAAAAATGGCTTTAAAATGATCTTCAGATCTCCAAGTGCTGTTCAATTTGAGTCCCTGATAAAAAGTTTTTCATGGTCAAAATAGTCAACGTCAGATATGATAAACTTCAAAAGCATTGTCTATTTTATCACCTCTCATCACTCTAATTCCTTTTATAGTCTGTCAGTGGGCAATTGGGAAGTTATAAATCTTTAAATGGCACAAGAGCTTTACCAGTGGCACATTTACGTTCAATTTTTTTTATGTTTACTGTTAAGCTGGACTCTGAACAAACAGCTAAATACACAGCAGATATATACATACTGAGGGGAATTTATCAAAACTGCAGCCAATCAGCTTCTCTCTCTCATTTTCAAAATCTTACCTGGGCAAACTGAAGAGAGATGCTGATTGGTTGCCATGGGCAGCTGCTCCACATTCTGTCTGCTCCAGTTTTGATCAATTCCCCTCACTGTATGTGGGATTTGTCTTACCTGCCAAATAATGTGTAATTATAAATGTTGGGTAGTGTTGGAGCCCCGCTCCCCCTATGTTACTAATGGCCCATCACTAGGATTGTCAGTGTTACTGGCCAATATAAATTTGCAGAGGACAGCAAGATTCGGCACCTATAGCTTTGCTTGTAAGAAGGGTTTGCGCTGTGTCTGCAAAATACTTGCTTAATATACCTGCAGCAGTTTGGAGATTATTTTTCCCCATGCCTCTTTAAGCAGACTGCATTCATATGAATTTCAAAACATTTAAAATACCTTACAAATACTCGGGTACTTTGATAGATATGCTTCTGCGGCCCTTCCCCAAATGTAAAAGAATATGGACACCGGAACTCCAAAAGCAGATAGTCTATTTATTCGACGTACATGCAAAAAGGTAGCATAGCACACCTTCCCCAAATGTCACGCACGCCATTTATGTAGTACTTAAAATGTACCTAAAACATAGAACAAAAATTATTATTATACATGATTTATATGGCGCCAACAGTTTGCGCATCGCTTTACAATATAAGGAAGACATGACAATCACAATACAATTCAAGACAAGATGGTAAGGAGGGCCCTTACAATCTAAAAGGGAGGGGCAAGTGATACATGAGGAGGTAGCTGCAGGGCCGTCTTTACCGCGGGGCAAATGGGTCAGGTGCCCCGGGCCCTATAATTTACAGGGGCCCACAACAGCTTCCCTTTTCCCTTGCTGGGGGCCAGCAGCAGACAGAGAAAGAGCTGCAGCAGCGCACGTAGGGAGAGAGAACGGCCGTTCATCTTCTGTAGCAGCCGGCCTCTGTGAAGAGACCGGCCAGCCGTCTCCTGCTGTGATCTCCTCCCCCGATGCCTGTCACAGAGATCCGGCAGACACGGAGGAGAAGGAGGGGGTGGGTACAGCCAGACAGCACAACTTTAAAGGTAATTCTGAAACGAAAAAAAATGTTAACATTCATTATCTGTATATGCATTTATGTCTTTAGCTGTACATGGACAGTACATCTTAGGACTTGCACACATGTACTGTCCATGTACTGTCTGGGAGCAGGACTGGGGAGGAACAACCTGGATTGTGTTGCATTTACAGGCATTTCAGTAAACACTTCCTGCAAAGATTATTCAGTCCATGTGTTTGGTGATATGCTGTGTAATTGTAATACAGATTTTACTAATATATCCATGTTCTCTACTACATGTAAATCATACCATAAGATTTAAATTATAAGTCTTATTGTATGATTTATCAAGTATTATAGAACACATGTAGCACTATGTGGTTATATTAGTGAAATCGGTATTACATTTACATTGCATGTCCCCGCACACTTCTACGTATTATCTATCTATCTATCTATCTATCTATCTATCTATCTATCTATCTATCTACACGCTGTATACCTACATATACATACAGTATATATATGTGTAAAAAATATATATATACATATATACTGTATATATATATATACATAGATAGAGGCATATGTTGAAAATGTAATGAACCATGTAGCTATTGTTTGGGGACATGCAATCAGAAAAATCTTGCCCAGGGCCCACTTCATTTTAAAGACGGCCCTGGGTAGCTGTGTGGGGATGAATTGTTTGAGAAAGTGATGGTTCAGTGGTTAGGTTGAGGTGGGATAGGCTTCCCTGAAGAGAAGAGTCTTTAGGGATCGCCTAAAGGCAGTCAGCGTGGGAGATAGATGGACAGGTTGGGTTAAGAGTTCCAGAGGATGGAAGTGACTCTAAAAATGTAATATATTGTAGCTCACCAGTTATGTTCTTTTGCCTTCTAAGCCTCATTGATGCCAGTGAGGTTGCCTAACACAGTAATGGGCACATAGTAAAGTTTAGAAGCTGAGAGGGTGTACGCCAAGGTCAGTTGCCCTACCTATTTGACCTATCTGACACTGGATGCCTCTACCTATCAGTGCCCTTGGGCATTCCAATATACTAGAATTTAAAAAGGATTAGAAATGCACACCCCCGGAGCTTCCTTCATGTGGTGATAACATTGGATAAGCTATGTATATTCTACCTCAGGGTTGTATTCATCTTAAAAAATTAAATTGAAACTTTACATAGAAATTTACAATTTGTGAACAGGCAGAAGAAAGATTCTACTGTAAAAGATTCTTACCTGCCTGTGTGCAATCGTCTTCTCAATCTTCTTTATATGTGTAGCTCAGTGTACAGTCCTGGCATCTGCTGGGTACTGGAATTAATTACCTCCCATGCACATGTGCAAGAGTTCCGGACAATCAAGATGGCCAAAGATCCTGAATACACAAGAAAACCGAGTGAAGGGATCAGCACCTATGAGGGGGTTCACAGACACCGCATCGCTGGATCAGAAGTGAATGTAGTTTATTTTTTTAAGTTTTGGTTGGAGATACAACACCAGCTACATAATAGGGATGAGCCGAACACGCCCCTGTTCGGTTCATATTCGAACATTAGAACAGCCGAAATGTTCAAATACGAACTCGAACTCAATGCAAGTGTATGGGGGGTTGAATGTTCGACCCTCATACAGTTGTCGGTACATGTGATAAATATTGTGTACTGCCCCCTTACCTGCGCTGCTGTAACGGCCTCTGGTCCCCTGGTCCGTCCGCTCACTGTCCCGGCCTCCTGGTCCGTCCGCTCGCTGTCCCGGCGGTCCGTCGGCTTCTCTTCTTCGGCCCAGCCGCGGCTCCTCTGCCCCGCCCCCCTGCCTCTACTTCGTCTGCAGGCTGAGAGCCATACCCAGCCTGCTATTGGATATTGTAAAATGCAATAGCCAATAGCAAGCTGGCTATTGCACCCGCCCACATGGGGCGACCTGATAGAGAACTTTCTCCTTCAGGCCCCTCCTCCGCTGAGCCCTGATTGGGCAAAGTCTTGCACCTGACCTGTGGTCAGGTGCAAGACTTTAACAAATCCGAGCTTTAGTGGGCATTTTGTATTATGGAATGTACGCGGTCGAACAGACCGCGAACATTCCATAAAGTTCGGCGCTCGGCGAGCACTCGAACTGCCGATGTTCGATTCAAACTCATGTTCAAATCGAACACTTAGCCCATCCTTACTACATAATTTGATGCTAATGAAATGTATCCTATGGCCAGCTGGCTTCTGGTTACTGTAAAACTCTCCCTTCAATGATGCAGGATCCTCCTCAGAATGGTTAACTTTCCATTGCATGGATTACCTGCCTTGTCTGTAACAGTGTGCTGCTCGCCCTCCACTTCCACCCCCTCACCCATTCATAACAATGTCCAGATGTATCCCCTGCATTCCTTACAGCGTTTATGACCATACAATAAATGGTGGTGCTCGCAGTGATGATCATGGATGGCACCGTGCAATACTAACAAGGGTATTCACCAAAGGGTGAAGATTTTGGAGAAGGCGGGAGAAGTGAACAATTTAGGACAACATAGCTGAACTGGAAAGTGAGCTGAATTGGAGAATTTTTCCAATTCAGCTATGTTGACCTATATTGTTCACTTCTCCGGCCTTCTCCAAACTCTTCACCCTTTTGTGAATAACCCTGTAAGTCTTAATACAAGTGAAGATCACCAGCACTCGATGAATACTTATAAATTCTTGTTTGAATTTATTTGAAGAGGTGCGTCACGTGCAAAAACCAATGTTTCGGGGCCACACACCCTGCATGGCCCTAAAACGTTGGTTTGTGCATGTGACGCACCTCTTCAAATAACTACAAACAAGAATTTATAAGTATTCATGGAGTGCTGGTGATCTTCATTTGTATCATCACCCGTTCATAAAACTGCTAGTATTATTTTCACAGAATGCAAGGCGTTATGTGAATGGGCAAGGGGCAGATGAATGATAGAATCCTCCCCCAGTCATTCATCTGTCCCTTGCCCATTCACTTAATGCCTTGCATGCTGTAAAAATAATACTAGCAGTTTTGTGAATGTGAGGGTTGGGGGGCGGTGGAAGAAGTTCCGTCGGCTTCTCTTCTTCGGTCCAGCCGCGGCTCCTCTGCCCCGCCCCCCTGCCTCTACTTCGTCTGCAGGCTGAGAGCCATACCCAGCCTGCTATTGGATATTGTAAAATGCAATAGCCAATAGCAAGCTGGCTATTGCACCCGCCCACATGGGGCGACCTGATAGAGAACTTTCTCCTTCAGGCCCCTCCTCCGCTGAGCCCTGATTGGGCAAAGTCTTGCACCTGACCTGTGGTCAGGTGCAAGACTTTAACAAATCCGAGCTTTAGTGGGCATTTTGTATTATGGAATGTACGCGGTCGAACAGACCGCGAACATTCCATAAAGTTCGGCGCTCGGCGAGCACTCGAACTGCCGATGTTCGATTCAAACTCATGTTCAAATCGAACACTTAGCCCATCCTTACTACATAATTTGATGCTAATGAAATGTATCCTATGGCCAGCTGGCTTCTGGTTACTGTAAAACTCTCCCTTCAATGATGCAGGATCCTCCTCAGAATGGTTAACTTTCCATTGCATGGATTACCTGCCTTGTCTGTAACAGTGTGCTGCTCGCCCTCCACTTCCACCCCCTCACCCATTCATAACAATGTCCAGATGTATCCCCTGCATTCCTTACAGCGTTTATGACCATACAATAAATGGTGGTGCTCGCAGTGATGATCATGGATGGCACCGTGCAATACTAACAAGGGTATTCACCAAAGGGTGAAGATTTTGGAGAAGGCGGGAGAAGTGAACAATTTAGGACAACATAGCTGAACTGGAAAGTGAGCTGAATTGGAGAATTTTTCCAATTCAGCTATGTTGACCTATATTGTTCACTTCTCCGGCCTTCTCCAAACTCTTCACCCTTTTGTGAATAACCCTGTAAGTCTTAATACAAGTGAAGATCACCAGCACTCGATGAATACTTATAAATTCTTGTTTGAATTTATTTGAAGAGGTGCGTCACGTGCAAAAACCAATGTTTCGGGGCCACACACCCTGCATGGCCCTAAAACGTTGGTTTGTGCATGTGACGCACCTCTTCAAATAACTACAAACAAGAATTTATAAGTATTCATGGAGTGCTGGTGATCTTCATTTGTATCATCACCCGTTCATAAAACTGCTAGTATTATTTTCACAGAATGCAAGGCGTTATGTGAATGGGCAAGGGGCAGATGAATGATAGAATCCTCCCCCAGTCATTCATCTGTCCCTTGCCCATTCACTTAATGCCTTGCATGCTGTAAAAATAATACTAGCAGTTTTGTGAATGTGAGGGTTGGGGGGCGGTGGAAGAAGAGGGCGATCGGCACTGATCCTTCACTGTCATAGATGAGGCTTTGCAGAGGATCTGACATCACTGCCGGGAATATTTTTATGATAATCAGCAGCCAGCAGGACATAAAATACACTTACTTCATTAGAGGAAAATTCCAGGACTGGTTCTATGTCCCCTAAAAGACTTTTAACCAAACTTCCACTTTAATTACACAGGAAGCGAGGAATTATTCTGAATACATATGACAACAAAGTGTTTTGTTCCATTTTCAATATACATTATGTTAACATCTCTAAATGGAAACAGGTGGAATATCGTGATTTTGTTCTGTTCAAAACAAGCAAAAAAATGTATTTTGCTATTTTAAAAACAAAAAGGGACAGATTGAAACCAATTAAGATGATTAACAGGAAAACATTGATGCATGAAAAAATGGGGATGTCTGCGACAAACAAAGCGCTTTTACTGACGCCATTGTTTAAGACGTGTTTAATTATAATGTGACAACTGAAGGTGAATTGGGAAATAATCTAAATACAACTAATGCAACAACATAATAAAATAGCAAATGATTAGAAAGCAGACAAGCTTCTTCTTTTTCAGTTTGGAAAACACAGATGTTCTTATTGCAGTAGGTGTTATGAAGTGATAATATTAAAGGGAAACTAATTTTAAAGCTTTTCTTTGCCTAATAGAGTTGAGTACAATAAATATATGTGCCAAATACGAGGAATATATGTACAAATACAAGGAATATACACTATATTGCCAAAAGTATTGGGACGTCCCCTCCAAATCATTGGATTCAGGTGTTCCATGAAATTTCCTTGCTACTAAATATTCCGCGGTCACCTGTTAGTGGTATTATAACAAAGTGGAAGCAACTGGGAACAACAGCAAGTCAGCCACGAAGTGGTAGGCCGCGTAAAATGACAGAGCGGGGTCAGCGCATGCTGAAGCGCACAGTGCGCAGAAGTCGCCAACTGTCTGCAGAGTCAATAGCTACAGACCTCCAAACTTCGTGTGGCCTTCAGATTGGCACAACAACAGCGTGTAGAGCTGTGAGAGCTTCATGGAATGGGTTTCCATGGCCGAGCAGCTGCATCCAAGCCTTACATCGCCAAGTGCAATGCAAAGTGTCGCCAAGTGCAATGCAAAGGGTCAGATGCAGTGGTGTAAAGCACGCCGCCACTGGACTCTAGAGAAGTGGAGACGTGTTCTCTGGAGTGACCAATCACGCTTCTATGTCTGGCAATCTGATGGACGTGTCTGGGTTTGGCCAGGAGAACGGTACTTGCCTGACTGCATTGTGCCAAGTGTAAAGTTTGGTGGAGGGGGGATTATGGTGTGGGGTTGTTTTTCAGGAGTTGGGCTTGGCCCCTTAGTTCCAGTGAAAGGAACTTTTGGCATCAGCGTACCAAGACATTTCATGCTTCCAACTTTGTGGGAACAGTTTGGGAATGGCCCCTACCTGTTCCAACATGACTGCACACTAGTGCACAAAGCAAGGTCCATAAAGACATGGATGAGCGAGTTTGGGGTGGAGGAACTTGACTGGCCTGCACAGTTCTGACCTCAACCCATAACAATAATGCGGCTGCTATGGGGCCTGGGAGTGAAGGGGGCACTTAAAGGACTGCAGAAGTTGCTGTTGATACTGACCCTGTACCTCCTGTAACAATTCCAATCAAGAAGAGCTGACATCAAATGTACAGAAGGAGACAATGCAGACCTTGACTTTAATATTAGTGATGGTAGGGAGGTTGCCGAGGGGCCCCATCAAAATGTGCTATGGGTCCCCATGATCTACAGTTATGCCCCTGCCCCAATTGTATATAGCAAAAGTTGCAGGAAAGCATATACAATCCAACAAAAGAGAGTCACCCGAAGACTGACAACCCCTTTAATTCAGCTCCATCAAAACAGGGCATATCTAGCAGAATTTCCTAGGTGCCGTTCAGCTAGTTGGACAGCTCGGCTCTCCCAGGTTTGGCACAGTCCGCGCGCGAGGCTTAGATGCATTGCGTCTTTTTTTTTTTTTTTTCCAATAAATACTTGAACTGTTTGAAAAGCTAGTTTATTTCCCTGGAGTTTCAATTTTCCTTGTGTAGGGTTGCAGACGTTTACAATTGCAATTTTATAGCGTTCTTTGTTATATAGACATTTCCCAATTAAGATAAGGTCTGCAACCTGTAACTTTCAGCACGGAAATAGCCCTTTGTTAGTTTAAGAGCAGTTAATGTTAAGGATTGCGGCGGGCAGTGTCAGGTCGTGATGCCCACTCTGTGTTCCTCTGACCTTCACATAAGTAACAAGGAAGACTTTTCAGATCATGCTAGAAGGGGAAGGAAATTAAAAGCAGCTTGAGAAGAACTGGAATGGCAGTGATGGGATTCTCTAGAACTTGTTTTAAAGGGCAAAAAGCAAAAAGTTCAATTTTGGGTGAACAGTGGAGGGCCGGACCATGTTTTTCTTCTTTTGACTCTCTGTGGCACAAAAGTTGAGTTTTCCTTGTGACAGTTTTTGGCCTCTATTCCCTACCAAAGGGCCCTACTGGTGTCACTGTCATAGCAGATTATTAGGTTTTACTGAACAATATGGAATCCATTAAGAGAGCGTAACATCATAATTTTGCTATCAGGTAAATGTAAAAGGTACAAATCAGTACAGCTTTGTCATCATGAATGCTTCACTAAATGTATTTTTTGAATGCAAGCAGTGTAGGTACCTGAATTTGACCTGGTATTAGTCTCTAGCAGCCTCTGTTCTGGGAGAGGGAGAAGTAGCATTAAGGTGCCCATACACCTTACGACCATCGCAAGACTTTTGTCTTGCGATGGTCGTATGCTTACTGAAAGCTCGTACGATCTGCCCACCTTGGACGGGCAGATCATACTTGCGATCATCGAAAGCCCGCCCCGCTGAGGGGCGGGCTTCCGATGACCGCAATGCAGAACGGGCAGTGTGCGCCTGCGCACACTGGGCCGTTCCACAGCTATCGAACGAGCAGGCTAGAAACCCGCCGACAATCGTACGATTCCGGGCAGGTTTTCTAGCATGCTGGTTCGACAAAAGACGTGCGACCGTACAGTAGAAACGGTTGCACGCCTTCCATACACTGTACGATTCTCGTACGATCGCGGGATTTCCCGCGATTCTCATACGAGAATCGTACAGTGTATGGGCACCTTTAGAAGCCAATCAGCTGTGCAACAGTGAGCATGCTAATAGGAGGAGAGAGCAAAGATGCGCTGCATCTGTCTGCTGTGTCTCCTTTCAATGCCCAATGGGTATCCCAATGCACTTCTTACCAGTATGACTTTGAAGGTGGGTGCTGAAGTGGCTGCAGATGGCACCGTTATATTCCAGGAAGATACAATATGTTACCAGCACACCACAGTAAAATGTCCAAAAACATCTTTATTGACGTGGCATGCATATCATGTCACAAATTGGGCAATATTTCGGTGCCATATTTTTTTATTATTATTTATTTATTATTCATATTTATATCGCTCGGACAATTAACACACCACATTCACATCAGTCCATGCCCTCAAGGAGCTTACAATCTAAGATCCCTATCTCACATGCATACTGGGCCAATTTAGACAGGATCCAAATAACCTTTCAGCATGTCTTTGGAGTGTGGGAGGAAATGCCATGCAAGCACATGCATAACCATGCAAGCACGGAGAGAACATGCAAACTCCTTGCAGATAGTGTCCTGACCGGGATTTGAACCAGGG
>NW_017306347.1:913731-954628 GCF_000935625.1 Nanorana parkeri | reverse complement strand
CAAAAACTTAATTTCATGCATTGAGGTGCAGTGCAGCCCGTTTATTTTGAGTAGGCTGCCTAACGTAGTGTGCTGCAACGCGCCTTAAGGCACAAAAAGGCAGGCCCCGTGGTGCATTGTGTTCAGGCAGGAGTGGACACTTACACAAACAAGCACTAAAGGTTTACTATAGCAGCTGCATTTTCCTCTGCAAAGCCAATCACACTCCATCATATCCAAGCCCTGAAGAAGGGGATTCTGTAACCCCTGCATCATTTGCACCCAGTTCCTTATGGTTTCATCTTTTTGGTGCTCCATGTTTCTCTCATGACAGGTGTCCTTTTTTTGTTAGGGATAGGACCCTTGCGCATCTTGCTACATAGTTGCCTCTGTATCAGAATCATCTTTTCAGTTGATGTAAAAACCTCATTTGAAGTAATAAAATATAAAAATATAAAAACAACAAAAGGCAGAACTTTAGAATCATTTGAAACTATTGAATCCGTGAAAATAACACTTTAACCTGAAAATTACGAACGTGCCATTACTTTGTCACCCAACCAGCGCGGTGTGGGAATGTGAAATGCTAATAGGCTTATTAAGCAGAAATGTGAGCCTATCGCATGGCTGAAAATCAATTATTTGTATTTTTTTTTTTTTTGCGCACAAAGTGTGCTATTTTCCATATGACATTTTCTCAGTGTACATCTTTATGTAAGCAAGATGGTTTCTCGCGTACATCTGCCGCGCTGTATCTCATAAATGAGTAATTGTGTTAAAAATTCACATAAATCAGTATTCGGGGGGGAAAAGTAGGCCATGTTTTGTAAACATTATAATCAGAGTATGTATTTATTTCCTGGAAGAGAGCGAAACGCACTGTTCTCCGTACAGACAGACATCAATTTTAGGATGCAAAATAAATACAATTGCTTTTGAAATATTTAAGCAGTTTGGAGCCACAGCTGTTTCCATTGGCTTCTCCCACTTTTAAGAGCAATTTGAAACAGCCATCAAAATCATTTAGCAGTTTGCTAATGTGACCAACTGTGCTTAAGTCATCAAACATACCCCATCTCTAAGGCTAAGTTCTCACAGTAGCTGGATGCTGATCTCTAAGGCTAAGTTCTCACAGTAGCTGGATGCTGAAGAGCATTAAAGTATAACTAAAGGCAAAACTTTTTTTAGATCTCTATCCAAAAAGGATAAAAGTTTTGATGTTAGATATTCTTTAAGGATCTGCATTATTCGGGCTCTGTACTCCCCGTGCTAAGAATGGTATTGAAAAGCAGTTAAAATCAATTGGATATTGAGGAATGAAGGACACTGTCAATCTTTGTCCTGTTCCAGACCTATGGTGGCTGGATGGAGTGGTGAAATGTCCCTCCACTGGGGAGAATCGCCCTCTTTATGTGCCCTGGTGGCCATTGCCTCTGTGACTAAAAGTGAAAATGCAACATTTTTAGTTACCACCACATCAGTGGTAACTAAAAATGTTGGATTTTCACTTTTAGAGAGACCTTTCACCACTCTAGCCAGCCACATCGCTCTGCAACAGGACAAAGATCTTGTCCTGTTGCAGAACAATGTGGCTGGCTAGAGTGGTGAAAGGTCTCTGCACTAGGGAGAATCTCCCTCTCTATATGTCCTGGTGGCCATTGCCTCTGTGACTAAAAGTGAAAATCCCACATTTTTAGTTGCTGCCGATCTTTGTCCTGTTGCAGAGCTATGGTGGCTGGATAGAGTGATGAAAGGTCTCTTCACTGGGTGGAATCGCCCTCTCTATATGTCCTGGTGGCCATTGCCTCTGGGACTAAAAGTGAAAATCCCAAATTTTTTGTTACCGCCGACCTTTGTCCTGTTGCAGAGCTACGTTGCTGGATAGAGTGATGAAAGGTCCCTGCACAGGGTGGAATCGCCCTCTCTATGTCCTTGTGGCCATTGCCTCTGGGACAAAAAGTGAAAATCTACAATTATGAGTTACCACCGATCTTTGTCCTGTGGCAGAGCTATGGTGTCTGGATAGAGTGGTAAAAGGTCTCTCCACTGGTGAGATCCACCCTCCGTATGTCCTGGTGGCCACAATGCCAGTAGGACTAAGAGTAAGAACTAGAGGAAAGAAATGAACCTTTTCAAAAGGGTATATTATGGGGAGCAAATGTAAGGAAGAGAGAACTTTTGTAAATTGGATTTTAGGCAACAAGAGGAAAATAGTTTTTTTTTTTAATGGATTTTAGGCAACAGAAGAAAGGAATGGAAATTTAGATAACAAGAGAAAGGAAGAGGGCCATGTAAAATGGATTTTAGGCAACAAGAGCAAGATAGGGGTTTCTTTAAAATGGAGTTTGGGCAACGGAAGAAAGGAATGCCTTTTGTAAAGGGTATTTTAGACAACAAGAGGAAGGAAAGCCTTTTGTAAAGTGGATTTTAGGCAACAGGAGAACGGAAGGGGACCATTTGTACAGGAGTTTTTAGGCAACAAGAGTGAAGAAGGAGGGGCCTTTCGTAAAGAGGATTTTGTGCTAGAGGAAGGAAAGGAACTTTTTTGTAAAAGGTATTTTAGGCAACAAGAAAATGGAAGGGGACCTTTTGTAGAGGGGTTTTTATGCAACAAGAGAAAGGAAGGGTCTTTTTGTTAAGGAAATTATTGGCAACAAGAGGAAATAAGAGTTTTTTTTGTAAAGGGCATTTTAGGTCTGTTTTAAGAAGGTTTAGTTGGTTCAGTGTCATCAATCCTACAGATGCTGCCAATTAGAAGACGTGAAGTGGCATATAGTGAATTAAACTCTCCAGTGCTGACCCATTTCAGAAGAGTTAACACTGGGAGTGATACAATTTGTTGCTAGTTCAGAAAGAAAATGGGCTAATTTATTGCGATGGGGCATCTGAAATGCATGCACCATAAATAACCACATCTAAAGGATATCTCAGCTGCAGCCTGATTTCTAGCACTGCCAGAAGAAAATCCCAGTTCATCTGAGGCATGCATTTACCATGTGACACATGTCAGGCGTTCTGAAATTTACAACTTATTATTCATCAAAACGTAGAACATTTTTTTAAGGGATTTCATACCTATATTGCTCCTATTATTGTCTTACATCTGAATGTCAATGGATATATAAACTGTGGCTGCCAACGTTTTAAGTGCTCATATGCGTGATTGCAGAAAATTAGTTCATAAAGGTCACCCCCAATCGAACTGCTTCATACACAGGTGAAGAACAGGTACAGGGTTGTTATCAGCATATACCCAGCAAACATGTACTTTTATATAGCTACACATATACTTGTGATGCCCCCACCCTTGGATCTTGGCTTTCTGGAGCCATCAGGACAAGTGGGAAGATTTGATGCAGATAATCCTGGTACAGGACTATGAGGAGAGAATACAGTACAAGGAGCTAGCTTAGGGTTTGTATACACAGAGTCCTGTATCTGCATTTGACATACATTTAAGGGGAACTGCTCATGAAATGCAGGTTAGCAGATTTCCGCTCACCTTAAAAGTACAGTGTGGATGAGAGTTCTGAGGTTGCTTTTCAAGATATATATATATATATACAAATGGATGCCAAACAACATGAACATGAGTCCAAAGTGCTTTTCATTGTTCATAATACTGTCACATAACAACAGCCAGCACATTTCAGAGGCAACAAACTTCCCTCCTCCACTTCATCAGGGCTTAATCAAATAGAATGGATTCATAGGATACTATAACCAAATGGAACTTGATTTGATCTAGTGCAAAACCTTTTTTGGGATTGGAATTTTATAAATATGTTCAGCAGCAGTAAGGCTGAGGTTGCATTTGACCTGCTTTGCATTTCTAAGAAAGCAGCATGTCCTGTTGGAATTGTGTTTACATTGCAGGCAAAGCAGGACAAACATAGCCCTTTGTGAACACATGCAGTTTAGCTACACTGCGTTTAACTGCATGTCAATCGCAGTGTAGCCCTTAGTGTTAGGGTTTACTTTAGGTTACATTAGTGTTGGTTACATAGTTACATAGTTACATAGTTACATAGTATTTGAGGTTGAATAAAGACATTAGTCCATCAAGTCCAACCTATTAGGATCTCATTCTAGGAGTACCCGTACCCCTGTATATTACGGTCCCTTAAGAAATCGTCCAAAAGTTTCTTGAACAATTCCACATTATTTGCTGAAATCACCGCCTGCGGCAGTGAGTTCCAGACCCTGGTTACAGGGATTAATGGGGTTAGTTACATTTTTAGGGTTGGGATATGGACGGGAAGTCATGCAATGCCAAGCTGCTGTTTCTAAAGCAAGCAAAATACTTCCTTGTATTGGAAGATGTATAGACTCCAGAGAGAGAAAGACACATTTGCCCCTATACAATGCATCAGTAAAACCTCATCTGGAACATGCAGTTCAGTTTTGGGCTCCAGTTCCCAAAGGGATGTTGTGGAATTGGAGAGTATGCAGAGAAAGGCAACTAAGCCAATAAGAGGCATGGAGGAGCTCAGCTATGAGGAAAGATTAGCTGAGCTGAATTCCTTCAATGTTAAGAAGAGGCCATTAAAGGGGATATGATCACCATGTATGAATATTTTGCATATGGAAAGGCTTCTTTACAGTAAGCGCTGTGAAAATGTGAAATAGGCTCCCCCAGGAACTAGTTATAGCCAATACAGCTGATTGTTTAAAAAATAATCTGAATGCATTCCTAAAGACACATAATATAACTGGCTATTATTATTATTACATAATTTATAGATACACAGAAATACACACACACAGGTTGAACTGGATGGACTTTGGTCTTTATTCAACCTCACCTAATATGTATCTATGTTATTATTACAGGTATTTATATATTTATAAGTTTATATCATTTATAAGTTAGGAGACCAGGGGGTTGAGTTATAAAACTTCCCACCAGCCATTTGCCAGACGAATGCCATTGTTTCACAGCATTCCTGCCACTAGATGGAAGCGAGGAGCATTTCCTATGCTCCCTGGCTCCATTTAGTGGTGGGAATGCAGTGCTGGGTGGAAGTTTTATAAATTAACCCCTATGTGCTAAATATTTTCTTTGGGGATTAAGTGTTATAGTAAGATTTGAGTACTGGGGTTAATATTTAAGTGTTCAAGCTCAAGTATACAGAAAAGTGTCCGGCTTCATGTTGACTTTGCTAACTAGCATACTTGTTACAGGTCAATGAATTGGAAAGTACTGAAGCTAAAGGATCAGCATTACAGCAAGGGAACTAGCTTTTTTTAAAGGGTCAACAATCGCTGCCCCCCACTCTTTATTTAGAATGGGTCTATCATAAATATGTAACAGTATGGTACGGAGCATCTATTAAAGAGTGACACTCACATGTGCCTAGGGTAGCGTCACATCTAAATGCAGTGCAATGTAAAATGCTCCGGAGCAGAAAAACAGAAGTATAAAAAAGTGGCGTTAATGACATCTTTTTACTCTGATCCAGAGGATACAGGTTTAGTACTCCCCGTTAGATGTTTCCGCTGACAAATCTGTGCCTTAATGAAAGCGGAAATATTTTTCCTCCACGGTACCTGTGTTTATTGAAAGCTCTCAGTGTGATGTCTGCCACGCAGACAAGAGAGACGAAGAATGAAACGTATCACAGATCAGCCGCGGCGCCGAGCGAAATGCCGCATGCATCTGTTCGTGACTGGGCGCTGCAGCTGCGATTAAGCGCATGAAAGCAGCCGCAGGCTTCAGAAAAACCCGAGCAGAATGGTGTCATTGTATTACAAATGCTCAAATATGACTGTCACACCATTACAGAGATTCTCGGATCCTGCTATTGTTATTCTTCATCATTAGCCGAAGCCGTTCTAGATTTCTGCTGGAAAACTGATGACAAAGGGGAAACAAAATATGAAAGAATGTAAGAATTATTTGTTATTCTTAATGGTCTTTTATACATGAGGCCGTTTCGTTCTGCCGGCTTATTATGACAAGGCTTTGTAGGTGTTCTTTAAATGGGAACCAAAAGGGGATACTCTAGTAATTAATATTGTATACTGTCAATAAGTTAATTGGTTAAAGGAAAACACCAACCAGACCGTTAAGTCTGTCTGTCTGAAATAAAATGGAACTGAACTCACAAAGAGAACATCTGCTATCCTATAGGGAACATCTAGAAGTGTTTATTGTGCATAAGTAGTACATTTTTGTCTTGAATTCCTCCTGAAAAAAAGCAGTGCACCTTCTGTGTCTTGAGCTTTATAGCTGTACATCTGCAGTGTGAGATCATCTAAGGCACTGCTGCCTGTAACTACTAGTCACAGGATATTTGGAGGGAGATTTGATGATATTACTACTTTGCTATTCACTGTTCTAGCTGGAGAGGAAGCTGTACTTGAGGAACTATATTGCACGTATCTCCCCGCTTCTGATACATTCATTTTGTGGATCAGGGCTTCCTACACCTTTCTGTCTGCTTTTTAATCATTTCCCTACCAGCCATCCCGGGGGCATGACATGAGAAAGCAAAACCCTGCCTCTACAAGATGGCTGCCTTCATGCAGAGATGCAATGGCATATCAGTAATTGGGAAAGGATCAGACTTTTTTAACATCCCCCATTTTAATCTCCATCAGTGAAAAGTACCATTCCAAGAGACCTCCTAGACCTGCAACATGCACTTTGATGTCCCTGGGTTTTTTGACAGACTCCCATATGCCTATCCCCTAGTGGAGGGGTAGAGGTGCAGAATACAGGTCCAAGAAGTTCCATAGAATTGAATTTTCAAGATGTGGAACAGAGAGTTGGAGACACAAAGGTGAGTGTTAGTTACACCGTTCTTTCCTCACCTTGCTCTGGTTATCTGAGCTTGATCGATTTCTGTGAATTAAGCTCTTGGAAATAATTGCTTATACACACTGTTTTGGTCCTGTTGGCACCAAGGGTAATGTAGGGATTTAGCATCGAATCCCTCTCCTTGTTAAATGCATCCCTCTAACCATGTCTTCCCCATGCTAATACCATTTTGTAGCGTGTGATGCATTTTTTACTTGCTACCTGAAACCTCTACGCAATGTGCATTATTAATACAGGGAAAAAGATTCACTTGAAAAAGGTTTCCTTATCATGCTAGCTGCAGTTCTATCTTTGCCCATTGATCACAGTGGTTATTTTATAAATTTTCAGGAATATATATTTCTAAATTCAATATACAGCAGCAGTATAATTTTGCCCAAAAAAGTAATCAACATTAAAATGGTTCTGAGCTCCATCCAGATGACTTTGCCTAGTCTGGGAGAAGCATATCATTGGTCTGCTGCAGGCTGGAAGAAGCATCTTCTCAGTGTTCTCTCCTTAAGAGCTCTTTCACATGGGCTGGATCGAGGGTAATCTGATGTAAACGGACACAAGTCCATTTACATCTGATTCCCCATAGACCAACATGGGGTCCAGTAATTGCAGTTTTATTCCTCCATTGCAAGATTGTATTTGACATTGGTTTGAGATGCTTCTAAAAACATTCAGAATTTATTAAAGGAGAACTATGAGGTGGGTAAAAATCACTCATCCTCATAGTTTGAGCCGACGTGTGACAATGAAACTGTCACAAGTCGGCTCAATAGATCGGGAAGTGAGTGAACACATACCGTCGCTCGCTCACTTCTCAATCATCTCCCTGCAGAGAGCCCCCTGCAGGAATATCCGCCCTCCCCGCTCCGATCCTCCAGCACTGACTGGAGGAACGGATGGGGTGGGTACAGCAGGCTCTGCCTCTAGATAGGCAGAGCCAGCTGTCACTCACGCAGCTGGGTGGATCTCGACAGTAATGTCGGGATCCGTCCCGGCTGCGGTGGTCTCAGTATACCGCAAGCTGTAGCTCGCGATATACTGAGCTTTGGGTCTCGGGAAGACGCTAGTATATGTCCTCCCTTGACCCTTAAGAGAACGATGGGGGAAAACACTTACCCCATAGTTCTCTTTTAACATAGTTCATTGACAAAATTCATTCAGGTACAGTAGACCTACAATTGATCTCCTTCTAAGTTGTATCAACCTGCTTCAAGCTGCTTTTGGCATTACCATTGACTTTTATGGGAAGTCTTAACTTTGTAGGCTTTGCCAGCCATTTGAGGACACATGTGCCGGGATTTAATTGACTGTGTCATCTTCTAGCCAGCACCTCAGTCTAGGCAGTAGATGCTGAACTTGGATGATGACTGAGCAATGATGGTGCTAGCCTTCTTTAGAGAAAGGTAGATGGAGGCATTGCCAGGGGAATACTGTGATCTTTGAGAGAGGTTGTAAATATCTGCAAATGTTACAGTTACATCTGATGATAGAATGATTGGTACACTTTAAGGTGGCCTGGTTATCAAGGACAGCTGATCAGGATGATTGCCTTCCTCATGGAAGTGGCAGGGAGTATTTAGCATAGAGCAAGCTATGCATGTGCCTGTTTGACTTATTTGTGGCACATATCTTAGTACTGTTGAACTGCATATCAGGCATGGCTTCAGACTGTCAGGGTGCAGACTATTGCACTGGCTGGTTCCCAAGAAACAGGTTTAAAAGCAACCAACCCAATTTCGGAATGTGAATTTCCATTAGCAAGCATGGCACTTCCTCACGTGTAAGTGCTTCCTTTTGGGGACAGACTATCAATAGGCTCATTATGGTAATCAGATATTACATGTAGCTGAGGAACCTTTTTTGAATGTTCAATTTTCAGGCATATTCTGAAGGAAAAATGCCTTTTGATCAGAATTTTTCACCTTACGAAGGCTTAAACGACCCTTATTCATGAAGGGGTCACACACTCTTTTCATGTATTAAACACCCAGACTATGTAAATGTGATTTCTCCTGGCAGACAGTATGAGTTTTTGCTCATCAGAGCATCAGTGCCTCAATGTAAAACTGTTTCACTGCTATTGATAGGTCCCCAATATGAAAATGGATGTTCGCGGTTTTCTAATCTACAGTTAGCAGCCCCGCTGCCAGCTTATCCATGTGACAGGTAAAATTGTCTGTGGAGCCGCAAAGTGGGGCTGTCATTTGGACAGGCTGGACATTAATGTGAACCGACGATGGAGGTTATTTAAAAATGGACTGTTCAGTCACAGCTGAAAGCTTCTCTTAACTAAAGAGCATTGCTTAATAAGCTGCAGATATCCATTCTTAGCTGCACCCAGAACTCTTACAGCTCCTAATTTGGCTTTCAAAGTCATTTACCGTTCTCGAATAAGCTGACTTTTGTGTTTTTCATTATTATTGGAATTCTGTAAATACCTTTAGACAAAAATATGCCTTTTATAGTTCTACCTGCTAGAGCCTTCCAATTAAACTGGAAAATGTGGTACTAAATATTGTCTAAGCCTAACTTCTGCTCAACTCAGGATTAGTCCCATCTATCATGGTGCCGAGCACCATCCTTTCCATTTAATAATTCATTGCTGCAGCCTCCACTATTGTCAGAGGTTCTGTAATTGGACTTTTGAATGGCAGGGACAGGGCCTAGCAGTAACTTGGACAGTTAAGGACAAATTGGGTCTAGAGACCAGGGGCTCCACAGGGACAAATAAACTGTTTTAAAGATTAAATTGGATGGTCTGTCACTGTATAAAGATGCAGAAAGTGACAGTGGGAGAGACTGTTTCTTCACTGAACCAGTGTGAGACTGATAGAAGACAGGTGGATGTTGCCCACACAAGAAAGTGCTCCCTCCTCAGGGCACACCCGGCAGCACCCGGAAGCCACTCAGGTCCCCTGCCTTGCACCTATCTAATCTATAATGGAAAAAACAAAACAGTATGACGAATTACTTCAATGTTTCTCATGGTACTTTGAGCATGAAAGTGCCACAGTGCTTACCGCTACAAGGATCAATGAGGAATTGTTTTCAATCTCATTTACTGTGTATCCAGAATCAGTACATAGGCTGGCCACAGGTTCACTTTAAGAGCCTATCTACAAAGACATCACACTCAAAAAGATGCAGATATTCATACCCAGAAATAGAGGAAGGAAAAGAATAGAAATCGACTGGAAAGATATGTGTAGCCTTGTGTAGGTTAGCTTGTTGGGTATTGGCAATATGTTATATTGGATTGTGAAGTGGTTACTGGCAACCTTGGAGTCAGCTCATGTAGACTTTTTCTGTTTCCATGCCTTTGGAACTTTCAAGGTCGCATTTTATGGGTTTTTGGGGTAGATCTGGATTACCATACACTTGATGAATGGTGAGGTTGGGTACTGCAGAGGGTATATTTTAAAGAGATGTAAAGCTGTGCAGAGGCACCCGTACAGTCAAGAATTCATACGACAAATGTATGTATTTTATTTTGATCACATTAGTTGCATAGAACACCAACAACACAATTCATGGCATACAGTAAGGGTAACAGAGGCTTGGTTTCCTCATTGAAGGTTAATGTTATTGGATCACATGGATGGACAGGTGAATGTTGCTGGTGAATGTGTTTTATTAATATGACCAACTTTTCCATGGTAGAAAATGGCGAGTTATCTGCAGATCAAACATCAAGACAAATAGGTCCTTGGATGAGTATTTTCTATAGCACCTTCTTAAAATTGAATTTACACTATATGACCAAATATTTGTGGACACCTGATTATTACCCACATACTGTTGGACATCTGATTCCAAAAGCATAGACATTAATATAGTGTTGCGGCTACAGCCTTCACCCTCCTGGGAAGTTCCTCTACACCAAACTCATCGAACCATGTCTTTCTAGAGATGGCTCTGTAGTCATGCTGCAACAGAAAAACAGAAAAACTCTGTTCAAGTTAGTTGTGTTACAGTGCATGGAGCATTCTGATAGGAGAGGCTAGAGTGTAGGAAGATTAACTCGTCAGTCCACCCGTTTTTTTTTTTCACTGTCCATTCTCAGACTAGAGGAGGGACAATACCTGTGAGTGTTGCTCAACTGCAGAAGAGAAAAATCAGGTCTCCTTCTCTGGCAGACATGGCTATATGGCTATATTTCATGTGTATATTTATCCATTTTCCTGAAGTTCAGCTTTAATGTAATTTTTTTAATTTTTTCCATGAATCCTATGTTGTTTATAATTAAAAGGTGCGACCATATTAAAAAAAATGTTTTATTTATTTTTTCTCTTCTCTGTGTCTTTCCAGCTCCCAGCACAGCCCAATACGGCATCACAGGACGAGCAGAAATCCTCTTTTCTTGTTGGTACCTCGTGTTGACGCTTTCTTCTTTCACGAGCATAATCTACCTGAAAAACGTCATTATACAATAAACGCACAGAACCATACAAAAGGCTTTAAAGATGTCTGTGAAGGTGCTTATATTGACCGGATGCGATCTGGTGCGTTCTGTTTGAAGCGGCGCTGGATGTGAGCAGCCGCGAATACATGTGGGGGATGGCCGGCTTCTTTAGAATTGTTCATTTTTGTAAATACTTTAATTCTTTCTTTTTTTTCTGATTTAGCTGCATTCCCTTGTGACGCAGTACACATCGTTCCCCTTTTTTTAAGAAAAACAAAAATGAAAAAGTCTAACTTGTAACAGCTCTGAAATTACTTTTAGAGGCAATTAGTTGTGACTTCGCGTTTGTAATTTACAACTTTTTGGAAAAAAAAATTGTTTGATGGCGTTAGGTGTGGGCTGCGGTTTACAAACATAGAAAGAAAGAAAAAAGAAACCCCTAAAACTTAAAAACAGGACCAGAGGATCATTGCACAGCAAAATAATACGATTTAACATCCTGAGGCTTGCAGTCTCTTGCCTTTTTTTTGCAAAATAACATCTTGAACTCATGCATATGAAACAGTTTCCAGTTTAATGACAGAATATTGCCTTCAAAAAGATTACAAGCGTTTCATTTAGCTAGATCAACTGCAAGTTTAATACGCGGGTATCCGCGATCAGTATTATAAGAAAAAAAAATTTAAAGAACAAAAAAAAAATATAACTTCACAAAGCATTTTCCGTTTATACTTGTATGTTTCGCATGGGTGTGCCTTCATAAAGTTTTAATTTGTTTGTTTTATTTTTTATTTTTTATTCAGATGGGTTTTACTAGCTTAAGGGGGTTCAGTCTATATATATAAAATTGTTGAAATGTACAGAGAATATTTTTAGGAGTTCATCTCAAGCAGCCACCCAAGTGTGAAAGACTTCTACGTGTGCTAATAAAGACGTCCATTCCTCTGCCAATCTTCAAACGCAGTGTTCTTTAACCCATCCAGAGTACACTAGTTCCATGATTCTGATGTAACACAGCTTTTGTTGGCGGAAAAAAAAGCCTAAAAGTGGTTTCCAGGTTAGGGTGTTACTGTGTCTCTCCTATCTGCATTATCTATAGGCCCGGCTGGGGTTAGATTGGGCTATTTAGGTAACTAAAATGGATGTGGATCATAAATTAATTTTCCACAAAAGCAAGAGGATCCAAAAATTGTAATATGCTAAACTTCCAGGAGCTCAGCTTCTAACTCTGGACTAGCGCTGTTCCAAAGTGCAAAATGTGTTGGTGCTTCTTCCAAGGTTTTTTGGCTATGCCCTTTGGAGAAGAGAAGAACCTCAAAATGCTGCACTTTTTATGATGGTGCCTTAGAGGAGACCTGTTGTGATGCAACTATGAACATGACCATTGCCAGGGTTCCTGGGGCATCATCCTCGACCTTCATTATAGCAAGTGACCTGCCACTTGTAGCATTCTTGCTCCCGGTCATGATGAGGAAGGTAGCCCAGATGCTTACAGGTTTTCAAATGTCAGCAATGGACTCTACCCCATTTCTCTCATGACAGATGACCTTTAAAAAGAAGAGCTGAACATCTGGAAGTTTATTGTAGTTTTTTAGTATATGCTAGATATTCATTTGCCATGAGCCACCAACCTACTGGAAGGACAGGTGGCAATCAAAATTTGCCTGCTGGAGTTCATCTGTCAATAGGCAGCTCAAGACTGGAAGGGAAGAACTATCTAAAGTAGTTTTTGTTGCCCCATAACAGCCAATTTTATTCCTCTTTTATTCTCCAACAATGAAATGGATAATCTGATCTGAGTGCTATGGATGATGTCTTAGATGCATTGTCTTAGCATAGAATGCAATCTATATTAACTTCAGGGGGTTTTGTTTCCATTGTTTGGTAGACCAAGGGTACACCTGGGGGTTCTTGATCTTTTATGGTGCCCTTATGTGATCAGAAACCTCCACAGTATTGTACTTTGGAGCCCCAGCGAATTTCTGCTCAGTATGCCACATTCATTGAAGGTTCCCTGTCTCTGGGGTACTCTGGTTTTTCAGCAAAGCTTTTGCCCTGGTCCGCCATCCTACTGGGAGGACAAATGGCAATCAAAATTAGGCTGCTGAAGTACATCTGCCAATGGGAACTCAAGACTGGGAGGGAAGAACTATCTCCAGTATATTGTGTTGCCCCATAACAGCCAATTTAATTCCTATTTTTATTCTCCAACAATGAAATGGATAATCTGTTCTGAGTGCTATGGATGATCTTAGCATAGAAAGCAGGGTTTTGGATAGCAATCTTCATTAACTTCAGGATTAGTTTCCATTGGTGGGAGGAGCAAGGGTACACCTGGGGGATTCATGATCTTTTATGGTGTCCTTATGCAATCAAAAAACTCCACAGTATTGTACTTTGGAGCCCCACCGTATTTCTGTTCAGTATTCAACATTCACTGAAGGTCCCCTGTCTCTAGGGTACTCTCGTTGTTCAGCAAAGCTTTTGCCCTCGGCCACTGTCCTACTGGAAGGACAAATGGCAATCAAAATTAGCCTGCTGGAGTTCATTTGCCAATGGGCAACTCTAAGACTGGAAGGAAATAACTATCTCCAGTAGTTTTTGCTGTCCAATAACAGCCAGTTTAATTCCTCTTTTTATTCTCCAACAATGGAATGGATAATGAGTGCTATGGATGATGTCTTAGATGCATTGTCTTAGCACAGAAAGCAGAATTGTGGATAGCAATCTTCAATAATTTCAGGATTTTTTTCCATTGGTGGGTGGAGCAAGGGTACACCTGGGGGATTCATGATCTTTTATGGTGCCCTTATGCAATCAAAAAACTCTACAGTATTGTACTTTGGAACCCCACCGTATTTCTGCTCAGTATTCCACATTCATTGAAGGTCCCCTGTCTCTAGGGTACTCTCGTTGTTCAGCAAAGCTTTGTTTACAACTGCGGGGAAAGCTTTTCCTTCTATCAGCAACCTTTGTCCCACCATATTGCTGAATGAAAATGTGCCACATCTTATTCTTCCAAAGCCTACCCAAGACTACAGACCACACCAAGTTTTTAATTTGATGCCTCTGCGGAAATTGACTATTTTCATGAAATTTAGGGATTTTTGCAAATAGGCAGCCTTAAGATACCTCCACTGTGAAATCAATGGAGCACACCATTATTTTTTGTTTTACTATTTCCATATTTTTTAAATCTAAATTTATACACACTACTGCTTTTCAATCACATTTTTGATCCAGGCCAATGAAAAACGTCCTGCTTATCCACAAACATATCATGTCATTGTGATTTGTTAATGCTTTCTTTGCTTTTAAAACCGATCCATGTTGCCGTTTTGATCTGCCTGGTTGTTTCGAACATTTCCTCCTGTTGAAAGCAGATTAAAACTCGTTTGTTTCGTTATAATCATGGGAAGAGCATCTAGGAGAAAAAAAAACTTCAAATAGAACGAAAACAGAAGTATTGCTTTGAAAAAAAGTATTACCAATGGATAAAATACACTAAAAGTAATCCATGTTTATGTCTCGTTCTCCCTGTTTTTGTTGAAGCAATTAAAAAGCTTGTGGGCACATACTCTTGCAGAAATTATGAAACGTTATGTCTGACAAACCGGAGGAAACGCAGATAGGGGGACAGGACTCTAGCACCCTCTAGGGTCTAGCACCTATGCTACGACTCTTCCTAAAAAAAAAATGGCCTTGTACAACAGTGTCTATCACTGAGCTTCTTGGTATCAGACACCCACTCCACGTTTTTTCCGAACCCTGATTATAGCACAATTCTCATGTGTGTTTTGTGATTTCAGAGCTATTTCTCTTCAGAAAAAAAAAAAAAGTATTATTCAAAATTCTTTAAAAAAAAAAAAAAAATGTTGTGCAAACGAGAATGTGACAATCCATTTTATCATCCATCTCCGATACTTCATGGAATCTGTATTGTTTTGCACTTGATTTTGTACTGAATTTGTGAAACTAGCTAAAATAGTCAAGAAAAAAAGTGGATATATTTGGAAATGGGTCTACTCAGCGGAAAATAAAAACTGGTAAAAATCATTCAAGTGTTTACCGACTCTGTTTGTGTCACTCCTCGCAGCGCGATGGGAAGGGAGTGTAATTATCTCTAAGTATTCAAAAAATAAAACAGATCAAACTGTGGAATAGACATTTGGATTTGGGGGGGATTGTGACATTTTGTGACATTGTAAAAAAAGTAGTCGCCACTCCAAGTTCCTTACCGCGATGGACTACAATCCCAATACAAATTCTGAAAAATTCGATATTTCATTATTTCAGGATTTGGATTCGAAATTCAATTCGGTTCAGGTTTCAGATTTGGACGAAATCCGAATTCTCGTTAGTTTCGGATGAGTTTACAAATATTCGTTTAAAACAGAAAACCATATACACATATTAATACTAAAGCTGAGGCTCCCAGACCCGAATGGTATTCGGGATCCGAATTGCCGAATAGCATTCTGGAGCTCCTGAATGCCATTTGGGTCTGGTAGCCTCAGCTTTAGTAATTTATGTATGTGGTTCCCAGACCCAAATGGCATTCGGGCTTTGAATTTCGGAATTGCATTTGGAAGCTCCCGAATGCCATTCGGGTCTGGGAGCCATATACATATATTAATAAAGCTCAGGCTCCCAGACCTGAATGGCATTCAGGATCCGAATTGCATTCGGAAATTCGGATCTCAAATGCCATTCAGGTCTAGGAGCCTCAGCTTTAGTATTGTATATACTGTATATGGCTCCCATGTCGCCGTAACGAAAATTTGTGTACAGACCCATTCGGATGCATTCAACCGAAAAACGCATCTGATTGGCCAGAAAGGTCACATGTCCAATTCAGTTTCCAATTCAATTTCGAACGAGATTCGTAATAGATTCGAAATTCGGAAACCGAAATTTGGATTCCGACACATTTGGATGCATTGGGATTCGGATAATCGGATGTGTCTGAATTTTTGGAAAATTCATCTGAATTTTGATTCGGAACGAAACGAATCGCACATATCTAGATTGTAGTCTATCACAGGAGCGAGCTTGGAGTGGTGACTACTTTACAACACACACAGGGACCATGGGGAACAAAAGTCGCCCCCCTCCAGAAGGAAGGACAGTGTCAGCACCAATTCAGAGATGATTTGAGGATCTACAGCCGTGTGATACATAAATAAGATACATTGTTGGTAATAGTTGAGGTACATTAATGCATTTTTAAGATTTAACTCCTAAGTTTAATGTCACTTGAAAAAACTTAATATATTGTAGCCTACCCACCCTTAGCTGTGGTGGTTGCATTAGTTCCGTTCTTTCATGCTAAGAACATTTTCTGTACACAAACAAACCTGCTGATCCTGCCAGAAAACGTCTATGCTTGTAACCATCTGTTCATTGAACTGAAATCTCAAACAATTTTATCAGCCTCCTTAGCTCTTTTCTGTATCCCCCAAATCACCCCCCATGTCGTATAGATGAGGAGAGGGGGATGTGTTTGACGTCTGAATCAGGAGAGTAGCCTTCGGTGACAACACTTTTCCTCCATTGATACAGTGCAGCCAGGCCCGAATTCCCCACAAGGCCACCGAGGCCCGGCCTCGGGGCAGCAGGGCGCAGAGGGGCGGCAGCGGGGTCCTTGTGGGGAAGTTGCCCTCTCTACATTCCGTCCTGCTTTGTACAAGCAGGACTAAATGTAGAGTGAGGCAGCCGATTTTTCATTTACATGTAAAATCGGCGATGTCGCGGAGATCACATGTAAACAGTGTCTAAAAATATAAAAAGTGATAAAGTAAAAAAACAAATGAAGAAACAGTAAAAAAAATTGACACTAACCCCGCCGCCCTGCCATCTGGTTGCCATTCTCCATTGATGGGAGGGGGGGGGGTGGCGGTGCGCATCGCAGAACCTGGCCTTGGGGCGGCAGGGAGAGTAAATCCGGCCCTGAGTGCAGCAAGTGAGCATTGTCACTGTAGGACAGGAACTATGTTACTGGGAGGTTTACCAGGTCACAAAAGCAAACTAATGCAGCCACCACATCTAAAGATGGGAAACTGCAATATATTACCATATTGTTTTTGGGTTCAGATATCCTTTAAAGAGGTTTTTTAATTAGCAGTCACTTTGATGCAATAATATAATAATAAATGAAAAGGACTTCTGCTGGGGTACCTCCCTGTCGGAAGCATGGTAAGGGGGTAAGGGTTCAAAAACTGCGCTATGTGTGCACTGATTGGTCCCGGAGTTGCTCAAAGTGTATGTAAAGCTGAAACTTTGTTTTTCAGTTTTGTATAGAATGTGGAAGTTTGAAGTCCGGCAGGTTTGCATGGCTTTGTCCCCATTGTGGAGAGTCAACTTCTGCACTTGTCCTGGTGACCATTGCCACTGGTACAGAAAGAGATGGAGATAATGTTTGAGTTCACAAGAGCAGGAGGGGAAGGGGGAATCTTCCAATTGGTTAAACCTACTTTGATTACAACTGTCTAAGAGAGGTTATCCCATTGCTTTGGAAAGAGATCCTCTGACTTCCTGCTGTCTCTGGGAAAGGAAGTGAAGGGAAATCTCCCTGGCGGTACATGCCAGGGATACAGCCAACAACCCGGCTGAAGTTCTAACAATTCCACTTTATGATACAGATGGACTTTAAATATGTCTGTCATTGGTAACAGCTCCAGATTTTATATCAGCTGCGAGCTTAACAAGTCATGAGCCATAAGAAATTATTTGAATTTCAGATTACCAAAGAAAAATCATTAAAAAATGAGCTCTGGTTGGTTCCTTTATTGGTCTGTACTTTGCCGTTTGCCTTTCTGAATAAGCCTGAATTGAAGCCTCTTTGCACAGGTCAACTATTAGAATGTCAGCACCATGGACAGCACACAGTTGACGGTTTTAAAAGGAAACTGTAAACCAGGAGTAGGCAACCTCAGCATTCCAGCTGTGGAGAAACTACAAATCCCATTATGCATCTGCCTCTGGGAGCCATGCCTGTAGCTGTCAGAATCTTGCAATGCCTATGTCACGATCTGGGATCAGTCTCAGAGTCCAGGAGCTGAAACAGCAGGTAAATCCGTGGTATAACAGGCCGAGTTCAGTACACAAGCAGACGGTAGTAGTATAGGAGCAGGCAGAAGCGTAGTCAGAGAACAAGCCGAGGTCAGTAGCCAAAGGTATCAGGTATGAAGACGATGAGAGTAGTAGGTGAATCAGCAGCCAAAGGTCGGAACATGGGTAGCAGTATGAGCAGATTGTATGACAGACGGAGCAGGAAGCAAGATATTGGCAGGAGCACAATAATCTGGCAAACAGGAAGTGCAGAGGCATGACTAAAATAGGAAGTTCAAGGGAGGAGCAAGGAGTTCAGAGTTCAGCAGAAACTAGGTGTAACTGAGGATTACACATGAGAGCAGGCAAGGCGCTATCCAAGGTTTCAGAGTAGCTCAGCAGATAGAGCCACCGCCAGATATAGCAGAGGCCCTGGGTTCAGATCCAGGTCCTGGCAGCCTGATTACATTTGTAGTATTACCACAGCTGAGGTGCCAAGGATGATGATACATATTGAGATAAGTTTTAGACTAATTATTAAGTTTACAATTCTGCCCAACTCTCAACTTTTCTTTTAACTTAAAGTGGACCTGAATTCCAAATTTGGGGTTTTTTTTGGGAAAATGTAGAAATGTAAATATGTGCCTAATTAGCTCCACTTCCTGGTGTGTGATGGAGCCTATACACTCCTGTGCTGTAGCCTCATAGCTGTAGATCTGCAGTGTGAGATCTAAGGCACTGCTGCCTCACCAGATTTGGAATGAGATTTGGTAAACTTACTACTGTGTTGCTTGCTGGAGAGGAATCTGCACTGCATGCATCTCCTGGCTTCCGCTTCATTCATTCTGTGGCTTTGTGAACCTCTCCTGCTGCTTCTTCAATATTCCCCCACCATTCATCAGATCACCAGTCATTCAGGGACAGCTCTGATGTGAGGAAAAGCCCTGCCTCTACCAAGATGGCCACCTCTACTCAAGGACACCATGCAGAACAAAGGAAAGGATCAGCTGTAGAGATAACACAGGCAATACTGGCAAAAAGTAAATTGCCTTTGGCCTGTCTGCTTTTGGACACAGCTTCTAGCATTAGGGTCCTCCTTAACATGCCAGCAGGAGGAAGGAATAGCCATGCCAAAGTCTCTTTAGGCTCCTGTCTGTGGTGACACACTTTCTTTTGTCTAATGAAAAGGAGAAGTACACTGTCTTTTTATTTCCTGGCTGGCCAATGTGAACTTCCGAGGGGACCAGGAGCACAGTAAACTTCCTGCACCAAAGAAAACTAAACATCAACCAAATCAATGCCGGAAGTAGTAGAGAAACTGAAGCTTGACCATCCAAGAGAATGATTTGTAAAGGAGATAGATCGTTTTTAAAGAGAATCAGTCACATCTTTAAAGACATTTTAAAAGTGTGGAGAAAGTGTAGCTCTCCTGTTGGGTTTTCTCTTCATGTTCCCCCCTGTGGACAAAGGTGCTGAAAAATATGAGAGCTATTCTAGTCTAGTATTGTTATAACTGTCTGTGTTGACAGTCTTTCTTTTCTCTAACTAAAAAAGGAAAGTACACTGTCTTCTTTTTTTCTGGTTGGCCAATGTGAGCTTTCAATCAGGGACAAGTAGACGTCCTGTCGACAAAGATGCATCACCCAAAAACAATGCTAGAAGCAGCAGAGAACCTGAAGCTTGACCGTCAAGATAATGATTTGTGATGGAGATTTCAAAAGAGAACCAGTTACATCTTTACAAACATCTCTAAACTTTTTTAGCTTTGGATAGGGTAGAGAAAGGGTCGAGCTTCTGTTGGGTTTTCTCTTCACATCCAGTCCTGCTGACAATGGTTTTGCCATTGAAGATTTACCCTCACTTCCTGTCTGGTGAAACCATTGCCAGCAAAACAGGAAGTGAAGTCAAATCTCCTTATTGGAGCCACAGATAACAGTAAAACCCAGCACTGCTCCTATCTCTTCCCCGTTCTATCCAAAACCAAAAGGCAGCAGTAAAACCCGGCAGTGGTTCTATCTCTTCCCCATTATATCCAAAACTAAAAGGCAGCAGTAAAACGCAACAGCGGTTCTATCTCTTCCCCATTATATCCAAAACTAAAAGGCAGCAGTAAAACCCAATATTAGTTCTAACCCTTCCATTTTTTGAAAACCAAAAAGGTTTGGCTTGACATACACTTTAAAGTAATTTCAAAAATTCTTGCAGTACTCGTAATTTTTAATCTTTCAATAAAAGAATCCCTGGTGATCCTGCCATGAAGGTCCTTGTTCATGCACTTCCTGTTATCGGTTATGTAGTGACAACTGTCTCTTAACCATGCCCCTGCATTGTCATCCTGTTACATGCTCCCCCAGGTGGAGAATATGGGCAGCTGTGCTGTCACCTCTTGAGACTACTCTTCTTTGGATGCCTCTGCTACGAATATCACCATCGGGGAGCTTGACACAAATGGGGGGGTGAATGCATTTTAAGAGATCACATGACACCCCATCAGGAGTTCCTCATAAGCAGATATATAGAAGTCAGAATAGATATGGGGTTTCTTGATAGGCTTGAGACTCTGCAACCTGCCGCCATGTACTTACCTATAATCACTGAACGCCTTGTTAAATTCTAATATCCTTACAAACGTCTCTGGCAGGGGGTCTTTAACCTCCGTATCATATACAGGACATGCCGGAGGCGCTTGATCCGAGGGGGGGGGGGGCCTTTAAAAAGTAAAGCAATCAGGCTGCCCCATAGGACTCTTTCCGCTCCAAACCCAAAATCTATTTCTCACCCGGAGCGCGATATATGAAGCTGACATCCTAACACCCAGGAGAACGGCTCCTGTTTTATCTCCTTCAGTCTTTGTAAAGTCTAAGCTGCTTGTTAATCATCTTCTCATTCATCCGTACTACCAAGAACCTGCCAAGACTTATATGACACCAGGCTCCTGAAAGATATAATCAGGTTTAAAGCGCTGGATTATTTATTAAATTTGACAAGAGAACAAGCAGTAAAAAGGGGAAAAAAAATCTCAAATAATGATGTGAGGTTCTTTATACTGGCTCTAAAAAAAAAAGGCATTTTTAGAGCATGAGTCATATCCTGTTGCATTATTAATAAAGAAGATGACTTATACTGACAATATATATTATACTTACAGCAGAGTAAAACAAGGCGATACATATATTTTAGTCGAGCTCAAAAGGTACACTCTCATCAAACGGGAAGATTCTGCATTGAAATTCAGGGGACGCGGCCTAGGCCTAAGTGGCGCCAATTTCCATTCGGGCTTTTACCTTCTGCACCTGCCTGCTTATGTATTTATAGCCCTGTGGTTGCCGGTAGACATGTGCGATTCGTTTCGTTCCGAATCGAAATTCGGACGAATTTTCGTAAATTCGGACATTCGGATGTATCCGAATTCCGAATTACAGACATAACGAATGCAAACGAATCCGAATTTCCATTTCCGAAATTTGGTAGCGTTCGCACGAACGTTCGTTTCGTTTTCTTTTCTTATTCGTTTCGTTTGTTGGAGCAAAGTGACAATAGAGAAGGAGAAAAATATTTTTTCCCCCTCAAATGTCACTTTTGCTGCAAACGAACGAAACGAATAAGAAACGAATAAGAAACGAATAAGAACAGAAAACGAAAAGAACGTTCGTACTAACGCTACCGAATTTCGTCCGAATCCGAATTCCCGAATCCGAATTCACTTTCACACCCGAATCCTGAAAAACGAAATAACACAAATCTGAATTTAAAACGAAACGAAATGAAACGAATTTTTTGGCAGTGCACATGTCTAGTTGCCGGTACCCTGGCCTTCTGTAGGGGCCTGAATCTCAAAATGTGAACATGAGGGTCAGCGGGTTCCCTTGTTCCAGCATTGCCCTCTCTTAGAGCCTGCTGCATCCTTAATGAGAGGGAGATGGCACAGCTGAACGTCATGTGCCAAGAGGCTGCAGTCCTGACCTGATGCGCATGTAGGGTGAATGCTAAGATGATAGTTACATGGGATTTCCGTGTTCCCTGGTTTCAGCATTGCCCTCTCTTAGAGCCTGCTGCATCCTTAATGAGAGGAAGATGACACAGCAGAAGGTCATGTGCCAAGAGTCTGCAGTCCTGACCTGATGCGCATGTAGGGTGAATGCTAAGATGATAGTTACATGGGATTTTAACAAACTCTTTGAGTTTGAATATATTGCACTCCTAATAAATGTCCTGTCCTAAGAGGGTCAGCGTGTTCCCTGGTTCCAGCAATTCCCTCTCTTAGAGCCTACTGAATCCTTAATGAAAGGGAGATGACACAGCAGAGGGTCATGTGCCAAGAGGCTGCAGTCCTGACCCAAAGCACAGGTAAGGAAAATGCTAAGATGATGGTTGCATGGGATTCTGAAAAATCTCTTTGAGTTTGAATAGATTGCACTTCTAATAAACTTCCTGTCCTAAGAGGGTCAGAGTGTTCCCTGGTACCAGCAATTCCCTCTCTTAGAGCCTGCTGCATCCTTAATGAGAGGGAGATGACACAGCAAAGGGTCATGTGCCAGGAGGCTACAGTCCTGACCCGAAGCACAGGTAAGGAAAATGCTAAGATGATGGTTGCATGGGATTTTTTAAAAACTCTTTGAGTTTGAATATATTGCACTTCTAATAACTTTCCTGTCCTAAGATGTCTCCAAAGATATTTTGAAGTAGAACAATTGACTCCCATTGCCCTGCCACTCCAAAAATATGTGATGCTGCCTTTTATTATAAGTTCATCTGTTTGAGTTTTCTCTTGGTCCCCCCGCAGAGTCCCAATAATACCTGTTGATCCCGCTATTAAAGCCACCTAATGCAGCTTCCTGACCTGTGGCAACAATGCTGCACTGCTCCTGAGTTCAGAGCAGAGTTGTCGCTCATGTAGGCTGTACCTGCTTGCACTACAGTGGGATGAGAAGATGTTGCAGGGAACTGGACATCAGCATTGTAACTGCTGACTCACAAACCTGACCAATGTAAAGGTGGCCACACACTGACCACCATACAGGGGGCACACATTGACCACCATATAGGGAGTGCACAATGATCACCATAAAGGGGGCGCACACTGACCACATACAGGGGCCACACACTGACCACCATACAGGGGGAATACACTGACCAATATAAAGGAGCCGCATACCGACCACCATACAGGGAGCACACACTGACCACCATATAAGGGGTACACGCTGACCACCATACAGGGGACACACACTGACCATCATACAGGGGGCACACACTGACCAATATAAAGGGGCACACACTGACCACCATACAGGGGGCATACACTGACCACCATACAGTGGGCATACACTGACCACCATACAGTGGGCATACACTAACCACCATAAAGGGGGCACACACTGACCACCATACAGGGGGCACACACTGACCACCATACAGGGGGCACACACTGACTACCAGGCAGGGGGCACACACTGACCACCATACAGGGGGAATACGCTGACCAATATAAAGGGGCACACACTGACCACCATACAGTAGGCATACACTGACCACCATACAGTAGGCATACACTAACCACCCTACAGTGGGCATACACTAACCACCATGCAGAGGGCACACACTGATCACCATACAGTGGGCACACACTGACCGCCATACAGGGGGCACACACTGATCACCATACAGGGGGCATACGCTGACCACCATACAGTGGGCACACACTGATCACTATAAAGGGGGACACACCGACCACCAAGAAGGGGTGCACTGACCATAATGTACATTGGTTTCTAAGACGCTGGTGCCCTCCACAGCATCCTAGGTTGTCATGGTGCACCCACCTGTACCCTAGCAACCATAATGCTGTGCGGCCCAACCGCTAGTATCCAAACAACCAGTGATGCTGTACGGGTCAGATTTCTGGCTGGGGTTGGTGAACATCCAAGCTATCCGAACCCAGGCCAGTTCGCATGTCACTGGTACAAGAAGATTTCCCGGGAGTAGAAGAAAACATTCATCATGGCAGGTTGCTTTTGTAGCTCTGGAATGTCTGACTGTGGTAAGATTATTGGGCCCAGAGTTATCAGAATAAATCTATAAATCAGTGTTCTCTAAACTGTTTACGTGACGCCACAACCCCTTCAAACCCTCAGCGCCAGAAATGAGACGTTTGCAAACTGCTAAACTAAAAATGTATTTAATCTCTTATTATTATTTGGTGCTCCTCGGAGTCACACAGTGGAGTGGCCACACTGACGAACAATCTTTTGTTTCAGCTTTTAATTACTTGGTCCACTAAACACTCGTTCTCCCCTCTTTTGAAGAGCTCACACGCCACGAGTATATAATTTGCTTTAGTGAGATATCCAGTAACTGCATCGTGTAACGCTGTACAGGGAGATAAATTGTGTGTGACAAACATAATGGGAGATGTATGGACTGCTTTCTGCTCAGACAATTGTTCTTCACAATGCATAGTAGAGTTGTGCGGACTGTTAAATTAAAACACCAGCCAAACCCAGTCCTTTTGCTGCGGATAGAGCGGGGAACTGTTAAAACCTCTATCGGCTTTTATTGCTGCCTGTGTCCCCTATTGGGGAGATTTATCCTGCTTTCCTGTTCAAATGACGGGATAGGAAATTGAAGCTGAAGTTTAATCTGCTTATATTTTGCTCTCCTTTTTGTCTCCCCCCCCCCCCCTTTGATTGATATCAGCGCTGGGTCAATCAGGAAGCCAGGCTGCGAGTCATCACCCACCGCCCAGCTTCCTGATTGGCCAGGAAGCTGACTCCATGTTCCTCCGCGGCACTGCCGGCCAGAGGAAATCTCCCTCTGACCGGACATTTCGGTATCGGGGGTAAGTATCAGTCCATTTGGGGCGAGTATGAGTACTCACCCAATACTTATATTGGGTGAGTACCAATACTAGTATCTTTATCGGTGCATCCCTACTGATAATCATAAGCGACCACACAGCATGGAGATGGCTTCCCGGCCAATCAGGAAGCCAGGCGGCAGGTAAAGACAAAATAGCCGTCTCAATGCTGGCCGGGGAGCTGGCTTCCCGGCCAATCAGCATGAAGCCGACCCCACAAGCAGGGAGCCGGGTTCCCGGCCAATCAGGAAGCCCAGTGGCAGGTAATGACCCACCTCCCAGTCAGGAAGCCGCCTCAATACTGAATGGCTGGGAAGCTGGCTACCTGGCCAATCGGCATCGAGCCGGCCAAACAGCATGGAGACGACTTCCTGGGCAATCAAGAAGCCAGGCGTCAGGTAATGACATGCCCGCTGGCTTTCTGATTGCCCAGGAAGCCGGCTCCATGTTAGCGGAAGTACAAGTATCGGACATATATATCGGTACTCGATACCGAGAAACCGGTATCGGTGCATCGCTAATTTTCACGCTCCATCTAGTGGCCACAATAGGTATTTTCCCCACTCAATCTGTTCTGTATGAATTCACCTACTGAAGAGCATTCGACCAGAAGAGAAAATGTACCAAGAACATTCGTTTTTGCCCCATTCTCAGAACAGCTGGCTGACTTGCACAGAATGAATGTACTGTACCTGCAGTTTAGCTGGACGAATAAGCTATGCAAATTTTTTATTAATGGACCCAATTGGCTATACATACACTTGAAGTGTGCGCCCCTCATCGCCAGCATTTTATCTCTGAATTAAGCAAGATATAAAAGAAGGTAATTGTTGGATTTGTTCTTTGAATCATTCCATTGAGTTACAGCGGATTTCTAACCTGTACCTTCTCCGAGTGACACACCCCACTAAATCCCCGCCATTCCTTCCTCATTTGCAGTTATTGTTTATGACAGGCTCAGCCATTCCAGGTAAGATCTTAATAAGGATTTATAAAGAGGAAAAATCAAACTGTCCGCTAGTCATTCTTTAACCTTAATTTTTCTACATGACTGGCCCTCTCTGTAACCTTTTCAGCTGCTGGCTGTCACAGGGAAATATGGAACCTTTTAAACCGAAGAAGACAAGTTACATCACATTCCAAAGAGGAATACAGAAAGATGTCTAAGAACATTATAAAAAATCTCCAACGCACATTCTGAATGTTGCAGATTAAAAGGGGAAGAGAGTAGATACAGTAGCTGCTTTGGTACAAGCATGGTTGCTGACTGTACCTGTATTTGAACATTTGTTACTGGAAATTAAAACACAGTTTAATGGTAACCAGCTACATTGTATAATTCACTGTAGCCATCTCTTTACAGACCAGAATGCTGTCACTAAAGGCTCCCTGCAGGGATCCCCCCCCCCCCCTGGATAGGCAGAGCCAGCTGTCACTCACGCAGCTGGGTGGATCCAGACAGCATTGGTGGGATCCGTTCCGGCTGCGGCATCTCAGTATACCGGGAGCTGTAGCTCGCGGTATACTGAGCTTTGGGTCATGGGAGAACGCTAGTTTGTGTTCTCCCGTGACCCTTAGGAGAACTATGGGGAAAACCCTGACCCCAAAGTTCTCCTTTAAACAGAACACCAGTAAAAAAATCTTAAGGCTGAGGACATCTAGTGTGGACAAGAGGTACTGCATGGGGGCAGCTCTGCTTTGAATGCGAGTATTGCAGTTTCAGCTTCCTTTTAATTTTAAATTTAAAGGCCAACTACGGAAACAAATAACTCACCAGTATCATAGAAGATATAAATTCGGTTGGCAGAAGACAAACCTCCCATTCTTCTGGCTTTATTCTAGTGCTGTCACATCTATTCTTCTACATGTGGGTGGAAGCACAGCTCCTGCTGTACGTCCATGCCTGTTTGGATGTATGTGCTGCATATTTTATAGACAACAATGCTATGGTCATATTCCCACTACCTCTTCTCCTGGCCATTAGCAAACCTGGGCCTGGGCTCAGGGCCGGATTTCCCATAAGGCCACCAAGCCCCGGCCTCGGGGCAGCAGGGAGTAGAGGGGCATCAGGGGGGGGGGGGATTCCTATCTCTCGACGCCCTGGACATGCAGTTCCAGGCACCAGGCGGGTAGTTGTGTTCTACACTTAGCCCTGCTTTGGGCAAGCAGGGCTAAATGTACAGGTGGAATCCGCCGCTCGCTTTTTACAAGTGATCACGGCGATGCCGCCAAGATCACTTGTATGCAGCCTGCATACAGGGGGGAGCATTGAGGAACCTGGCATTGGGACCGCAGAGAGAGTAAATCCGGCCCTACATGGGCTGTGTGTTTTTTGAATGAGCAGGAGGAGGGTGCAGAAACGTGACCATAGCACTGAGGTCTATGAGATCTATAAGCAGCAGCTGTGCTTCCACCCTCATAGATATGACAGCTCTAGAATAAAGCCATAAGGTTGGGAGCTTCATTTCCTAGCAACGGAATGTATATCTGCTGTGATACTGATGATTTTTTCATGCCTGGAGTTGGGCTTTAAAAAAAAAAAGCATCTGGAACTGCAACACTCACATTTACAGCAGGGCTGTCCCCTGCAGCATCTTATTTCCGCCACTAGATGTCCTCTTCCAGGTTAAACGACTGACAGCATCATCCACATTCTCCAGGCTGTCATGGACCCACCCAGGATTCTAACTAGGCCAAGAAGCAGAAGCTCACTGTTAAGGTTGCCCATACACTCTACCACCCTTGCAAGGCTTTTGTTTTGCGAGGGTTGTAAAAAACATACGATCTGCCCATCTTGGACAGGTAGATCGTACTTGCGATCATCGCAAGCCTGACCCCCCTGAGGCTTCTGATGACTGCAATGCTGTCGTACGACTCTCGGCTGGTTTTCCAACATGCTCGAAATACAAAAGTCGTGCGACCGTACATTAGAAACGGTCGCACGCCTTCCATACACTGCACGATTCTCGTACAATCGTGGGATTTCCCGCTATTCTCGTACGAGAATCGTGCACTGTATTGGCACCTTTACTCTGCCCTTACCCCTTATAAGCATGCTCCTAGTCAACAAATGAACTGATTGCCTCCTTGTGCTGTTTCTTCCTATCCCACTCTGAGCATTGCTGTACAGGGACTGCAAGAGGCTGATACCAGATCAAATACTTGCATTCAATAAAATTACATTTAGAGATGTGTTGTTTAATTTGTATCTTTTTATATATACTGTATGCCTAGAGATCAGCTCTAGCCATAGTCTCATTGTTAGCTGGATAGCCCTAGCAGCTCACTGGCTTCACTTGATACCAGGAATTGCTTTTAGCCTCACTGCAGTCCCAGCAAAATGGAATGAATCATTTTGAGATTGGTAATAGGTTTACCACTCGATAATTTGGCAAAAGTGACGGGTAAGCATTGTGCTAATGTACGAGCATGAATCGGTCCCAGCAAGGTGTGATACATTAATCATCTATTTTCCCTTGCCCCGGGCCAGTGTGCGTCAGTACTTAAGAGAAGGTAATTTTCTCACTTCCATGCGAGGAGCACTCTGCCCGGCTGGAAAGGTACCGGGATTCTGCCGAGGCTAAGTTACTTACAAATCCTAATGATAAGCTGAAAAGCTTTTTTATTAATTCCACGGTATTAACTTTGATCATCGTTTATCAGATAAATAACATAAGAAATTAGCTCTTTAATTTTGCATGCGGGGAGAAAAGGATTTGCAACTTAATTGAATTCCGACTTGTGAATTTTAAATCAGGTGAGTAAACCTCAGTGGGGTATCGAAAACAGGAATGAAAAAAAAAAAACCTGTTGCCTTTCAGCTCAAAAGCTCAGCTGGACGACAGCAATCATCTTTACTGTCATTTATTTTCTGGTCTGATGTAGCATCACAGCGATCCTGAGAATTCACCGGGCTCCATTTACTGGAATAAGCTATTCTGTTAACCTTAAGGGCGGATTAACACTATAGAGTTGCGCTAAAGGCACAGCATCCGTATGTATAGTGTATGCATGCTATCACACACTGGGTATGCTGGTGCATTGCGTTGCCTTTCATTCTGACTGGCACATCAACGCGCTTCCCTGGCGAGAATACATTGTGCCGCAATGCACAGTATCACAATAGGGTGCATTACGTAGACATGCGGTGCATGGATTATTTTTGTTCACAGCAATGCACACTATTGTGGTACCCTGCACTGCAATGCAGCATGACGCATACCTGCTGGGAAAATGAATGGCGATGCAACACACCAGCATACCTGAAGTGCAGTGCAATGTGCTGTACGATACCATGCCTTTAGTGCAACGCTATAATGGGAAGCTAAAGCAATGACATGCTGCACCTCCCCCCCCCCCGAAGCAGGTATCTGCACGGGCGTGCACTTCATATGGACGTGCACGCCCATGCAGATACCTGCTCCTGGGACAGACAGGTACAGTGTGTAATTGCGTTCAGCCACCTCCATATCCCTATGGAATGACGCGGCTACATTAATGCTATATGTTAACCCAAACCTGCACATTCGTGTAGGCTGGGGTGCATGCAGACTGTCTGGCAACTGGGTGCACGCACTTGGACGCAGGCAGCCAGGCAACTAGTATTCTTAGAAGGCCAGTGATAGCAAATACTGTATTTCAATCACTGCAGAAAAAAAAATATCTCTGCTACTTTTTTTCTTTATCTCTGCTACTTAGCACCTTTCCAAGTCTGAAAAATATACCAACCATTTACTATTTTATTAATTAACATGGGCATGCACATCCATACAACATGCATGCTCATGCAGAAAGCCGAAGAGCTCATTTACAAGCAATTACAAGCTGCACCTGCCCCTCCCACGAGCAGGTATCTGCATGGGTGTGCAATTCATTTGGACATGCACGTCCATGCAGATGCCTGCTCCTGGCAGAGACAGGTGCAGTGTGTAAATGCTTTCAGCCACCTCTACATCGTTATGGGAGGTCGCAGCTACACCCAGCATGCCAACCCAAACCTGCATATGCGTGCAGGTCCGGGTGCAGGCATTTGGATGCAGACTGTCTGGCAACCAAGTGCATACACTTAGCAGAAGGCCAATAATAGCAACTCCTGTAATTCAAGAATTTCCAGGTTTCAGTCATTACAGAAAAATAGCAGCTCTGCTACTTAGCAGCTGTCCAAGTCTTACAAATATCCCCATACCAACCATTTACTATTTTCTTAATTTCCCCAAAGCCTTATTTCTTGCCTGACTCTGCCATCCGTGGAACCTCTTCCAATAGGGGGAACTGGTGATCCAACAGTCCAGGCCTGCTGCTCATTTTTGTTGTTGTCCCTTGCAACTGCTGGAGTCTTGGAGGACCCTGCCATTGGACAGCCAATGGGAAGCGTCCACAACGCAGCTACACGGACACCCAGAAAAGATCCGTCCCACTCTGCAGTCCAGATTATAGAAAGCTCAGAACCCATGACATTGTGAGACCATGTGATTTAGGTGAGTATTTGGGCCATTTAGACTAGGGTTTTTTTTTCAAGTTGCTTCAATGTTTTAGCTAAAGTGGGTTATTGTTTGTAGGGGATAGAGGAGGCCTGCTGGGATTCACACTGTGCATTCTGTTGGTGCGCATTATGGCACACATGACAACATGTGTTACTGGCACGTCTTCCAGTGTGTTGCGCTGTCGCTAAGGCAGCCCATTTATTATAAATGGACTTCAAATGCAATCCAACAGAAAAAAACAAATGTAATTCTGAATGGCACACAAATGCACCTTGCCAACGGATGTACATTGCAGGACACCACAACACAACAGTGTGCTGTGTTACAAAAAATAGTACATGCGACTTTGTTGGTGCATTTGGGTGCATTGGGCAGTCCATTTAAATGAATAGGCTGCCTTAATGCAATGCATGTTAATGTGCTGCATAATGCATGTTAACGCAGCGCAACAATGTGAACGGGTTCTTAATGTTCACTGCCAAAATACGGGAAAACAGATATAGGGTGGAGGGGGGTTATGTGACCATTTAGGGTGAGTAAAAGTATAAGACCCTAAAACAAACCTGAGTATTGTCCATGCAGGTTGACACTGATAAGGAAATATAACCTCTGCTCGTGATGAATGGTTTTGAAAGTTTATTTCGAAGAGAAAAGTTACAAAGTAAAAGCAAAAGGTTAAAAAGATTACTGGAGAGATTAGGGAAGGAGATTAGCACAGCCCGCGGAGGTCTGACATTTGATTGCCATAACCTAGCTTCTTCACAGGGACATATCCTTTTCAAGGGCTTCTGCACATGACCGCCTGTGTACAATGTAAATTCCAGCATATCTCTGCTGCCAGGGAACCATGAGTGCAGCACACAGCCCCCTGTAGAAGTCAATGCTGGTATATGCTGGACTTGCATTAACATACAATAATGGGTAGAGGGGCACAAGTCCAAAGTCTGTATGCATCAGGCTTCTGCGCCCGTATAGATGTGCGTCTCACTCTTTACGCAAGTGCAGTATATACTTGCGCACAGCCATTGGCTTCTATGGGCGGCTGTGCACGGCACCTGTGACTCCATTAAACATTCCACACTCCATTTACAATGTATGGCCACAGGGGGCTGTGTGAAAGGGCACTAAGACAGGACCTCCCTAAACAATTCTTTATGTCACCTCCTTAGGAATTTGTACAAATGACAAGCATAAGATTTTCAAATTAGAAATGCAGGAAACATTCACTGCTTCTTGATGTTTAAAAGTTTTAGTTTCCTGTAGAATCAGCTGGTCCCCTGAGCACTGGCCCTGATATCCTGTTTTAGGGTGGCTCCTTTACCTTACAGGGTCCTACGGAGCAGGGGCGTCCCGAAATAGGCTGGGTGAGACCCGGAGCGGAGACTGGGTGACCCCCCTGCCGTGATGTCATCATGCATGGGCGGCCATCTTATTGACGCCTCCTGGTGGCCATCTTGGTGATGGACGCCGGCAGAGAAAGGTGAGGACGTTCACCCAGCGGGATGAGGTATGCCGCCGGGTGCCCTCCTCTCTCCTGACACTGTCGGGCTCTCGGCTCGTGACCGAGTGCCCGACTTTTCAAAGGGGTCAGTCATTTTGGTGTCACCCCTCCAATGGTGACACCCTTGTGATGCCACTGCTATGGAGCCACCCTTGTGTGTGCTAGTAAGCTGGGAGTGTCTCAACACAGGAACAGCAAGGCAATCCACTCCCCTGCTCCCTGATTCTCCTTCCTCCGAGCTAGCAAATAGACAGCTGCTGGAGAATGCTCTGTCCTTTGTGATCTTGTACTGGCCAGGAAGCTCAGGGAAGCCGAGCTGTGAGAGTTGAAGCCATCTTGAAAACATGCATACTGTACAAAATGTACAGAAATACTTTGCTGGTCATATATATTTGCTTGATCTGTATTCATCATTGAACAAAATGTGAGATCCATAGCCTGAAATGCCTCAATGTACAAGGAGACTGACTGCAAAATAAGACCTTCTAAGGACATTGTAACAACACATTTCAAGGACATTGCTTTAAAGTGACATTAAACCCTCAGATTTTTTAACATAAAACAATACTGTAATGTGCGCCTTACTGTAATCCATGGTTGTTTCCCTTCTCTTTACTGCTCTTTCTTTTAAATCTCTGTCTGTTGTCATGCTGGGCAGAACTTCTGTTTTGCAGCAGACTGCCTTGTCTCTGGAATGGATACATGGTGTCTGTGTGTAGGTTCACAACCTGAGCCAGCACTACAGGAAGAGGCACTCAGCTGCAAAGGGAAGTTCTCCCCCAGCATGATAAGACATGAGAATTTAAAGGGAGAGCAGCAAATAGAAGGGAAACTACCATGAATTACAGTAAGTAAGTACATTACAGTATTGGTTTATGTTAAAAAATCTGAGGGTTTAATGTCACTTTAACAACAACTTGAAAAGACATTGTAGCAAGCGGACCTGTTAGAATACTAACATTAGCATATAAGCATTTAATATTGTCATATAGCATATATCCATTAGTATATTATAATTATGTTTTTGTTATCAAAGTTAATGCCCCCCCTCAGCAGCACCCTTCCTTCCTGGTGAAGGGAAATAAAGTGTATATGTGCTGCTGCAGCGGAGGGCATTACATAAATGGATAAAACCCATGTTTGCTTTAATCTTGCAAAACCTGTCCTCTTTTCAAATCGAAAAAGTTCAAGTGAGGAGCTGACAAATGTGTAATAGCAAAAAAAAAAACCGCTGAAAATGCGCTAACTTTTCCAAGGTCACAAAAACATTTTAAAATGCCATCAAATCACCAGGCAGAATTATTACACAGTTAACGCTCTTAACCTCTCAGCCAGCCTGAAATACTAATGGGCATCATGTTTTTTGTCGCTGGTGCGGATTTTCCCACAATGCCCATTATCTATCATATAACAAGGTCATAAAGTTAGGGCCGAGTTTTATCCAGCTGCTTTTTCAACAGAGTTATAATGAAAGGGAATTTAATTGCGTGAAATGGCAGGTTCAGTAAGGTTAGATTGTCTAAATTTAACAAAAATTGTCGAAGCGCAAAAGAGAAAAAAAAAAAACATGAGCTAACTGAGAGTCTTGTCGACTTTATTTTGTTTCCAATTCTATTTTTTTTTTCTTTATAGAGGGTGGAAGATGAGAAATGGTGTTTTATTCTGAGGCATTGCTCATACGTGTGGCCCGAGGGGCAGGAAAACCCTTTCTTGCCCCCTCCACGTCTGGGCACCGGAGATGCACAGTGATGACATAATTGTGATCCCATGCTACCGGCTCCTGATCATCAGTAGTTGACTGTGAACTATTGCCTGCAGCTAAGGCTGGGCATACACCTGTAATTTTTTTTTTGTTCAAACCCGCGGGCTGAACAAAAGAAATTGAGCAGATTCCTCCATCAACACAAACAGCGTGTCGATTGAGGAATCCCGCTGTTTACATTGTATTCTACATTGTATGTAGAATACCCGATCAGAGTGGGCAGCTCATTGGCTGCTGGCTCTGATCGATCGAAGATTTTTCAGCCGACTCCTTCGATCAGCTGATTGAGGAATGCCGGCTAAAAGGGAGCCGACAGCCACACACACTGTGCGAATTTCGGCCGGTACATTAAAATCTATCTGAAATTCAACCAGTGTATGGGCACCTTAAGTCTCAGTTCCCAGGTCACCAAGTGTGCCCACAGAGCAACACAATGATGCATGTTTATTTATAATAAGTATTTCATATAGCATCAGTCACTGCCCTCAAGGAGCTTACAATATAAGGTCCTGATTGCACACAGGCCCAATTACCCTTCCAGCATGTCTTTGGAGTGTGAGAGGAACCCCACCAAGCACAGGGAGAACATGCAAACACTCCGCGTATAGTGTCCTGACCGGGATTCAAACTAAGGACCCCCCGTGCTGCAAGGACAAAGTGCTAACTACTAAGCTACAGTGCTGCTCCATATGTGGCAGCTCAGCATTAGCATTAGCCACCTTTACCTTTGTGCTGCCGCATATACAGTATGTGTGAGGCCAACAGGAAATAGTTGAGCCACGTCTTATTTAACCGCATCCAGTTTTTGCTGCACCACTAGACGCTTTCTAAACTGTTCTCCCAGGTTGACATCTCTGACTGTACCAAACAAGCAATCACACAGGGTGATTGCCCCACTCAATATGGTCGCAAGCGACGGACATATTTAGTGGGGCAACTCAGACTAATAACGTGCTGGATTAGTCTGAACCTAGTTTATTGTAATACTTTACTGCTGTGTAGTATGTGTATAGGGAAATGCCTTCTCGGCCAAACCTCTTACTTCTAACTAAACCGGAAGTCAGATGGTTGGAGATCTCGAGGAGTTGGAACTTTCGATAGAACACCGGACAGAGGTGTCAGCACCCCCCGATCTGCACCGCCAGCACTCAGCACCATGACCACCATCCCCACCTGGACCTGCACCACCAGCCCCCCCCAATCCCCCCCCCCTTCCGCCGACCTGCACTGCCGACACCCAGCCCTGCAACATCGCACCCCCCCAGCCTGCATCACCAGCACAGACACAGCCCCTCCAGTCTCAGGTGGTGAGAATTGAAGGGACACAGCTGTATATATATGTATATATAGTATATATATATACATATATATATATTTGTGTGGGTATTACATTTTGCCTTCTGGCTACATTTCCACTTTAAGACGTTTGCAGTTCATTCGTAGCACAGCAAAAGATTTCACGGTGCAACTGTTTTGGAACACAGACCTGAGAGTTTCCTGTGTCCCCTTCATGTTAATGAGCCGGTTTATTGCAGGAGGCTGAAGTTATTGGGCACCGCGGGAGGTAGCAATGCTTCATTAGGATTTGAAAGCTGTAAAATTTGAAAGGATTCAAGTTCTATTCTTTCTGATCTCAAATTATGAAACCAAGAAAGGCGCCGGCTTGTAACTCACACAAACCCACTTTAACTCGAAAATTTTTTCATTTTCACACTTTACAAAGAAGACCATCTGGGATGATTCTGTGGGAGGGATATCAGGATGAGTAGAAATGAATAGATCAGAAGAGAAAGTCTATCACTGGCCATGCATGGAAAGAGATATACATAATCAATCATAGATGCAATCGTTTCCAATGACCCTTCACTCAATAAAAGGGATATGACATAGAAAAGGTCAATTTGGTGTAATCGGATTGGCTGCTCTCTAAGGATGGATCATTCCTTCCTGCAATCGTTCACATAGAAATGGTCATTTGCTGCAATCTGTTTCTGAAAGATAGGATCTGCAATAACCAGTGGTGGGTTCACTGTACTGTGGTATGTCTGCAGTCCCTCATCATCTACTTTAGTATGTCAGTGGTGCACGCTAAATGGGAAGGGGGAGAAACATCCTGCTCAGCTCCTGGCAACCAGTGACTTCACTGGCTGCCAGGAGCTGAGTGGGACACCGGCCAGAACATCCCAGGAAGCTCCTGGCAACCACTGACATCACTGGCTGCCAGGAGCTGGGCAGGCTGCCAGCCAAATTACACTTTATTTAATCTTTACTGAGAGCAATCAGCTGACCTCCTTCTCAAAAAAAAGTCTAAAGACTTTCAAAGCTGAAATTGACAAATAACAAACAAAAAGTGAAGCGCAGAACTTTTTAGCATCCTTGTGGCCTTTATTATAAACTGCCATTGGCAATACATGTATGAGCACGCCTCAACAAGAACAGAGATGGCACATATGCCCTTCCTGTCTGCTCCATCAGGACCCTCTCCAATCTTCTCCCTGACTCGCCTGCCAAGTTGATGTCCCTTTTCTCCATGCCGGCTAGTACAGCTCATTGTAGGGAGATTCTTTACTAAGCATTGTGTAGACAGGCAGGTACCCCCCATTGTGCACCTGCCTAGGTAGTTATAAATACATGGAGTGCATGCCTTTTTCCTTTTTGTTGTGTACAGTAACCACATGACAGGTCTTTAGCTGTGTTGTCTAAATCTCTTAAATTTTACTGCATCACTGCAAGAAATCGCATAACCTCCAGCAAAGCTTGCTCTTACTTATCTGAAAAGCTTGTATTAAGTGAGTTATATAATAATAAGGCCAAACAGTCTTGAAACCAACAAGTCTTGAAAACTCTTGTTCTTCTTGCAATATAAATCCCCATCCAGTGTAGACAAAAACACCCCCCGAAACGCCTTGTGCTCCACCATCACCAAGAGTATGTAGCTCACCCCAAAATACATTGTCTGGTCACACACTCCAATATTTAGTAGGACCACCTTTAGCTTTGATTACGGCACACATTCACCGTGGCATTGTTTCGGTAAGCTTATGTATTGTTGCAAAGTTTATCTCCATCATTAATTTTATTCCCGTCATTAAATTTAATTTTATTTAAAAGTTTATTTCCGAGTTGTATTCATTTTTCACCAAGATCTTTTTGTGATGATGGGAGAGTCGGACCACTGTGTAAAGTCTTCTCTAGCACATCCCAAAGATTCTCAATGGGGTTAAGGTCTGTGGTGGCCAATCCATGTGTGAAAATGATATCAGTATATTCAGGTAGGCAGCTGACCTTGGGCACATAACATTGCTGAACGTAGACCGGACCAACTGAAGCATCCCCCATAGCTCATACCTATTGCTATTCACGTGGTGAATTTTTTTGGACAGGCATTATATTGTGTGTAGACGTAAAATCTTCTCCAGCACACCCCAAAGATTTTCAATGGGGTTAAGGTCTGGACTCTGTGGTGGCCAATCCATGTGTGACAATGATGTCTCATGCTCCCTGAACCCGATGAATCCTGGCAGTGTCATCTTGGAATATGCCCAATGTGCCATCAGGGAGGAAAAATCTGGTCATTCAGTATATTCAGGTAAGCAGCTGACCTCAATTTTGGTGACATAATATATGTTGATGGCTCCCAGACCTGAATGGCATTCGGGAGCTCCCGAATGGCATTCGGGAGCTCCCGAATGCAATTTGGAAATTCAGATCCCGAATGCCATCCGGGTCTGGGAGCCATATACCTATATTACTAAAGCTGAGGCTCCCAGACCCGAATGGCATTCCAGAGCTCCCGAATGCAACTCGGAAATTTGGATCCCGAAATGCCATTCGGGTCTGGGAGCCTCAGCTTTAGTATTATATGTATATTGCTCTGATGTTCCCGTACGAAATTTCGTATTCAGACCCATTCGGATGCATTAAACCAAAATACATCTGATTAGCCAGAAAAGTCACATGTACGAATCAGTTTCGTTTTTGAATGAAATTCGAACGTGATCCGAAATTTGTAAATGGAAATTCAGATTTGGACACATTCGGATGCATTGGGATTCGGAAATTCGGATGTGCCCGAATGTATAAGTTTCTGAAAATTCGTCCGAATTTTGGTTTGGAACGAAAACGAATCGCACATGTCTATAATTTGCTTCCTCAGAGCCTCCAGCAAGGATACATATGATCAGCAAAGTAGTAACACCACCAAATATCACTTTAAATCTCCAGAGGCAGCGGTGCCTTAGTTCTCAGACTATGAACACAAGGGGGCCTAGACACACTCACATACCAGAAAATGCACTGTTATTTTTTGAGGAGGAATTCAGGACATAAGTTAGTTTTTTCAGGCTAGGCACAATTAATATTTCTAAATATTACATAGAAATCTTCTTTTTTTAAAAAATTCAGGTCCACTTTAAAGTGTGAGTGCACTTTGGTGCAGTTAAACCTGTATTGCAGTGCCCCCCGCCCCTAGCATCCTCTCCCACTTCTATGCTCACCTGTCCCCAATCCCGTGAGATATCGGTTGTCCACCTTGTTTGGCCGCACAACTGCTTGTCCAAATCTTTCTGGCTTCACCAAAGGTGTAGTCACTCTACATGTTAGCAGTAGGCCAAGTATTGCTCAATGCTCCCACATAGATAAAGTCAGCTCTGGATGTTCACTATAGCTATACTGATTTTTGGATTGATGTCATGCATCTTAGCAATCCAAGCTCTCTAGGAGAGAGAATAGGAGAGAGAGAGTTGCTTATCATAAAACCGCTAAACCATATATAACACTAACATGTTAACACTAACAGTGAGTAAGTGTTAGGACCGTATCTACATGTGATAAATGTGCGAGAGTAAGTATATGAATATAATGGAATTCCCAATGTTTTGGAATATTAACAGTAGTATATTCAGCACTCTTTGCTAGAAACTTAATTTGTTGTAGATGTTGAAACCCGCACCAATATAGTCTCTGCCTAAAGCTGTGGTCTTCATGGAAAAACTCCCTATTTATGTATTACTATGTATTCCCCAGTGTTGGTCCTTCCAAACATTAGGTCCACATAGCACACAGGCACACTATATGGCCAGAGATTTGTGGACACCTGACCATCACATGTATATGAGCTTGATAGACATTACATTTGATTACCATGTACATTAATATATTCCCCCCACCTCTGTGAAGCTATACCCGCCTCCACTCTACTGGGAACGCTTTCCACAACAGTGTGTCTTTGAAAATTTGTGCCCATTCATCCAGAAGAGCATTTGTGAGGTTAAGCATGCAGAAGTATCTCATTACACTCCAAACCGATGTATCCTGATGTGTAGCTTGAATGGGGGCTGAAATGGCCAACGGATGGCGCCATAAGAATAAAAGAAATAATGAGGTCACGTCCACTTCATCAAATCGTCTTTTATTGACGTCTAGATAAACAATGGTGTCACAAGCAAATGCATTCCATGTTTATCTAAACATCAATAAAAGATGGATTGATGAAGTGGAAGTTGGTATGCTGGCGACCTCATTATCTCCATTTGTGAGGTAAGACACTGATGTTGGATGAGAAGACCTGGCTCACAATCGGTGTTCCAATTCATCCCAAAGGTCATCAGTAGGTTTGAGGTTGGGGCTCTGTGCAGTACACTCAAGCCCAGGGGCTGACTGGCAACTTTTAGCCCAGGGGGCAAGTACAACCTAGCCCCTTTTTAAAAGAACCATCAAAGCATGTCTTTATGGAGCTGGCTTTTTACACAGGGGTCCAGTCATGGTGGAACAGAAAAGGATCTTCCAAAAACTGCTGCCACAAGGGTGTCTAAAGCCTTGGTTCTCAACTAGTGGGTTGTGACCCAAAAGTGGGTCGTGACCCCATGTTCAGTGGGTCGCCACATGCCTTCCACTTTTCTAGGTGAGAGGATCCTCAGCCTCCCACTAGAGAAGCACTGTCAGTTCTCGTGACAAGCAGCCATTCAAAAATATGATGCCCGGTGCCGAGTGTTGACTTGAGGTGGGGTGGGCTGGTGCTACGGCCGCGAGGGAGCTTCATCCATATGTTCAGTGCTTACAGCTCATCATATTCTGGCTCCCTGCACCTCTACAGGTTCGCACGGGAGCATTACAAGCAATACACATATGAATGGAGCTCCATCACAGCACAGCAGCCCACTCTGGACCCCAGTTTGAGGATCCACTCCAGTTTCCGTAATGGAAACCCAAAAACACCTCCCGCCCACAGTTCGATCGCCTGCACCGGAAAGCGCAGTACCGCAACATTGCAGTGCATTTTGGGTCGCGACTTAATGACCGTGGACAAATGTGGGTCCCAAGGTTACACAGGTTGAGAACCACTGGTCTACAGTATCTTTGTGTGCAGCAGCTTTAACAGTTCCATTCACTGGAAAAATCAGAACTCAATATTTGGAGGGGTGACCACATACCATTGGTCCTTTAGATGTGTGATGGTCAGGTGTCCATAAGCTTATGTCCATACAGTGCACCTCCATTCATTGTGCAGATTTGCAAATGTGTCAACATGAACTTTTGTTTTAATGATGTAGTTATGTGTGGCAGATTTAGCAGGTCCACTTTGCTGGCTAGCAGGGCTGAAAACTGGAGCATATTGTATTATACGGCTAGTGAATTACCACTCTGTTGTGCCCCTCACTTGCTAGTCATAAACTGATTGAGCGGCCTCCCGTTTTTTCACTTTTCGGTCACTCTTACTTTCTGTCTACAAAGTGTATGTACCTAATTAATTTTAGACTCAGCCTTGTTAACTCAGCTCTGTGTTATCAGTGGTTAGTCCGTGGAGACTAATTAAATGTCTGATTACTTCTAGTTGCAAAAGATAATGATAACATTTTGGACAATGGTTCCTCATTAGTTGTTTCCTTTGGTTTTTGTGTATGCATCACTACATTTTGCAGAAATAGTTTACCAACTTTCTCGAATTGTCCTGAAAGCTACAATGGCAATTATACATTACTGTTCATGTGTTCAATGTTGATAATACTAATAATTAATTAAGTAAATTATATTTATAGGGTAACTTGT
>NW_017306347.1:906661-913688 GCF_000935625.1 Nanorana parkeri | reverse complement strand
AATTTAAGAGAATGAGAATATGTAAAATTAAGATCATTATTATCATTTAGGAATGATATCTTCCTACGGTAATGTTTCCTAATTAGGGCATAACAATATGAAAACATAGTACTTTTTTTGTATAAGTGCATTAGTATCTGTAATATTTATTATTTAAACAGTTAATATTAATTGGAAGTTTAAATTACATTTTTCAACATAGTGAAGGGTAGAGTATCCTTTCCAATGTTCTGCTGGCCACTGAGGACAGACTTAAGTTACACCATGTGGTATTTATCTTTTCCAGGACTGCAGAACACTCTTTTGCATGCACAGACACAACTATATTTTTTCTATTGTTATTTATATATTGTATTATTTTACTTATACTGTAATCATTTGCTGTTTATGCTGTTAAATGCATGTTTTGCATTACTTACGTATTTATTTGTTAAGCAAGTTTTTTTTTTTTACATTTCTGAAGTACCAAACAAACATTTGAACACACTGTGCTGAAAGGTAATTGATTGAACCGGTTTGAAAAAACTTGGAGGGTCTATATATAAACAATTCATAGAGCCCTTTGCCATTCTAATATGTGAATGATGACAATAAGAACGTTATTTATATATTTTCATTTCAGGTCGATTGTATTTTGATATAATACTGCACTATGGACACAAGATGGACCTGAGGGGGCAAATAAATACGTATTTCCTATTATCCTCAGCTCCATCTAGTGGTCATAATTCAAATAATTCAATATTATACCACAATACAGTTGACCTGCAAATAAAAAAAATCTCTCTCTCTCTCTCTCTCTCTCTCTCTCTCTCTCTCTCTCTCTCTCTCTCTCTCTCTCTCTCTCTCCCCTTAATGATGAGAAGCTTCAGCACTCTCTGGCCATTCCCCTCTCCTGTCCTTCTGATTTTCTTACACATGTAAGCTCAGCCATCCCGCAATTACATATTTTAGATCCTTCAGAAGATATTTCCTAGCACACACCTATCACCAATTTATTAGAAACATTTGTTGGCCATTTCTGTCATGATTTAAAGATACATTGCAGTCAGAATTAAGGATTCAAACCTACAGGGAAGGCAAACTACTGGTGTATTGTTATTTCTATCATTAGTCCAGGCATTGCTGTAGTCCACCACTGGCATTAGTAGCTCATTGATTGAAGTCACTTGTTGCCTGAAAGTTTTGAAGATCATTGGGAGCTATGTGCAGATCCCCCTCCACCACATATCATTATGACTGCCACCTTAGGCATATCTCAGCACAGACCCAACTCCTATTGGTCCATGGCATTAAATCTATTCCTGATTCAGTCATGCCTAGCTATAACGTTCCGAGGTGGAGGAGTGCCCTAATAGATTTTAATTATTTTTCCCCAAATCCGATTGGTAAACCATGAGGACTCAATAAGAGTGTTTATTTTTGTAACAGTATCATAGGCCCCATTTACACCCCAACACTATGCACCCCAACACTTGCATTTTCCCATGTTCAGGTGCATTGTGTTCAGAAGGCCATTCATTTTCAACGGCCTGTCAACACACCAAAAACAAACGGGTCCTTCTCTATTTTTGTAAATGTAGCTACAATGCACGGAGAAAACCCATTGAAACGTCATGTTGTGCTATATCTGCAGCACACTGTACATGTGCATTGGGATGCAATTAACAGTGCATTGCTGTGAATTATTGTGACACGTATTATAACACATATTATTATTATTATACAGGATTTATATAGCGCCAATAGTTTGCACGGCGCTTTGCAATATAAGGAAGACATTACAATCACAATACTATTCAAGACAAGATGGTAAGAAGGGCCCTGCCCCTGAGGGCTTCCAATCTGAAAGACACACATTGTGGTGTGAACAAACCCTTAATGTTAAAGCTGAACACCAGACAAACAGTCAAATACACACATGAAATGCCTATAAGAGAGTTGTGTGGCCTACCAAAGGAATTGTATTTGTGCCCATCCAGTTTGAGATTCACACAGCTCTTCCACACAGCACAGCCCTGAATAGCCGGACAGGAGACCTAATTTTTCTCTGCTGCTGTTCAGTAACGCCATGTCCCTCCCCTAGCCTGTGACTGGACATTGAAAAAAGTAGCAGCAGACCGATGAGCTCATGCTCTCTTCTACAACCAGAATGCTCCTTGCACTGCAGCACAGCTGATTGGCTCTTTATGCTGCATCTTCCTGCCCCTCTCTGAACAATGCTGTACAGAAAGGCCCGGGGGGTACTTCCATAACTTGCATTTAAAGTAGTGTTAAACACTTAATGATTTCAGATCTAACAAACATACATTGCCCAGCAAAGTATTTCTTTTAATGTTTGCCCAAGCACTTCCAGTCATCATGTTTCCAAACAGCTCCAGCTCTCTCAGCTCTAGTTGCCTGAACTTCCTCTCCAGTACAAGATCACAAGGGACAGAGCAGTCTCCAGCAACTATCCATCTACTAGTTTGAAGATGTGAGGAGTAAAGAAGAAGTGGGGAGCAGAGCAGTGGATTGTCTTGCTAGTGCTTACTAGTGCTTACTAGTGCTTACTAGCACACACAAGGCTCCATAGGGCCCTGAAAGAGACAAGAGACACCCTACAACATGATATCAGGGCCAGTGCTCAGGGGACCAGCTGATTCTGCAAGAAACTAAAACGTATAAAAATCAAAGACCAGCATCCATTGTAAGTGATTTCATCAGCATTTATAATAGCTTGAAAAACATTTTACTTTAATATCACTTTAAAAATAGACATTTATTGGTTTAACCTCTTGCCGTCCGCCCGTAGTAGAAAAACGGACGGACGGCACTGCTGCATCTGCGGGTTGCCGTCTCCAGACGGCAATTCGATACATATTAATTTGTGTATTTTATATCCGCCTAGAGTTTAGCTTTAAGTCTGAGTCCTGGAGGTCTCCATTAATTCTAGTTATTATGAAAACCTTTAAGAGCCCCTGACTTAGGAAGATGGGTTACCGAAACAGTTCAGGTTGTCAACAGAAATAGTTTTGTCTCTTTGTTTGTTGCTATAATGTCTTTTTTCCCCTTCTGGGAAGCAGGGCTCGACATTTATTCTCTGCATTTTGCTGTCATCTTTGGAAACATTCCTCCTTTCTTTCACGCCGTAAAATAAATTCCTGCGTGCAATAAGGAAGCGCACAAAGCAGGAAGCCAAAAGGTTGCAGAAATGTTACGCAAACATAAAAGGGAATTGTTCATTTGTATAGGCGGCGCTGCTGATGCTGAGTTAACAGTAAAGCGAGGAATCATCTTCAATGTTTCCATTGTGCCGCGCGCCTATTCATAAACCGCAGCCGATTTTATGAGCTGTAATGCTGCAGTTCATAGCGCTGACTGAATTATATAATAGATAAAGCATTAACCAGTGCCATATGCCTACTCATGGGTCATAGAGTAAGAGTGGAAGAAAAAAAGGGTATAGGGATATAACAATACAGCTGTATTAGTACATATTTTGCAAGCCATTATGATATCTGCCGGCAAACAGCTAAATACACAAAGGACATACATATACAGCAGTGGCGTAACAACCACCATAGCGACCATGGGACAGAGGGGGGCCTGGTCAGGAGGCCAGGGCTCAGCAGCCGAGGAGGAGGAGGCCGGGGCCCGGTGGCGGCTGTGGAGGAGGAGGCTATGGCCCGCAGCGATGGAGGAGTAGGAAGTCAGGCGGCGGAGATGGAGGAGCAGGAGGCCGGGAGCTGGAGTGGGCGGCTGACAGGTAAGAGGAGCGCAGTGTGGAGGGAAAGGCAGGATAGAGGGTATCAGGTGGGCTATGCAGGGTCTCTGGTATGTTCAGAGTCTCAAGTGGGCTCTGTGGGGTCTCACGTGGGCTCTGCGGGTTCTCAGGTAGGCTATGAGAGGTCACTCTCAGTTGGGCTGTGCCGGATCTTAGGTGGGTGCTGTGGGATTAATGGAGGGCTTTGCGGGGTCTCAGGTGGGCTATGCAGGGTCTCTGGTATGTGCAGAGTCTCAGGTGGGCCCTGCAGGATCTCAGGTGGGCGTTGTGGGGGGTCTATAATGGGCTCTGCTGGGTCTCTGGTATGTGCGGGGTCTCAGGTGGCCTCTGCAGGATCTCAGGTGGGCTGTATAAGGTCTCTGGTGGGCTATGCGGAGTCTCAGGTGGGCTCTGCAGGATCTCAGGTGGGCTGTACAAGGTCTCTGGTGGGCTGTGTGAGGTCTTAGGTGGGCTCTGCAAGGTCCATGGTGGGCTCTACAGCAGTGAGCGGCAGGGTGATGGCTTCTTCGGCTCTGACGTCAGAGCCAGCAGAAGCAGAGCTGAAGAGACGAAGACGGAGATGGCGCAGGCACGAAAATGTGTTCTGAGAGTAGGTACTTTTCTTTTCTTTTTTTTGGTGGGGGCGGTTTGGGGGGGAGGGGTTAAAGGGTCAGTCTACTGCAAGCTGAAATTTCAGTGTTTGGTGGATGCTGGAGAGGTAACCCACCAGACATTTCTTGCATCTCTCGGGGGCTTTATTGGTGCACTCTCTGCCGTTCCTGGGTCAATGGCCATTACGAGGAGCTCCCACTCTCCCTGCTGGATTTTATATCATGGGTAATATAACAGGATCAGCTGGAACACACAATTCTTCTTACTCTTCTTACTTCTTATTCTTCTTACAGCAAATCTTTAATTATAGAGACGTTTGATGATTTATTAAATCTGACCATTGCCACGTAATTGGAAAGTGAATTGTGAATTTGCATTGCATATGTTGCGCTTCTAATCTAACATTTTCATTCGGCCCTCTAGTGGCGCTCTCTAAGTAACTCAATGTTCTTCCTAAACGTCTCAGGCAGCCATTTAAAACCAAATGATCATAATGACACCTTCAGGGTCATTCACTCAGCTGCCAAAGGCAGCTGAGTGAATAACCAAGCCGAAGTGAAGTGAGCCGAACGCTGTCCGGCTATTCACTTCTGGCTTGTACGACTGAAATCAGCCGTGCATCGGCTCTGTATGGCTGCCTTCAGTCAGCCGAACATGGTCTGTATGTTCAGCTGAGCCGAAGTGCAGAAAGACTTCAACTCAACCGATCCAACATCGGTGAAGCTGTCACCCAAACAAGTGTCTCCATTGGAAGATTTCCCTTCTATTCGTGTTCTGGTGCTAAATTTGAGCTTTTCCTTCACTTACACTTTTGATCAAAGTGATCAGCAAGAGAAACAATGAGGCTGAATCTCCATAGTGAGGGCACAGACTACAATAAAAAAAAGGGGTGCTAACAATTCACCGCTCAATCCAAAACTCAAATAAAAATATCCTTTGGCTTAAGATACGCTTACAATTCTAGTCCCTCCTCTCTCTGAGCACTCTGCACAGGGACTGCAACAGGGCCATAATTACAGATCACAGGGCCCCAGAGAAAAAATTTGATAAGCCCCCCACCTGGTGGCCTGAGATTAACCATGCCAAGATCCCAAATACCCTTAATGATACAGTACTGTATTATCTTCACATGTTCTATATTTAATTTGCCTCAACAACCTAATGGAGCCCCCTTCCACCCCCCGGGCCCCAAAGCAGTCACCTGTGCTGCTATGGCTATAGTTACGTCACTGCACTACAAGAAGCTGATTCCAGGTCACTTCTCGTATTAAAAAATACATTTATTGATGTATTAATGTGTCTTTTATATCTGCCTGGAGTTCAGCAGTAAATACTATGACAGGATCTCTTTAAAGTCACCAGGTATGAACTAGGCCAACAACGCCGCTGTACCGTATGTTCCCTCCCTCTTCTATGTGATCTGCATGAATCTTCCTGCTAAATATAATTTAGTTGATGAGATAGTTACTGGCTGCTTGGTTTGGGCAGCCGAGGCCGGGATGAAGTAGCCCGGCTCCGAGGCTTTGATTTGAGCTAGTGCTACAGTCTCGAAAGGTTACACATTAAAATTTAATAACAAAACTAATGAGGCATTTCAGCGCGGCGTTGGATGCTGAACCTCAGATAAAATCATTGTTACAGAGCTAAACAGAAATTAGTATAGCGGCGGAGCCGCCGCCGCGTGAACCGAAATATATTTTTACGCATTCTGGAATTTTCATCATAAAATAAACTGTCTTAATTTAGATTTTGCTTTCAACTCGTCCCATCTGCTGAGGCAAAGGAAAACGTATGTTCTCTGTTGAGCCGGAGAACATTTCTTGAAACACAGACGGGTACGTCAATATTCTTTAGATGAAATATTCACTCCGTCTCGGGGTTTTAAGCAAAAATAAATAAAAAATGAAGAAAACAGTGACGCAGATTGTGTTGCGGAACAATATGGAAGCCAGCGGGCAGCGAGGAACGCAATTGCGGAACAAAATGGGGCCGCAATCTTGTTACATTGTGTTTGGGGGTTTGCGGGAATATGTCAAGCTTTTATTTTACAGGTTGTGAAATCAACTTACTGTAAGATCTTGGGGGTTGTTTACAGCAGTATTAAAAATGTAAATGTCAAAATGTCAAAACAAAGGATTGTGGGCCCCTCCGAAATCCATAGCAGACCCCTATCTCAGGTTAGGGGGTATCATTTGGATTTTAAGGAGGGACCGCAGGCAAAAGCACACATAACAAAAGGGGCTCCCCCTTCACATCAGAGTCCTCCTTTACATGAGGAGCAATTCTGCATATTAGGAGCCCCTTCCACATCAGGAACCCCTTTTTTCACATTAGAGTCCCCCTCTCTCACATTAGGAGCCCCTTCACATCAGCAGCCCCCTTATCCTTATTTCACATAAGAGCCCCCCTTTCACATTAGGAGCCCCCTTCATATCAGGAACCTCTTTATTTCACATTAGAGGCACCCCTCTCACATTAGGAGCCCCCTTCACATCAGGAACCCCCTTCTTTCACATTAGAGGGCCCCCTCTCACATCAGAGTCCCCCATTACATCAAGAGCATCCCTGCACATTAAAAGCCCCCTCCACATCAGGAACCCCCTTTTTGCACATTAGAGCCCCCCTCTCTCACATTAGGTGCCTCCTCCACATCAGGAACCCCAGTTTTGC
>NW_017306347.1:879293-906242 GCF_000935625.1 Nanorana parkeri | reverse complement strand
CCCTCTCACATTAGGGGCCCCCTCCACATCAGGATCCCCTTTTTTCACATTAGAGCCCCCCTCTCACATTAGGAGCCCCCTTCACATCAGCAGCTCCCTTTTTTCACATTAGAGCCCCCCTCACATAAGGAGCCTCTTAACATCAGCAGCCCCCTTCTTTCACATTAGAGGCCCCCTCTTACATTAGGAGCCCCCTTCACATAAGGAATCCCCTTCTTTTACATTAGAGGCCCCCCTCTCACATTAGGAGCCCCTTTACATCAGATCTCCCTGTGTGTTTTTACATCATGGGCGTTCTTCACATCAGGTTCCCCCTTTTCACATCAGAAGCCTGCCTGCACCATAGAAAGGCATGACACTATGCGAAAAGTTTGAGGCTCCCTCAGGAAGCCAGTAGGCACCCCAGGGTGCCACAGCACCCTGGTTAAGAAAGGCTGTTTTAAAGAAGAACTCCAAGTTTTAGAAAATGTAACCCTTGTAGTGGGGCTACCCCCGCAATGCAAGGGTTAACTGCTCATTTTTCTTTTAAAAATGAAGAAAAAATACTCACTCGTTCCTCTGCCCTGCACCAGTGACAGCTCACCTCCTTCCCCCTCTCCCCCAGCTGTGGTATGTCCCTCGGCATCCACATGTCTAATGGACCTGTATTAGATGTGATGGTATTCCCAGAGCCTGGGGAAAAAGAATGGGGACCGGTCTAGCAGTCAGGCTGGATTGAGGATCAGGTGGGTATATCGTCTTTATTTTCACCCCTAGAGAAAAACGAGCAGTTAACCCTTGTAGTGCAGGGGATGCGGCTACACTGCAAGGGTTTTTGTTTTCTAAAACCTGGAGTTCTTTCTATATATTTTCTGTCTATCCTTCTTAAAGCTAACTAGATGGAAGAACACAGACATTTCTTATTCTCCATCTAGTGGCAGTAATGGGCTCAGAACGTTGTTTGCACCGCTATACGCTGGGTGAATATGTTATAAATCAGCCATTTACTATATAGCAAGCATAAAAAGCCACAAAAAAGTCTAAACCATAACTCCCAACTTTGTCTCATTTGGAGGGACTGTCCATACAAAATCCTTCCAAATGATTTGGAGTACTGGTAACCTTGTTTCTTCTCGGGAGTAGACAGTCATCAGGGTGTTTTAATATCTCCAGAAGATAAGCGTGAAGGAAATGGAAATGAACAGAGGGGGTTATTCACAAAGGAGCTGAAGGATCCAGCCGTAGCTTCAGCTGATCCTTCGGCTCTCTTCGACCGCCGCTTGCTATTCGCTATAACCCGTACAGCAACCAAAGGCGGTCGTGTGGCTCAGCCGAGCTGAAGTCACACCCGAAGCGGGGCGAACGGCCTGCCGTAGGCCGGCCATAAGCCCTGCAAATGACAGCTGGGCGGAGCCAGCCCAGTTGTAATGACAGATCAGCATCCCCAAATGACCTGGGATACAATGCTTACAGTGTATTTCCATTTGTGAAGTCAAATTTGAGAAAGCCCATCTACAGTATACAGTATGTGTGTTATGTGTTCCTATTTACACAGTATAACGAAAAATACATCTTACAAAAATATTTCTTACCTGTTAGCTGTTTTGTTGCAGCAGGCAACATGGCTGATCCCATGTTTTTTAGACTTGTGCGCCGTCAAAAAATTTGTTCCGTTTCGTAATATCCATTATTTCGTATCTGAAACTCAATTCGGATTCGTACGAAATACGGATTTTCGTTAGTTTCGGCACATTTTCGTAACTTTACGAACATTCGTTATGATGAAGTTAAAAAGCAAAAATACCTTTGTTAATATTGGAGTCGATGTGGTAGTTGTTTTTGTATCCGAAATACAAATTCCGTTAACGGAATCCGTATCCGAATTTCGTATTTCGGACTTAAAAAAAAAACTACCATCAACTCCAATATAAATGTACTTTGCTTTTTAACTTCAATATATAACGAATGTTCGTAACGGAACAAAAATACGTCAACAGAATTTCGTATTTCCTGCCTGTATTGTAATGCAACTCTCAGCAGCAGAAGAGAACCTCTGATTGGTCAACCAAAACGAAATACGAATTCCGTTAACGGATTCCGTATAAAAAAAAATACCATCAACTCCAATATAAATGTACTTTGCTTTTTACCTTCAATATAACGAATGTTCGTAACGGAACAAAAATACGTCAACGGAATTTCGTATTTCCTGCCTGTGTATTGTAATGCAACCCTCAGCAGCAGCGGATCCGTATTTTGGATTAAAAAAAAATCTTGTCATGTTGTTAAACCTCATTTACAAGGGTAATATTAGTTCCTGTTTCAAAGAAATTCGGATCCGAAATTCGTTAACGGAATTTTGGATATAATTCGGATTTCGTATGCTTACGAATCTACGAATTTCAGGAAAATTTGTACGAATTTCGATTCGTAACGAAATGAATCGCACATGTCTAATGTTTTTCTCAGCAGTATAGAAAGACATAAGACAGAAATTTGAGTATTGTGAATCTGTCATTAACATCTGACTGCAAGATCTAGGAACATTTTATTTAACCCCTCATAACCCCTCAGAACATTACAAAGCAGAAGTAGAAATTTTAACCCTTGAGAAGCCAAGAGACTTTAGCCCAAGTAAAACCAAGAAAGGGCGCAGAGAACACTGGCTAGTTAACAAAGTGGTGATGAAAAACTGAAGGTGGTGGCACTTACGTGTGTTTGCCAGGATCTGGAGATGGGCGGCCGGTGTGGAGGATCGGGGCACTCGTGGTGTGGTGTCCGACTGTGATCGATGTATTGATCCAAGAGGTATATCCACGGGAGAGTGTAGATGAGAAGAGGGGACTTCGTCTGAAGTGCCGTGAGGGGTCTGTGCGGTGTGGGAGAGAAGCAGGGGGATCGCTGTGGTATCGGCAATAGGCAGCGGGCAAAGGACGGGGCTGTAACAGCCGCAGCTGTGTGTGTCTCAGCGAGTGGTAACTGTCAGATCTGCTGGGGACCATGTGCAGAAGCAGCTGGCAAAAACCGCAAGTGAAATCCAGTGACGTGTTGAAGAGGGATCATGAGCCGTCTCTGTCGGGTCTGCTAGGGACAGTCAGACGCCGGGGCTCGAGTTGATGGTGGAGTGGATGGGGATCCAAGGGCGGACGAGAGCGACGCGTTTCGAGGTCTTGCCTCTTTTTCAAGCTCGGGAAAAACAGTGAGATGATGGCGGGAATAGGCCGGGTTTAAAAAGTGACAGATGGGCGGGGCTAGCGGTGGTGAGCGGTGATCCCGCGGTTTAAAATTGAAGGGGGAGTGGTTGGGAACGGGCATATATTTGGTAGCTTGATGTGCATAAAAACCATAAGAAACAGATGGGTAAGGAAAGGGGCGGTGGGAAGGAGTTGGTGGTGTTAGATAGGGGCGAGGGAAGCCATTGGGTATTGAAAGTACTGGAGGTCGTGTTAGGATAAAAGACTGTTAGATGGTTGAGTAGAATGGTGTTATGGTGAAAACAGGACCTTGGTTGGAGGGCTAACATGTGGGAAATGCCTATAATAAAATTATCTTTATTGGAAACTCTAAAAATATATAGTAAAGGAAGTTGCAAAAATGGGGATGGAAAGAATAAAAGGCATAAAAATTGATATTCATTTCTGGAATTTTCCTTTTTCTGGTACATACAGATTCTCTCTCCTTTGCTGCATGGACTACTTTATGGGAACGACTATTGCTTGGTGGGGAATCTTTTTATTAGCTGGGCCAAGGGGCTGTCCTTAGTGGGGTCACATGGGCGGAGCCACAACCAGATGTGCTGACATGGGGATGTACCAGTGAAGGAAAATTCCAGTAAGTATTTTATATCAATTTTCTGTAATTTCTCACACACGCAGATTCCATGAAGCTGGTGCTCTTCCTTGCCCAACCAGTTGCAGCGCTCAGATGTCATCACGTACACTGCCAAGCCAGTGTTCCGGCATTGCACATGAGGATGGCGAGGGCCCGTCCACATCATGGGACAGTCAGAGAGCAGAGAACAGTGTCAAGAAATAAGGCCTTGCACCTTATTCATCACCCCCTTGATGTAATGGGCACTGAAGTGCCAGGAAGGGGGGCACTGAAAGGGTAACTTTAAACCCTAGACCAAAAAGGAAGTGCAGTGGCCCCCTACAACCAAACATATCTTTCTTTGATCTGATGGCGGTAAACTGAAATCCGTTTGGGTGTTATGGTTTATTACACTTTACGCTCCATGGCTGCTTTATTGAATACAGCCTTGTCTTGAGATGTCTTTGTCTGGCATAATTGAATTACTGCTAATTCTCAGCCTGACACGGCGCATGTTTAGTATTCCGCCCGTACAGTACAGGACTCTCCAGGAGCGTTTACGCTGGGCTCAGACCGGGAATCATGCCGTTTCAGTATGATGAATGAGAATGATTTAACACCTTTCAGAAAAAAGGTTCCACAAATTGGGTTTAAAGATCTCTCCATTCTGTAATTAGATTATAAAGGATTGACATCCAGGAGAGCTCTTATCTGCTTCATATACAAAGGACTTTATCTAATAACTCAAAGTGTCCGAAGAGCAACCAGTCAAAGATCTGGAACGCTTCTGAAAGCTTTTGGCTGCTGGGAGTTGCGGCGGTCCACAGGCACGAGGTGAGGATCTTAGCTTCAGAACATGTGATGACCATTAGACAGGAAAATTAGACTGCTCCATATGGTTTCATGGTACAACATCCAGTGACCATTACATTAAAATCAAGTTATTAAAGAATATGATCTAAAGCCATAATTCTCAACTGGTGGGTCGTGTCCCAAAAGTGGGTCGCGATACCATGTTCAGTGCGTCGCCACATGCCTTCCACTGCACTAGGCTCCTCAGCCTCCCCCATAGCACAGCACTGTTAGTTCTTGTGGCCAGCAACCATTCAAAATATGCTGCCTGGCAGCAAGTGTCCGTTTGAGGTGGGGTGTGGTGGGCTGGGGGTATGGCCGGGAGGACGCTCCATACATATGTGCATTGCCTACAGCTCCCTCGCGTGACCGCAGTGACATCACATTCAGCACCTCTACAGGGAGTGCAAGGGAACTGTACAAGCAATGCACATATGGATGGAGCCCTGTCACCGCACAGCAAGCCACGCTGAACCCCTAAAATTTTGGGGGAGTGTGTATGTGTGTGAGAATGTCTGTGAGTGTGTGAGATTGTGTCTGTGGTGGTGTTTGTCAGTGTTTTAATCTCAAACTACCATGCAATCGCACCTACTGATCGTTCTCTTGCGGGAGGTGTGTTGCCATTCATTTGAATGGCACCCCGAACACACCTTTGACCCACAGTTTGATCGCTTGCACCGGAACATATGGTACCACAACACCGTGCATTCCAGTGAGGTGTGACTTGGGTCGCAACTGAATGACCAATGACAAATGTGGGTCCTGAGGTTATACAGGTTAACAACCTGTACAAAACGTTTTCTTTTCCTGTCTTTCCAGCCCAAGTCCACTAGTTATGACGATCTGCGCTGACGCACGACTTCCTCATACATCTCATGGTTTGTCTTTGAGAAGTCCACGTTTGACATTTTCAAGCACATCTGGTCAATCTTTTCAATTATGGTTCAGGGCTGATACCGAATCAAATTCAGGTACTTACACTGCTCGCAATTAAAGAAACACAATGATAAAATACAATTTAATTTGTAATAATGAATACCGAGCTGCATTAACGCGGACCATCCACACCGTGCAAGGTCTGCTTTAATTTCTGTCTTTTATATTGGGAGTTCAGCTTAAAGGTCTTCTAGACTCAAGCTTGCCAGGAGAGTTTGTAGTGGTGGCTGTATGTACTTCACAGGGTGGAACTGGCAGGAGCATGAACGGGGGAGCCTAAGACTTGGGGATGGGGAAAGGGCAGGTTAAAGTAAGGCTTACAGTAAATACTAACTGAACGACAATGGGGATATTTTTTTAAAAAAAAACTTCTTTGTTTAGATTTTTTTATTGAGAAGCCACAGATTCACTTAAATTTTGCCGTGACTATTAAGATGGCTGCAGCACCTGCATATAAACTGGCCCCTATAGCAGACCTATTAATCCCATCTGCCAGCTTTCATGTAGAAGTAATCACTTCGATATGTATGGCAAGGTTTGCCCCCCGCCTGACCCCATCTCCCTCCTAGGTGCCCCCCCCGACATCACCATTCCCTCCTAGGTGCCAGGGATCTCCAGCGGGTGTCAGAATGGAGAACAGTGAACATCCATTCGCTGATCTTCCCTGGGTAGCATGAGCTCAGTAGTGCTCAGCTCCAAGCACTTCCAGGTTCAGAGCACTGTCAAACCCTAGCAGCTCTGGCCAGTGAAGAAGCTGATCAAGCATAGTTTGAGTTAATCAGCTTCAACAGAGTCCAGAGGAAACATTAGGGGTCTACTTGGATAGAACCTATCATTTGCGCTATGTCAGCCCTCTTGGGATAGAAATAAAGTTAACAAAAAAGAGAAAAGTTTAATAAAATAAATGAAAATATTGTTAATTAATTCACTGTTGGCTTTAAACTGATGACCTGTAAAGATTTGTAACCCTTTCACTGCCAACGAAAATGGAAACTGTGCGGTACCTTATTTTGTCGCCATTTCATGGGCGCACACAATATTGGCATGTTGGGTATCTATTTACTGAGCATAACCTCATCTTTTATATTTTATAAAAATGCTATTATATTGAGTTTTTGTGCACTAAAATTAACTTAAAAGAGAACTACGGGGTAAGTGTTTTTTCCCATAATTCTCTTAAGGCTCACGGGAGGACATATACTAGCATCCTCCTGTGAACCAAAGCTCAGTATATCACGAGCTACAGCTCGCAGTATACTGAGACCGCCACAACCGGGATGGATCCATCCAGCCACGTGAGTGACAGTGGACTCTACCTATCTAGAGGTAGAGCCAGCCGTGCCCGCCCCCTCCCCTGTCCGTTCCTCTAAGCGCTGGAGGATCGGAGCGGGGGGGGATCCCCAGCAGGGAGCCGTGACTGACAGTCCCCGCTCACTGGAAGGAGATGATCGAGAAGTAAGCGAGCGACGGTATGTGTTCGCTCACTTCCCAATCTATGGAGCCGACATGTGACAGTTTCATTGTCACATGTCGGCTCGAACGATGAGGCTGAGTGATTTTCACTCCTTTAAGTGTCATTTTTACTGACATTTTGGGTTTTTAAAGAGTTGCCCTAATATCATGCAATGTAAAAATCTGCAACTTCTGCCATCTCATTCTATAGGCTCTGTGCTGTCAGGTAATATATAATTCTTGAGGGTTTTAAGTAATTTCCAGCCCAAAAATGTGGATTATATCATGTGCGCAGAAAAATGTAAAAAAAAACACCTTTGCAGCGAAAGGGTCAAAGCATTGCCTGTGGGCATTTTTGGGTGCCGTAGTTTTTCACCACCTTATTGTAGTTTCGAGGCTTCAAATATTTTCTATCTATTTACATGATGCAACCTCATATTTTATATTTTATTAAAGAAAATCAGAATTATACGGCATTGAGTTTGTCTGCAGTACAATTAATTTAAGTGTATATTTTACTTTAAAAAAAAATAGGTTTGATAATCAGTAGCGCAAATCTTGTGTGACATAAAAATTGCCGCCATTATATTTTACTGGGTCTCTGCTTTCAGGGGAAAAAAAGGATATATACACTTGTGTTTTCATGTAATAAAATGTGTATTTTAGTATGTGTGTGCAGAATTTAAAAGAATGTCTCCGGCAGTACAGGGTTAAAGAAAACCTGCGAGGGACTGGAAGGCCGCTATTGTTGACCTCTCCATCTGAAGATTCTAGCTGCATGCCCACCATGCGGACTTATTGTCTTGCTTCAATAGTTTGAGTCATTGACCTGGAACAAATATACAGATAGGGAATAATGGCTTTTCTGATCAAGGCCATAGGGTCTGCATCCAGCGTTTTCAGATGGAGGACAACAGTGGTACTGCCCATATCTCCCTCATGGCAGATTCACTTAAAGTACGGTATATGTAAATCCTAACACCGAACTTGACTTGAACTGACCCGTTTTTTGTTTTCACCCCTGTTATTTACTCTCCATGCCATTTTAATATATAACAAGTACACTGCTACAGAGCAATGCCCTGGGATGTATCTGAAAGATCCGTTCCAAGGGCTAAAAATGCATTTCTATCCTTGCTCTCAGGAAGGCTACTCAGCCCCACCACTTCCTATTGTTGCAATAATTGGACTAGTTGAGTCTTCTGTTGGATACCCTTCAAACAAAAGTGTTCCTTTCACAGAACAAAATATTCATGTTTGGTTACTTTGATCCCATCGCTGTTCCTCTCTGAGAACCTGCATGAGTACACTCACCGGCCACTTTCTTAGGTACACCTGTTCAATTGCTTGGTAACACAAATTGCTAAGAAAATATCCAGTGAGCGGCAGTTGTGTGGACAAAAATCCCTTGTTGATGTCAGAGGTCAGAGGAGAATGGACAGACTGGTTCGAGGTGATAGAAAGGCAACAGTAAATCAAATTACCACTCGTTACAACCAAGGTATGCAGAATACCATCTCTGAACGCACGACACGTCGAACCTTGAAGCAGTGGGCTACAGCAGCAGAAGACCACGCCAGGTGCCACTACTGTCAGCTAAGAACAGAAAACGGAGGCAACAGTTCTCAAAGGCTCATCAAAATTGGACAATAGAAGATTGGAAAAACTTTGCCTGGTCTGAGGAGTCTAGATTTCAGCTGCAACATTCAGATGGTCGGGTCAGAATTTGGTGTAAACAACATGAAAGCATGGATCCATCCTGCCTTGTATCAACGCTTCAGGCTGGTGGTGGTGGTGTAATGGTGTGGGGGATATTTTCTTATGCTATCATGTCAATATGGACCAAAATCTCTGAGGAATGTTTCCAACACTTTGTTGAATCTATGCCACGATGAATTAAGGCAGTTCTGAAGGCAAAAGGGGGTCCAACCAGGTATTAGCAAGGTGTAACTAATAAAGTGGCCTGTGAGTGTATACTGGGATTGATGGTGTCAACGTTTGAACCAGTACCTTTTGCTCAGTTCCATTCCAGGACTTCACAAAGGAACATTAGGAACATTCTTACAACGTGGGACAAGTCTCCTCTACCGATGGACAAGATGATCATGCAAAAATTCAATAATTCCCTGGGCTAATAGGCGGTGGCGTCACAAGGGGGGTGCGGGGGTGCGGCCCGCACCCGGGTGACACCATTGGAGGGGTGACACCAAAATGACTGATAGTCATTTTGGTGTCACCCCCTATGAAAAGTCAGGCACTCCCAACATTTCCAAGAGAGAGGAGGGGTCCTGGCGGCATACCCGACCGGTGAACGTCCCCTCCTCTCTCTGCCGGCGTCCATCACCAAGATGGCAGCCGGCAGGCGTCAATAAGACGACTGCGCATGCATGATGACGTCCAGTCAAGAACCAGCTGCACTCTTTACCGGGATAGTAGTAAACCTGCCAAACAGGCTTGTAGTGACCACGGACGGCCCCGTGAACAATGCAGATCTAGAAAGGATTGTCACCAGCACACCAAAGGTTTTGAAGCAAAAAGTCCTTTATTGACAAATCGCCATCCAATACAAGTGCTTTCGGGGTCTCAGCAGTACCCCTTCTGAGCCTGATGAAGGGGTACTGCTGAGACCCTGAAAGCGCTTGTATTGGATGGCGATTTGTCAATAAAGGACTTTTTGCTTCAAAACCTTTGGTGTGCTGGTGACAATCCTTTCTAGATCTGCATGATGACGTCATCGCGCGCGGCAACGTCATGACGAGCTGTCACCCGGTCTCCGCTCCGGGTGTCACCCATCCTCAGGACGCCCCTGCTAATAGGGCCAGTCTCACGAGCAGGTCACTTGAAGCATGTTTGCATTGTTAGGCCTTGAATTGGGAACTCAAGGCATAACAACCACCATTGGTCCAATGTATGCTGCATTCTGTTTTATAGCTTTGATGTATTTACACAACTTTAGATAGTTCCTTTTAGGGAGTGTCTTTCAGAGGTATTGTTGTGTAATAAGAGGAGTGGCTGCAACCATTTTCTTTTGATTGTTGATACAAAATTTTAATATATTGTACAATAAAAAAAATTGTGATTTTACGTATATAAAGTTTTTTTTAATAATTGTTTTGGTACTTTTAAAGTCCCATGCACACAAATACATTTACAAAAATATATTGAACTGAAGTCGAAGTGTGGCTTTTCCTTTAAATGGGAATATGTTTGTTTCTTGAATTATGTAGATCCTTCTGAAATATTAATATTTTCCATTTCCCATTGCATGGCATTAGCACTGGCCTTTCCAAAACTCTGCATCTTTGGGCCAAGGGCCAGCCGTGGAAACCATTTTCCTCATCCTTGGCTCTAAATGGCTTTTGACCTAAAACCAAGGTTTCATTTTTCTTGGAATGGGAAGTGACATGATACAGTATAAAAGAAAAAAAAGTATAATTTTAATTGGTTGCTTGCTGGCTTCAATTAGATTAAAGTCAGCGGTGGTTTTCAATTTACGAGCAGCTATAACACATTACATTTATATCATGAAGGTAGAAATTACAAAGTGATTAAGGATAACGGCATGGCCCCGAATATTGACGATGTAACAGCGCATGGAGAGGGCTCTTCTCTGTGTGTTCTCAGCACTACCGATCTTCCCAATGAGTATTAATATAAAAACCTGGGTATGGTAAGTAATTATATTAGTACATCTGCAGACTCTGCTTTCTGTTTAGTAGTGATGCACAGGGAGCTTGCTCCATTGCTCGTCTCTGTTGATGCAAGTCTATGGGTCTGGTCTGACATTGCAGAAAGTCTTGCGTATGTCAGATGTCAGCAGTCTTCAAGTCTTTTGTTGCCAGAGCAGTGTTTGTGTTTTCTGTACACATGTTAAAATGCACATTATAGGCCACCACCACCAACATCGCCACCACCACCCACCACCTACCACCACCACCACCAACCCCCCCCCACCAACACCGCCACCACCACCGCCACCACCACCCACCACCACCATTATTATATATTTCCTGAAAACAGAAATCCTGTAGAATAAAATGGCGGCAGTTGTAATTTTTTATGTCCAATGATATTAGTGCAACTGTTCATCAAACCCAAAGTTTCAGTAAAAAATACATTTAGATTAATTTTAGTGCACATAAAAACAATATATTAATAATGTAACTAAATAAGATATATAAACATACATTTTTATGCAACATATAAAAGAGTAGGTTGTGCCGAGTAAATAGATACCAAACATGTCAAGCTTCAAAATGAAATGGAAAAAAACTAAGGTAAAATTGTCTGTAGGTGATGCTTTAAAAACTTCTACAGGGCATCAGTTGGAGGTAACCATGAATAATGGCCCTAGAATTATTGCTCTCACTCTGGCCTGCACAGTGATACCTAACATATGTGGTGCTATTGTTTTTATATGTAGATGCGCCCGATGAATGATAGTGCTACAATGTGCTAAAAAAAATGTTGGGGTGTTTTTACATTAATTTTACATTAATGTAAAATTTAAATTAATTTATTATTAATTAATTCATTTTTTAAATATGATTTTTTTTCCCACTTAACTTTATTGCTATCACATGGGGGGGTGGGCTCACAAACCCTTTATGTAATAGCACGTTAGTGGTGAGAGGTGCTTTTTAATCAGACATTAGGGGTCTATTAGACCCATAGTGTTATCTTTGCAGACCATTGTAGCTGAACAAGCATGGCTTGGTCAACGTCCCCGGGCCAGGGAATGACAGCTCAGTAGCCACACCTAATGAAATCCTGATCGCTTCCGGGTTCACTCAACAGGCGTGGAAATTATTCAATTCCAGTGTAAAGCCGACATCTGGCTTTATGGCGGTAAGAAGACTCAGTGCAGCTATTGCTATCGGGAGTCCATTTACAGGGCCGTGCTGCTGCCAATGTATGACATATGTTAGGGGCAGCAGAAGGGTTAAGCACAGTGCGTTCCGGCCCGATTCTGGCCAGAACACATTGCATCGCAATGCGGCCGGCTCACTATGTTGTGGGGCAGGAGGTGGCGTGGCGGTCCATTGAAGTGAATGGCATCGTAGCCACAACCTCCGGCCGCAATGCGATCGGCTGCACGGGAATGCAAGGCCAAATTTTCCCAACGGTCCGGTCCGAACAAAATAGTGCTTGCAGCATTTTGTTCATGCCGGACCGCAGGCATAATGTGCCTTGCGTTCCCGTGCGGCCGATCGCATTGCGGCCGCAGGACGTGGCTACGGTGCCATTCACTTCAATGGACTGCCACGCCCCCTCCTGACCCACAAAATAGTGAGCTGGCCCGCGATGCAGTGCGTTCTGGCCAGAAACGCACCGTGTCTGGTGTGAACGTGGCCTTAAGAGCTCATTGGATTTCTGGCAGGATCAACAAACAATTTGCTTACTTGCTGCCTTTTTTAAAGAGACTAAACATAAAGAAATATGCATGGATGGCAGGGGGGTACTTTTACCCCAAACATACAGGGTTATTCACAAAAGGGTGAAGAGTTTGGAGAAGGCAGGAGAAAGGAACAATCTAGGACAACATAGCTGAACTGGAAAGTGAGATGAATTGGAGAATGTTTCCAGTTCAGCTATGTTGTCCTAGATTGTTCACTTCTCCTCCCTTCTCCAAACCCTTCACCCTTTTGTGTATAACCCTGATAGACTTTAACCTGAGCTGGTGACAAACATAGGTCAGCTGAAAAATCAAAGTCTGTATAGGTTTGCCATAAGTGGCAGGGGGAGGGGGGGTATTTCTGAACAATGCTGCACTCCACCAGAACTCCGCTCTCCTCATTTCACATCGAGTGACTGAACAACAAAGATGCCTCTTGTGTCTTCTACCATTCTCAGAGCCCAGTTACCTCGTTACAATGGATGATAATATCATTGGAGGCTCTTTGAAATGTGTCTGGATTGTAATTACTAAAAACAGGGACACGACACAATGATTTTATACATGCAGACTTCACGTGGGCTCATCATATTAATGCCATGAATATAAATTGTTCACATGGGGAGACGACTGATTAGAAATGAATGTTATTGTCATTTACTTATACAGAGTCTTAAGATTAATTCAATGTTATATTAATGAATGAAATTATCACGATTTAATTGTGATTTGGTTCCTGAAGGTAAAAAAAAACAAAAAACAGAGCAGTTGAGATTTTGATTAATGTTGTTTATAGCACAAAATATTGTATTTAATAAGACAAAAGTGGGCGTGGACCTACGTCCAAAAGTTGATGGACGTATGTCTTTATTCAACCCCAAATACTATGTAACTATGCAAAAGTCAATTAAAATAGAGATAGATAGATAGATAGATAGATAGATAGATAGATAGATAGATAGATAAATGACCTAATTTTTTATATATACTCTATCTTTCTATCAATATAGATTAAAGGATAGAGAGAAGGATAGATCGATCGACAATGTGTCTATCCTTCTATATAGGTGGATAGACCGACAGACAGACAGACAGACAGACAGACAGACAGACAGATAGATAGATAGATAGATAGATAGATAGATAGATAGATAGATAGATAGATAGATAGATAGATAGATAGATAGTGTATATTTTGCTCAAATAAAGTATTTCAGTGTGGCCAGAGATAATATATGAGACCGCTCATAGCAGAATGTTACTTATCAGAAATAATAAATGTGGCTGGATGGTAGAGGAAGAGATCCTGGGGAAGATTTCGCCTTAAGTGCTTTTGTTCAGCTGTCAGGTCTGCTTTTATCACATGCAGTAATCCTCTGTACGGCCTCTGTGCTTCTCCTAGTAGACGCCAGGTACATGCCTCTCACCTTGTTTACTGCCCGAGAGCTTCTCCTCTGTCTGTAGACACACATGTACAATTCCTTCTCACAAGTCAATAGGGGCCAAGACCACATGGCTGGGGTGGTGCCGGGTTGGGGTCCTTAAGAAGCCATTGAGTCATTCACCACCCTTCCCCCCCCCCAAACAGAATTTAGAGGAAGGTGGACGTTTATTTTCAGTAACCGCCATATTTTGATTTGATGATGTTTCATATTTTTATGAACATATTTCATATACAGGTAGGTGGAGCCTCTAATGGTTACCTGTATGTCAGACATCCAACGTAGCTGAAGTACAGGGAATATGTTATATTATATATAGTAGCTAAATTATTGGGGATATGTTACTTTCAACAAAAGCCAATTTTGACGGGATTCGGTCTATTGCCTTGATAAGAGGGTCAGTAAACCACAACTGCAACATATGCAGGTAACGCACGGTAAAATAGGCATTTGAGCATGTGTTCAGGTTACGTAGTGAGGTGAGGGACAGAAGAGCTGGGCCAGTACAGAGTATGGTAAAAAAAAAACATGTTACCTAAAATTTCCCATAGGTGACACTTCAAATGTCTTTACCGCTCATCACTTTAGCGTGAGTGATGGTGCTACAATGATTGCTCTCACTCCAATGGTTGTGGCAGTATGTAACATGTGTGGCACAATCGCCATTTTCACACACAGGCATACTCAGTACATGTTTGAGATTGTATGTGTTGTGGTATTGTGTGGCAATCCCACTGTAGAATTGGGTGTTATGATCACCTGTAACTCTCAGCCAGGGGGGCTGAGAGGTGTCAGGAAGCAAGGGTCGGTCTGCATTATTCTTGAGACCCTGACATTGGAAGGTTTCAAAATTTTTCAGGAGGTATGAGATCTCCACTCCAGTGCTGAGTGACCAGCACCCGATGATTGCACAGGTGTGCACAGCCCTTAAGGAAAGGATGCTGACCAGGGGGAATTAGCTCCTACTGGGAAATAAGAAAAGACCATGTTCAGGGATCAGAAGGACTCCCCCAGAAGTCAGAGAGGAGTAAGGTGAGCTCCTACTGGGATAGGAACGGATGGTGTTCAGGGGTCAGGAGGACTTCCCCAGAAGCTAAAGTGGAGTCAGGTTGTGTGTGTGCTGGAGAAGAAGTGACAGATCCTTCTTATGGAGACATAAGGGAATTAGTAGACCCCTAATGTCACCTCCGGACCCCACAAAAACTGATGAGGCACAGATCGTGCTTCACTAGCTAATTCTCTGGTCAAAGCAGCCAGAGAAATGACATCCTGAAACTGGAAGCGACTAAATAATTGTCGCTTCGAGGTTCAATAGGCAGATGGGAGATCAGCCAATGGAAGTGTGCTGATGCCTCCTGACAAGCTGCATACACTTGCTATGCTGGTCCTTGACCCGCACGTGGGACATTGAAGCCCAGGAAAGCTGACAGCAACAGTGGAGGGGGCACATATGTCTTAGCAGCATACTGCCACCTGAAATGGTAAAATATGTCACATTAACCGTGGTAATGCTCTGTAGCAAAACAGACATAGGTGAAGATGGCCGCAGGGCCTATTTAGACTTATTTGGTCCATTGGACTTCTTTTCCCAGAGTATGTATTGCCAAAACCTTTAGGAGAGTCTTTTTTTTTTTTTTATAGTGTATGTATATACTTTTTTTAGTTCTAAATACAGCAGGTAAGGGTTATACCCCTGACAGATTAGTTTTTGCTGCCATTGTCCCATTGGGGTGATTTCCTCGTCACTTCCTGTCAAGTGATGATGCTTCCTCTCTTAGACAGTTGTCTCTGGAACAGGTTTCCCCACTTGAAGGTTTCCTCCTTACCTCCTGTTCTGGTGACAACTGTCAGATTTTGGATTTCTCATCACTTTTTTGACAGTGGTCACCAGAACATAAAGAAAAGAATCTATGTAGCAGGGAAACGGCCAATGAAGCAGGGTAGGGCAGGGCATCAGCATGTAGCCAGCTTCCCGGCTAATCAGGAATCTGGGCAGCCTGTAATGGCCCGTCATCCGGCTTCTTGATTGGCCGGGAAGCCGGTTCCATGCTGATGGGCTGGGATGCTGGCTTCCCGACCGATCAGCATGGAGCCGGCTTCCCAGGCAATAGGGAAGTCGACCGGTAATGACACACTGCCTGGTTTCCTGATTGCCTGGGAAGTCGGCTCCATGCTACTGGAAGTACCGGTATCAATACTCGGTATCTGTGAGTACCGAAATATAAATATGGGTACTAGAACTCAATACCAAAGAACCGGTATTGGTGAATCCCTAATACATGCATTTGAAAAAGCAAAAAAAAAGACACTCCTAAAATTAGATCCCGTTTCTTTACACCAGCAACAATCACATGAACTATGCCTCGGCACAGGTCACATGGCCGGCATCAGCTGATGCAGGAGTCTCAATATTACAAGCTTCCCATTTTCCGTTGATTTTTATTTCTAGCGTATAGGTTGAAAATTAATGTAATTTTGGGGTGTATTTTGTTCTCTGGGTTTGAAACATCCTCCACTGAAAAGCAACATGGTATATGATGAAATTGGTATTCATCAGATCAGTGTGTGATAAAGTAAACAAATGTTATATCATAGTCATATTGCAGATGGTGAGATATGAGTAATAAATACAATGCTATTTGTAGAACTGCCTTCTCTGCAACTCACTTAATAAACAGAAGAGATGACATCTATAAAGTATCATATGAAAAAAACATCTTTTCATATTTTCTAGAGAAAACACATCCAGGTTCTGTAAGAAAGTTTCAGATAAAGTCTCATTCAAGCCTAAATCTTTGTGTGCGTACACCTGAGCACCAGAAATCACAAAAAGTTCTGCGTCTGGAGTTCTGATTTAAAGGATAAGCGTCACTGACCAATCCCCCCTCCCCTGCACAGATGAGTACTTACCCAGTTCCGATAGGCCCGGCCTTGGTTGATTGTTCACTTCCTATGGAGGACGTCTGCTTCTCCTGGCCGCCCCTGCACAATGCATCCCTATTGATTTCTATGAAGCTTGCCTACTTCCATCTGGGAGATAAGGCCACATAGAAGTAATTTTTTTAACTCGTCCCCTCTTCCCATGGTCAATCATATGGAAGCAAGTTTCTCTCTGCTTTACATGTTGGTATACTTGTGTAGCACTTCGCATCTCCGAGGGGGGTTAAATGACTCCCTAAGTGGTGTGGCAGGCTAACATTTCTATCTCAGGGTCTGGTTCTTGGTGTATGGTGGGGAGAGAAATCAGTACGGCGCCAGTCATTTTAGTCATTTTAAAATTTTTTGCTGAACTGATTGTTTAGGTGTGCAGGATACCCCAAATGTGCTTACAATAGGACAGGTATTCTTGCAATGGTTATCCCAGATCATGTATGGCCCTGATCTTTTGATAGTAGTCACAGAGACCATGCAATATGGGCAATTCATTCATCATTCGATATCTTCTGCTACTCTCCTCAGCAAAGAAGATTCCTTACAGATGGTCCCACCAGACAGCCATCTTCTTGCCCACCTTCTCCTGAGCAACACTTTTCAGGACAGCCTAATTCCCTGGGCCTCCAGCGCAAGACATAGGTTGAGGCAAGGTCCACTAGAGAAAACACGCTTTAGAAGGTGTTTCAAGCATTTATCCCCAGCCCACACCACTGGATTAACTCTTGGTGCAAGGCTCTTGACAGGGGCAAGGTAAATCTGGTCGACCTAGGCCAAAACCAGGAGGTTCCTGATCCATATGGGCCATCTTTTGTTTTCTTCATTTTTTTAAAGTCTGCAATGTGTGCACTGAAACAAACAGTCCCGTAAACAAAAAGGTGAACCATGAAATCGCAGCATACGGAAAAAAAACGTGCAGAAGGGTGCTTTTAGTCCTCCTTCAAAGAGGAAGGGCCACAATTCTTTGAACCATCGAGGCAAAAGGCTCCTGAGAGGGTCAAGGTAACCCTGATCCACCTAGGTCAAAATCAGGCTTATCCCAATCCTTAGCAAGGTAACCCTTGTCCACCTAGGCCAAAGGCAGGTGGACCCGATCCTTAGCAAAGTAACCCTGGTCCACCTAGGTCAAAAGCAGGTGGACCCCAAACCTTGGGGACCAGCTGAGGCCAATGCACCAAGTACTAGGTGAGACCCCCAGTTGGGGAGAAGCAGACAGACTCAAAGGTCATAGAACCTCTCCCCTAACATCAGGACGGTCTCTGGTGGCCCCCACACCACTTCTGTGGGATAAAAATGTGCAGTTGTGCAAAAAAAGTGTAATAAATAAATTCCCGTGCAGTGCAAGCCATTCTAACCTAGATAAAAAAATGCTCTGAGCTAGCCAGAAGGCCTGCCCAAGAAGCGTGGTGCAGAATAAGCTTAAGGTGCCCTGACCTAGCGCCAGTGTCACACAGTGGGGTCTCAAACTCATAGTGATTCTCTTGCAACCCTGGAACGCCACCCCCAGGGGACACAGTACTGTGGGTCCCTGTGTTCCCAGCCCATGCTCAGACGAGTTTAATCTGCTCTAATGAGGAGGCACTGGAGCTCTCTAAATTCCAGACACTAGGGAAGCACTCTTGACCCCCACCATTATGTAGATGAATGTTCAATTCTGTTTCCTTCCCTTTGGGTCCCCCATCAACTCGGGAAGGGCACTCTGCAGCCAGCCACTCCGACCTGATAGCACAGTAGTGCATTTTCCCACCTAGACACTTATAAGAACAGGCACTACACTTGATCTTATCCATCACGAGCCCAAGAAACGACCTTAGAGGCCATCTAATTATGTTTATTTTCCTTGCATGTGATTGGGTATTCTTTGTAAAGTGGCTTTTCACCACATTCAGCAAGCTAAGGAAAAACTCCCTTGCAAAGTGAACAGCTTATGTGCCTTCAGTAAATCAATCCCAAAGCACTGAGGCCAGAGAGTCAGTGTGACAGCCAAGGCGAGCATTTGCATATCAATTACTTAACAATGGCGGCCTCACTTCTGTGGTAAGAAAGAGTTTCCTTTAAGCAAAAAGAAAACACTGATGATGTTAATAATGTAACACAACGTCATTGATATTAAGTCGCAGCTTTTTCATGGTCTTTTGTAGAAATAAATTTGCACCAGTGAGCATACTGATTGTTTTATGTTGGATAGGACCCAGCTGCCGCGAATCCCGCATGTCTCCGGCTCGTATCAATCAAGATTTGCAGAGAGATCCTCTATTGATAAACGCGTTTGACAGAAAGCGACGTTGGAGAAAACACGGCCTGATTACGACGGGTTGAATAGCGATCGCCTTGCAGAGAAGCAGAGGCCCGCATTATCTGGCCGGGCTGGGAGATGCAGTTTGCCTCTTTTTTTGTTTGGCATAACAATATTCCCACAGATAAGTGATGTTACTTTGTATCTTTAGGATAATGGAAAGAATGAGCCCGACGATGTTCTATTGTACCATCTGGCTTGATTTTCTTCGCTCGAGGTTGTGTACATCTTTAGAATATTGTCAAGATAATGTAACAGTAGATCTCTGTAAGCAGATACAACATGTGCTTTTGATGCTGCTTTTAATAATAATCACATCCCACAGAAGAGAGACAGAGAACAGTCTGTAAAGTGGCAGAAAAATGCTATATGGGGGAAAGGGGGAGAGGAAGGGGGGGAGTCAAAAGGGGGGAAATAAAGCCCCCCCCCCCCCCCTTACCCTAAACTGAGTGTTTAAACATTTTGTAAAAGTGGGGTTAGAGGTAGATGTAAACCTGAGCCGAATAACATTTACTTTACTCAAACACTGTTTATAATGAACAGTGGACATTTTTTAAAGCTAAACGCAAATCACAAAACTTTCATTGAAATATACAGTATTCCTCACAGTGGCAGAACTATCACCATCATCGCTATGGGGCCCAGGGCACAAGGGGGCCCACCATGATGAGGAACAAAGGGGTTCCCTTGATGCCGTGCGGGCCCCCTGGGTCGCTATGGCATCGCAGGCTGCTGTCTGTCACTGGCGGCTTTGAGGAGGAACGTGCCGCTGTTCAGATTACTGACAACCTGTCAGTGATCTGTGCAGCGGCACGTTCTTCCTCACAGCCGCTGTTGAGTCAGTGGCAGCCAGCAGCTGCAGAGGAGGAGCCGGGGCAAGGCATCAGCAGCAGAGGAGAAGGCAGGGCACAGTAGCAGCGGACGAGGAGGGGCCTGGTGACGGAGGAGGGTGGGCCCACCAGCGACCGTAGAGGAGGAGGCAGGGCCTGGTGGTGGAGGAGGTTGACAGCGGATCGGGGCTGAAAGGTAAGGGGTGTGCACGGGTGTGACCAGCCCACCTGAAATCCTGCAGAGCCCACCATACAGAGTCTATGGTGGGCTCTGCAGGGTCACTCTCAGGTGGGCTGTTTGGGATCTCAGGTGGGCCCTGCAAGGGGCGTAACTAAAAATGACAGGGCCCCATACAAAATGTTGCTATGGGGCCCTATCATTTCTAGTTACGCCCCTGATTGCTCAAAAGCCACAAATGATATAAATCTACTGTGTGCACCAAATGTGCACCCTTGCTGTGACACCCTCACTGTGCTGTACATAGCCTGTGCAGAGAGCAGAGCTATGGAAGGGGCCCAACAGGCTCAACCTTCTAGAGACTGCCTGCAAAAAACTAAAGGAGAGGGCGGAGACAAGACCAGTCACCCTGCACAAGGAGAGAGAGCAGCAGTGACCGGTCTTTATTACAGGAAGCTCCGTGTTTCACACTGGATGACTGCACAGATCTGGAAAAAAATTACATACCTCACCAAGATTCAATAAGAATACACATGACTCTTGTATTTAGACCATATTTGCTTATCCCGGAGTTCAGCATTAATACAAATAAAACTGTTATTTTATTTTATCCTTTGTTGCATCTCAGTGCTGATAATCTCCTACAGCGTTTTTACAGCCACTTCCTGTTTACATGCACTCCAGCGATGGCTGCATGGCACTTCTTAGGGTGGGTTTCCTATGGTGCCCAGAATACTTTGCTGAGCAATGTATATTTCTTTGTTCTGGATTCATTATTGAAAACAAGATTGAGAGGTTTTTTTGGCTTTAGTCCTCTTTTGGGTCAAAGGACATTTACTAATGTCCTCCTGTGACCCAAAGTTAGCATCTAGCAAGCTACTTCTTGCTATTTGCTGACAGTAGAGACAGTAGGCTGACTGCAGCCAGGAAAGATCCTGACAATATGATTGACAGCTGAATCTGCCTCTCTGGAGCCAGTTGTGACCGCCCCCTCCCCTATCTGTCTCTCCAATGAGTGCTGGAGGAATGGAGAGCGGAATCCCGGCGAGGAGCCATGACTGGCAGTCACTGCTCTCTGCAGGGAGAAGACTATGGGCTACAGTGTCACACATCGTCTCTAATTATTGGGAAGATTACATTTTACTCTTTCAATACTTCTCCTTTAAGTCATTTAAAGGTATCACTTCAACTCCAAACTTTCTGAACAAGAGTCCCCAAACCCTGGGTGAATCCAAGCTGGCAAGATTCTCCCATCACCACCTACTATATCCATATTTTAAAAAGTAAAGTTTTGGCTTTAGATATCCATTGGAAAAAATGCTGCCAATTGCTTTAAAAAAATGTTTCCTGATAATTTTAGTTTGAGGAAAGTTCTCCTTTTAGCAAGTTAATCAATGTGGTTATTACAGATGGTATTTTCGTGGTTATTGCTAAACTCCAGAAGAAAACGGACGTCCCACTTGAAAATGTACAGAAATTTACTAAATAATCTGCTTGCTTTGTATGCCTTTCCAGATGCCGGTTCATGATTAGGTTCTCGGAAAGCATTTGCTCAGAAGGGTTCATTAAACTTATTAGCGTTTGGACAGGGCACGATCTTAATATAAAATAAATATAGTGTAGATGGGTTGACGGCAGAGCAGATGTTATTCCTCCTAAGGCAGATACGTGGTCCGAGTTGTCTTGCCTACACACATTAAGTTGTTTCTTCTTCCTGCTGATTATATGCAAGTCCTTAAGATAACTTTTTGCAAAACAGGCCCTGGAGGTAAAAGGTTAATTACCCCCAAATCATTGCAAAATATGTGATAGGAAGCAGTAAGCAATTAGAGAGAAGAGAGTAGAAGAGGAAGGAGGTGGGGGAGCGTTAGGCCAAACACAAAAGACATACTGTATATGGTGTGTCATGGATGCTTGGAGCAGATCCAACAGAAGCAGGAAAACATACCCACAAAATAAAAAAAATAAAAAAAAGCTACAGAGACACAGAAGAAGACGTGTTACAAAGGGTGAGCAAAACACATCCACGGCTCAAAAGGAAGAGATAATGAATGTGCGGCGTTGGACAATAGCACAATACAAATTAGCATCGCCTTTTATCTCCCTTATAAAACGATTCATTACCCCATTAAATAGGGAATTGTGAAGCCATGAAGGACGCCACTTCACTCGGCGAGGCGACGGACACATGCGGCTGCGTCGGCGATAGGTCCCGCAGTTTGAAAGCGCTCTCTGTTCGCCTGGTTTGCTTTGCTCCTCGTCGCTTTGGAAGTGGTGCTTTGAGCTGCGTCCAAACAGTTAAATACTTTTTTTCTTGGTGCAGGGTTTTTTTTTTACGATGGAGTAGCGGCGGAAGCGCTAAGGAACCTTGCCAGCCTTTTCTTGAATAGAACGAGTGTGCTTCTATCACTGTTTTGTTTTTCTATCTATAAAGTGTCATCTGGTAGAAAGTAAAGCTGTCAATAATGTTTTAAGTGGTTTCAGAGTTAAATGTTGCTTTGAAGCTCAGAAGCACATCCTTTTCACATTTCCTGATGGCAATAACATTTTAGATGTCCAGATATGGCCAGAAGTTGTGGACACCTGACCATCACACCTAACTAGACTTGTTAGACATCCCTTTCCAAAACCATGGGCATTAATATGACACCAACACCCAGGACCGGATTTCTCACAAGGCCAACTAAGGCCCGGCAGCAGGGAGTAGAGGGGCAGCAGGGGTGTGGAATTCCTATCTCCTGACTCCCAGGACATGCAGTTCCAGGCGCCGGGCAGGTATTTGTTTTCTACATTTAGCCCTGCTTTGGGCAAACAAAAATGTACAGCGGGGAAGCCGATGCTTGTTTTGTACAAGTGATCTTGGAGATGTTACTTAAATAACTTGCGTGCAGCCTGCAGGTCTGCCATTCTCCATTGGAGGGGTGTATCGGGTAGGTGGCCGCATTGAGGAACCTGGCCTTGGGGCAGCAGAGAGAGTAAATCCGGCCCTGCCAACACCCCCCTCCTATAAGATTTTGGAGTGTGTCTGTGGGAATGTGTGCCCATTCAGCCAAAAGAGCATTTGTGAGGTCAGGTAGAGATATATATGAAATAAATCCGTGATAATTTAGAGAAAAGTAAACAATGCCGAAAGTATCCTGGATCTAGGGTTAAAAAGCTGCCAGACAGAGGTTTAGGTTGGAACCTCACAGGATGTAGGGTAAGTGTACAGCGCTATCTAACCTCCCCAGTATAAACTCTAAATGTGAAAGTAATCCACCACGTGACAAAGATTTAAAGTGATCCGTGTATTTAAAGCTACACTATTGTATCATAAGAAAAGTAGCGTGAACAGGGTATTTAATGAACCCGTTAGTAAAAAGCAACGTGAGTAAATCACAAAAAGGACATAAACATATGTATTAAAGCTTCACTATTGTGTCAAAAAGAAATAACGTGAACAGGGTATGGGATGAACCCGTTGATAAAAACAACGTGAATAAATCACACAAAAAGACACCCTTATAGAGATTCCTATAGGTGTAAAGTGAATAGATCACATCTAAAATGCGACTGCTGGAGAGTGACTGGATAAATACTAAAAAATGATGTGCTGGTGTTAAAACGTGTACTTGTATAAATGAATAAGTGTAACAAAAGAAAAAACACAGTTTTAAACTTGCAACTAAATGCTTAACTCCTATAAGTGAAACCAAATATCAAATCCATTGCAACAGTAACATCAAAAGCGGAAAAACAAAGAAGAAAAAGGAGAAAAAAAAAAAAGAAGAGATTTCCCGTGTCTGGGGTTGTGCACTCCCCAGAAGTTCAGCTAGTGGTATGTGACTGCCCTGATAGTCTGAATCGAATCCCAAAAGATGAATAGATAAACCTCCCGAGTGTTTCAGAGGCAGAGCCAATCAGTTCAAAAATGTTTAGGATCCTCCCAAATTCGACTCTAGGCAACCTTCATGTCCTTCAGCCGTTTGTTGTCCGGACCCGATAAGAGTTCCGTTTACAAAAAGATCTCCATGAGGTGGTAAAAGGATTTATTGAATAAAATAATAAGTAGTAACTCACATATAATGAAAGGCCACAAGATGGCGTATGGATAGCATAGAAGCAGATGGAATTGTGTAGAAAAGTGAAAAAAACTTAATTTAGCTTAAGACCTCATTCACACAACTAACAGCCGGCCCATGTTATATTAATACAGCATGGTCAAAGATAAATTAATCTTTCGAGTGAGGACAGAGGAATTGAAGGCGGAGTCTGCTTTCGGCCGTTCGCCCGTGGAGAAGGAGATCGCGGCCATCTTGAATGAATGCAGACGCGGTCCTGTGTGCTGTGTGCGGCGGTGGAAGATGGCGGACACAGGTACTCGTTTTAGACATCCGAGCATTTGCACGAGTACGAGTACTCATGCAAATACTCGGTATCGCGGCCGATACCGATGCTTGTATCGGTATCGGTGCATCCCTACTTCTTTGACAGCAATGGAATGAATTTTAGCACGTGTGCGTCTACAGCCCTATGCACACAGCGCAATAAATGCATGTATTGTATTTGAACATTTTCTTTTTGGACGTTTGAACTGTGCGTGGGAGGTGCGTTGGGTTGCAATTACGGAAACTGGAGAGGATCCTCAACCTGGGGTCCAGTTTGGGCTGCTGTGCTGTGATAGAGCTCCATCCATATGTGTATTGCTTGTAAAGCTCCCGTGCGCACCTGTAGAGGTGTCGGGAGCCAGAATGTGATGAGCTGTAAGCAATGCACATATGGATGGAGATCCCTCGCGGCCATAGCCCCAGCCCACCTCACCTCAAGTCGACACTCGGCACCGGGCAGCATATTTTTGAATGGCTGCTCAGTGCGAGAACTGACCATACTTCTCTAGGGGGAGTCTGAGGATCTTCTCACCTAGAAAAGTGGAAGGCATGTGGCGACCCACTGGACATGGGGTCGCGACCCACTTTTGGGTCACGACCCACAAGTTGAGAACCAGTTGAGAAGGTTTTAGTGGATGCACAAAATTATGGGATTTTGTGCAGGTTCATGTGTGTAGCAGGTGGGAATGGTGCCTATAGGTATAGGTTTACATGTGAACACTTTATGCACTTTTTTTTTTGTTTTTTCATGCTTTCTGGCAGATTCTGGTGAATATTTTATTTACACCCGTGTGCATGAGCCCTGAGAAGCGATCTGAGTTGCACCTTATGTATCATATATTCATTCTAAAGCAAGACGGTACTGTAGGAGGTAGTAGATGGAGCACATATTAATAAATATGACAGCATTAGCTGTTCCCTGACACACACATAACAAGAAGGAGGAATTATGTCGTGACTCACATAATAACTGCAGATATTTGTTTCCTTGAATTTGCTGCCATCAGATTCGCACGCTAGAAAATGTAGCGGATTCGTGCAAGAAATATAAAACTTTCCTGAAGGTTTCCATACACAAACCTAGGCATGGAAGACGGCGAATTGTAAATTACACTAATGAATAGGTGTATATCCTTCCCAGCTCGCAACAAGGTTTCCATCAAATTTTATAAACCATAAATACACTTAGATTAGGATTCCTTATAGTAAATTGTACTTTCAGGAACCTTGTACATTCGTTAAAGGGTATCTATGGTCAAAAACTACAAATAAATATGTACTGAATTTCCATAAGTTCTATCCCACTCCTGATAACCAGATCCATCTAGAAGTTTGTAAAGTTACTTATTATAGATGCCCATAGAATGGACTTCCTCAATGCACTGACACAGTTTTACTCAGCCCTGTGAATTCACAGTTTTCTGAACTACAACTCAGCGTCTGAACAATGTAACGTTATCATTGCTTGCTGAGAGCAATGCATTATGGGATATGTAGTGTTGAGAAATGGAGATTGCATCGCATCAAGCAGCAAGGAAAGAGACGCAAAGCCCACTGGGAATCCAGGAAGTTGTTGGAAGTGATGGGCAGACGGAAGGCAGCGCTCACTACATAAAAGGGATTTTTTTTTCATGTAAGCTCTGATTGAATTATCAAAACAACTCTACTATGTATTCCCATTACAATGCTGATGTTATAGTATATGTTGGGATGAGTGGCATCACAAGGAGGGTGCGGGGGGTGCGGTCCGCACCAGGGTGACACCATTGGAGTCATTTTGGTGTCACCCTTCTCTGAAAAGTCAAGCACTCGGTCAAGGACAGGTGCTCGTCCCCTCCTCTCTCTGCCGATGTCCATCACCAAGATAACAGCGGCACAGCACGTGACGTCATCACACGTGTACGCGCTGACGTCATTGAGGGGTGTCACCCGGTACCCGCACCGGGTGTCACCCAGCCTTGGGACGCCTCTGGTTGGGACTTTAAAACTCCTTCACAGCCGGCTATTGTAGTTAAAGGCTGTGAAGGTCCAATAATTGCCTAAAAAGCCCTCAATGATTTCCAGACCTTAGCCTTTTGGCTTCGGAGCTACCTGTTTTGTCTACATATTGCTTTATGGGTGTGGCTGTAGGACCTTCCCCTCTTGAACAAAATCGTATTACTCATTTTTTACACATGTTAAAATCTAAAAAAAAAAAATTTAAATAGAAAATTACTTTAAACCCCTAAGCAATGTTATATTTTCTGAAAGCAGAGACCCTGTAGAATACAAAAATGATAGCTGATTTTTTTTTTATGTCTCAAGACATTTGTGCAAATGTTTATCAAATCGATATTTTTAGGAAAACAATTAATTTTAGTGCACACAAACACAATATAATACCCAACTTTAGGTAAAATATAAAAGAGGGGGTCACATTGAGTAAATAGATACCAAGCGTCACGTGTCAAACTTGTGCGCGCCTGTACAATAGTAAAAAAA
>NW_017306347.1:871997-876711 GCF_000935625.1 Nanorana parkeri | reverse complement strand
AAAAAAACTATAGACTTGTGCGCCGTCAAAAAATGTGTTTCGTTTCGTTCCGTTTTGGAATATCCGTTATTTCGTATTTCGTAATTCGTATCCGAAACGCAATTCGGATTCGTACGAAATACGAATTTTCGTTAGTTTCGGCACATTTTCGTAACTTTACGAACATTTGTTATGATGAAGTTAAAAAGCAAAAATACCTTTTGTTAATATTGGAGTCAATGTGGTAGTTGTTGTTTTTCCGAAATACGAATTCCGTTAAGTTATTCCGTATCCGAATTTCGTATTTCGGATAAAAAAAAACTACCATCAACTCCAATATAAATGTACTTTGCTTTTTAACTTCAATATATAACGAATGTTCGTAACGGAACGAATATACATCAACGGAATTTCGTATTTCGGATAAAAAAAAACTACCATCAACTCCAATATAAATGTACTTTGCTTTTTAACTTCAATATATAACGAATGTTCGTAACGGAACGAATATACATCAACGGAATTTCGTATTTCGGATATAATTCAGAAACTGCCATTCGGATTTCGGATGCTTACGAATTTACGAATTTAAGGAAAATTCGTACGAATTACGATTTGTAAAGAAACGAATCGCACATGTCTAAAAAACTATGGTACTCAAAATTGTCCATATGGGACGCTTTAAAAGCTTTTACTGATCATCAGTTTGGAGTTAACAGCAAATTATGGCCCTAAAATTTTTGTTCTCACTCCAGCATTCGCGGTGATACCTAACATGTGTGGCAAAAGCATATTTTACGTACATGTGCATGCCTTACGCATGCTCTATGCACCTCAACTTGAGGGACAAAATGTTCACTTGCTGCCTAATATATTCCACCCACTTCCAGGTGTCATTGTAATAAGATGTAATGTTATTCACTTCACCTCTCAGTGGCTATAATGTTACAACTAATCTGTGTATTTGGCAGCTGATTTACTTGCCCTAACGATTTTTAGAGAGATCTGTACTGTGGAAGCTGTGCCCAAAAAAGAAGGACAAATCACTAGTCAGCGAAGTTCCCTGTGGTCTCCCTATAGTTGATCTTTTTCCTCCTTATTGACTTTGTATGCCTTGTTCTGCACTGTGCATATAGAAGGAGGTGGCCATCTTGGCTTTGCTTTCACATGGCAGAGCTCCCCTTCCTAATGACTGGTGATCTGATGACTGGTGGAGTAATGATCAAGAAGCAGCAGGAGAGGTAGAGGAAGCACAAGTTAAGAGAATGAATAAAGAAGAAGCAGGGAGCTCCTTGCACTGCAGGTCCTCAGGTACAGCTTCCTCTCCAGCAAGGAGAATAATGAGCAGCACACTAGTGACATTCCCAAATCTCCCTCCAGATGTGGTGAGACTAGCAGTCAGAGGCAACAGTGCCTTACATGTATAACTGCAGATATATAACTATGAGGCTGAAGGCACAGGAAGTGCACTGCTATTTTTAGGAGAAATACAAGGCTAAAGGTCTAAAGGTCTCATAAAAAGGCTAAAGGTCTCATAAAAAGATTTTTATGATACCGCGTAGGCTCAATTAACATTTCTAGATGGTTCCTATAAGAAAGCAAACCTTTATTTTTAAATTTCAGTTCTTCTTTAGTTTGGTACCCCTGTCAGACAGCACAGACAGTTCCTTGATGGCTAGTGAAGCAGCTGCATGGTTTGGTCAGGAACACACTAACAGCCAAGTGTTTGGGTAAAGGAAGCAGCAGAATCCTGATGAGGTCATCCCTCTGCTCCCTTGTCCTGTCAGCATATTCACTGTTGGCACATGTGTACTGCACGAAAGCCTGATTGGTCTCTAAAACTGTCCCACCAACTCCCAGTGCCGCCGTTCAGGGGATAACAGACTGATAATGGAATTTGGGTACCGATATTAGCTACAGTAAGAAATACGTTCATTGTTTAATTAAGACATAACTACTCATATTTTTATACACCTGCCTGAAGTTTGGCTTTGAAAGGAAATTTTAGTTTATTTGAAAGCTGATACAACAAACGAATGTTTAATAGTGACACATCTAATGGTATCATTTAATAATGTATAATGTAGTATAATTGTTTACATTAATAATGTAATCAAGAAATACGTTTCCATTCTAAGCTGCCAGCCCTGAATTTCTATAACTGCCAAAAAAGTTTAAAACAAAAAGCTCTCTTCCTGGCAACAGCGCTAGGGTTAAATCATCATGTCCATTGACTTGCATTGGACGGGAGGATGCCGAGGGACATTGCACAGCTGGAGGGGAGGGGGAGAGAGAGGTAAGGATCGGGTGAGTGTATTGTCTTTATTTTAGACCCTAGATCAGGGGTAGCCAAACTCCGGTCCTCCAGCTGTGGTGGAACTACAAATCCCATGAGGCATTGCAAGATTCTCACAGCCACAGACATGACTCCCGGAGAGAGGTGCATCATGGGATTTGTAGTTTCGCCACAGCTGGAGGGCCGGAGTTTGGCTACCCCTGCCCTAGATAGACCAAAACCTTGCATAACCCTTGCAGTGCTGGCAGAGCCTCACTGCAAGGGTTAATTTTTTACATGCCTGGAGTCGTCATTGACATCACAGCAACCATTCCTCCTCACTGAAGTCTTAAGGTGGCCATACACTCTACAACCATCGCAAGACTTTAGTCTTGCGATGGTTGTACAGGGATTAAAAAAACGTACGATCTGCCTATCTTGGACAGGCAGATCGCACTCTCGATCATCGCAAGCCCGCCCCCCTGAGGGGCGGGCTTCCGATGACCGCAATGCTGCGCACACCGGCCTGCTCGGCATTTGTCTTCCGAGCACCGTTCTAAACAGCCGAGAATCGTACGATTCCCAGGCTGGTTTTCGAACATGCTGGTTCGACAGAAGACGTGCGACCGTACAGTAGAAATGGTCGCACGTCTCCGTTCACACTGCTCGATTATCGTACGAAAAACCGATCGCATACGATTAGCGTACGATAATCGTGCAGTGTATGGGCACCTTTATTCACTAAAAGAGATCTTGTGTTCAGTAATGGTTTGCAGAGGCGTTCCTTAATTTAATTACTCGCCAACTTTTGAATTCAATTAGATTTGATTGAATCCAGGTGACTTCTTCTAGGAAGGGAAAGTGGAGCTTTAGTGCATTCCTATCAGCACCATGGACAGAGCAGTCGGTGGCTTCATAGTATCTAGTAAGTATCTGGCTCTGGTGCTTAAATAAAAGGCTACAATGTAACGATTTAGGAAGTACAAAGTACTTATTACCCAGATAGCAAGGATAACTTGCCACAAACTTGTGTCAGGGTTAAATTGTAATTCTTGTTAACTTGCTGCACACATTCCTGGCAAGTTGTAGACTTGCAGAACACTCGCATCACAAGTACTAGTTGACACTTTTTGAATTTGTAGCAAATTTGCTTGGCAAGTCTACAGCAAGAGTCCTGCAGGTCTTAGCAAGAGCTCTGCAAGTGTACAGCACTTTTGCAAAGCACGTTGATCTGGAGACTTGCAATGCAGACTTGCTGTAATTGTGCATCAAAATTGTGAAGCTTGGCAAGTCTAGCAATAGTTTAGCAAGTCATTTTCAAACTTGCAGATCAATTGCTTGCTGTCTGTGTTAGGAAGTATTCAAACCCTTCATACTCTCTGAATAAAGCAGGGGTGTCAAACTTAATTTCATCGCGGGCCGCGTCAGCATTATGGTTGCCCTCAAAGGGCCGGTTGTATCGGTAGGACGATATAAATGTATCTAATCTTTTTCAGATTAAATAATTGGCTCTGCATTTTTTATTTTATTAATAACTTAATAACTAGCTCTGAAAGTAGAAGTCTAGGAAACATAAGTGTAATGGTGCGGCCTTTCAGGTGGCGGTGCAGGTTTTATGGTTGGTTGTGTGTACTCTCATGTGGGCTATGCGGGGGTCTATGGTCTATGGTGGGCTGTGCAGGCTCTATGGTGGGCTGCGTGGACTCCAAGGTGGCCTCTACGGGGTCTATGGTGGGCTGTCCTGACTCTCATGTGGCTGTGCGAGTCTTAGGAGGGCGGTGCGGTCTCACCGGGGGTCTTGATAGGTCTCGGCGGGTGTGGGCAGGTTTGGTCCACAGGAAGGAGGAAATTTGCTGCATGCGCTGTAAACAGGTTCCCGCGATTCACAGGAAGACTGTTGGGACCTTGCTAGGGACCTCAGCAGCCTTCCTGTAAAGCCTGGTGCCCGTTTACAGCGCCACCCTTGGTTTAAAAATTTAAAGCATACAAGTACTCGGGAAAATGCACAGCATCGGCACTGATACCAGTATCGGTATCAGTGCATCCATAGTCAGTATATCCAAGGTGTTCTGCCCTCCTCTCTTCTGCCAACTGTTGAGACAAGGTGGGGGTGGAGACAAGGGGGGTGCCGAAGCTGCAGGAGAGGTGTGATGGCCACATAAAATGGCCTGGTGAGCCGAATTCCGCCCACAGGCATTGTGTTTGACACATGTAGAATTAAGGTAAGGATCCAGTATAGAAAAAAGTACATGCAGAGGTGGACTTAAAGTTTTTTTCTGAAGCCCGTGGTGGGTGCACAAAAACGAAACACTATAGTGAACAAAAAAAGTGCATGTGAACATAAACAAAAAAGTGCACTAAGGTTTGTCTCATGGTCTATTCTACCAAAGTGTTAGGGCCCTATACCTGACCCCCCCCCCCCCCCAGGGCCCCACGCCCCCTACGGGGCCGGGGCGCCTC